>NW_028270159.1:78571606-78871606 GCF_037043375.1 Chiloscyllium plagiosum | reverse complement strand
GTCAGAGCCGTGTTGCCCATACCCCAACAATTCCCAGTTCATCCGTTTGGAACCGGGGGCAATGTCAAGATAAAGTCACTGGAAAATAAATCTCTCTCCCCTCACTGGAAAGGCCAGTATCTAATCCTTCTGACGAACCGGACAAGTGTAAAAGTAGAAGGACGGCCGAATGGACACCCGACACTGGCTGCAAGCGAGCTCCACCTCCAGTGAACAGGGACTAGACAGTAGAAGTCACCACTGGGAACACTGAAGACAGCTCCAGCTGCTTGCCACAGCCATCACCATCATCGCCTTCAACCTGAACCGTCTGACCATGCCACTGTGGCCTGCCAGTAAACAGGAACAAGGGGCGAGACATTTAAAAAAAAAAAACAACATTACTTGCGGGCCAACACTTTCCCGAGAATGGCTCATGGATATGTTCCACGATTTAATCAGACTCGCCGCTGGGACTACACTCATGTCCCCGTGCACCTTCACGGGAGCAATCCCTTCGTTCCAACGCCTTCATTGTCACTGACATGGGGATTGGTGGCTTGAACCAGACAGGTAACTTGAGGTCCCATCACTCAAAATACCTCCAGCAATACCAACTATAGGGACAACAGCCCAGCCGGTTAGAGATCTTCTGGGTACCACATGCCCAAATTGAAACCTTTCACATGAATCTCCAACCCGGACCATTAATGACACCACTAAACAAGGGCCACCAACCGGATCCATCTTTTTAAACAGCACACAGCCTTCTGGAAAGGGTGCTGGCAGGAGCCAGTGCACTGATTCTCTGTTCCTAAGTACTGCAGCACGCCGGTCCACAGCAGAAAGTAGCATCGCTCGAATTGTTGCACTGACCAAGGCCGTCCGACTGTGCTGTCCACGCCTTTGTGACATACTCCTGCCCTCTGCCGCCCTCACCACTCAGCTAGTACAGGTCAACTGGGGGAGCATTCTTACTCCTGCAACGACATCTGCTAATTGGGACTCAGACACCGAGGGCTATCTGTCGGTTGCTGAGCCCACCCGACACGAAATGCACACCTGCCTAACCACAGCATGGCCACAAACAACTCAGGAAATCGAGCCTGTGCAAACCACACAAAATAAAACACCCACAATGCCTCAGCAGTGACCAAACAAACTGTCAAGGGAAATATATATGACTGTAGTCACGCACAGACCAGGGAATACACTTCCAAAGACTAACAATATGCATCCAGACACTGATCAGCGTAACTGTTTCAAAGCCCTAAGGGCAGTCTCGTACCCCACTGATTCCAAGGCCACGCAAAGGAAAGGACAGACAGAGAGCCACCAGAATACATCGCTCACAGGTGAGAAACAGTGGAAACACCTTACTGCTTTAAAAGGGACACTCTCACCTCCCGTTGAAGAGTGCTGGAATCTCCTGATTCTATTAAGAACTGGCTGATGCTTCCAGGATGCCACATTGCATCTACAATCAGAACATCCTTCTGATAACTGCTTTGCAATTATCACCGTCGTAATAGGATTACTTAATTAGCAAATGCATTGAATGCGCCCTACATTTAATTAACATCATTGTACAGGATTATCATAAAACTTGGCTTAAATCTCAGCTCGGGTAAGTGAACCCTCGAACCACCGGTACAGACTGTCACTTCTGTATCAGACTAGTCAATTTCCCTTCCAGCGATATCGCTTGCAATCAACAATTATTGAATTTCAATGGATCTGGCCTGTGAGATCTCTCCTTTAATAGTGTCAAAGTTCTGAATGGCATATTCCTACTCCCAGTCATTACATTTCAGTGCTAAATCCTTAAATCCTGAAACAAATTGCAATTGTCTGCTTTGCTTTGCTTTCCGTTGACCATGGAACTTCAGGGGCGAACTGGTTTGCAGTAGATTTTTGGCATTCTAAGATGAATCATTAGTATTTACGGAGCGGTTTCTTTTTTTCAGTCAGGCCTTCATTCCCATTTCCTCTCCACCCTCATTTGTTTGCTCCCTTTTGAATCCACTATCCAATATGGGCTAATTTCTCCGACAGTAGCTCACTCAGGGAAGAGTAGACTGACCCCACTCTGTCAATGTCACTCACCCAGGAAAGAGCAGACCGACACCGTTCTCTCCTTGTAACTCACCCAGGGAAGGTGTGACTGAACCCAGTCTGTCAATGTTACTCACCCAGGAAAGAGAAGACTGATGCCACTAATGTCAACGTAACTCATCCAGGGAAGGGCAGAACATCCCCATTCTGCAAATGGAATTCGACCAGGGAAGAGCGGACTGATCCCACTCTTTCAATGTATCTCACACATGAATGAGCAGACTGACACCTCGCAGTCAATGTAACTCAACCAGAGGAGCACGGGCTGACCCGATTTTGTCAATGCAGCTCTCACTGTGTCAAATCACTCCTCCAGAGAAGAGCAGACTGACTCAACTCTGTCAATGTTATTTGCCGAGGGAAGAGCAAACTGAACTCACAATGTCAATGTGACTCACCCAGGGAAGAGCAGAGAAAACCCAATCTATAAATGTAATTTACCCAGGGAAGAATAGAATGACCCCACTCTCCCAATGTGACTGACAAAGGGAAGAGCAGACAGACCTCAGTTTACAAATGTAACTCACTCTTGGAAGACCAGACTATCCGCACTTTGTATATGTAACTCAATAAGGGCAAAGCAGTCTGACCCCACATTGTCAATGTAACTCGCCCAGGTAAGAGTGCAATGATTTCACTCCATCGATGAAAGCCGCCCAGGGAAGCGTAGACTGACCACAATCTCAAAATGTAACTCAACCGGGGAAGAGCTGGTTGACTTCACTTTGTCAATGTTAGTCTCTCAGGAAACAGCAGACTCACTTGAATCAGTCAGGGTAACTCAACAGGGAAGAGTGGACTGACCCAACTCTCTCAATGTAAGTCATCCAGGAAAGAGCAGACTGACACCACGCTGTCAAAGTATCTCGCCTAGGAATGAGGAGACTGACCCCGCTCACTCAATGCAACTCGCCCAGAGAGGAGCAGACTGACCTCACTCTGACAATGTAACTCATCCAGGGAAATGCAGGCTGACCTCACTGTGTCAATGATACTCGACCATGAAAGAGCAGAATGACGCTAACCTGTCAATGTAACTCACATTGGGAAGAGCAATATGACGCCACTGTGTCACTGTAACTATTCCAGGAAACAGCAGAATGACCCTACCCTGTCAATGTTACTCAGCCAGGAAATTGCAGTCTGTAACCACTCAGTCAGTGTATCTCACCCAGTGAAGACCACAGTGACCCCACACTTTTCAGTATATCACAATCAGGAAAGACCAGGCTGACCCCGCGCCATCAATATGATTACCCGTTGAAGAGCAGACTGATCCCATTTTGACAATGTTACACACCCAGCGAAGATCAAGCTGACGCGACTCTGTCTATTTTGCACTCGGTGAAGGGCAGACCGAACCCACTCTGTCAATGTAACTTACCCAGCGAAGATTATACTGACTCCACTCATTCAGTTTCTCTCACCAGAGTGAAGCAGACTGACACCACTCTGTTAAGGTGACTAATCGAGGGACTAGCAGACTGACCTCACTCCATCAATGTATCACACCCAGGGAAGAACAGACTGGTTCCACTCTGTCAATGTTACTCACGCAGGAAAGAGCAGACACACTGCACTCTGTCGACATATTTCCACCAGGGAAGAGAAGAATGACGCCACTTGTCAATGTAAGTCGACCCAGGAAGTGAAGACTGACCCCCACAACTTCAATGCAAATCACCTAGGGAAGACGAGACTGACGCCAACCTGTCAAAGTTACTCACGCAGGAAAAGCAGATAGACTTCATACTGTCTATATAACTCAACCAGAGAAGAGCAGACTGATCCCACTCTATATACGTCACTCACGCAGGCAAGTACTGACTGACGCCACACTTTCATTGTAACTGACTCAGTGAAGAGCAGAGTGACCCCATTCTGTCAAGGTAACTCACTCAGGAAGAGTAGACGGAAACCACTCTGTCAATGTAATTCATGCAGGGAGTTGCAGTTTGTCTCAACTCTGTCAATGTAACTCACCCAGGGAAAAGCAGACTGACCCCAGTCTGTCAATGTAAGTAACTCACGAAAATCACACTGACGCCAAGGAGGCGCAGACTGACGGTACTCTTCCTATGTGCCTCAAACAGAGAAGATGATGTAGCACACTCAGTGAAGAACAGAATGACCCAAAACTGTCAATGTAAATCTCATAGGGAAGAGCAGACTGACCCACCTCTGCCAAAGTAACTCACCCAGAAAAAGCAGACTGACGCCAATTTGTCAAATAAACTCACCCAGGGAAGCGCAAACTGATCCGATTCTGTCAATGTAACACACCCAGGGAAGTTGAGCCTGACCACACACTGTCAATGCTACTCGTCCAGGAAAAAACAGACTTACCCCACTCTGTCAATGTAACTCGCACAGAGCAGGGTAAACTGACTCATCTCTGACAATGTAACTCGCCCATCGAAGAGAGGACTGAACACATTCTGTTAAATTAAATTGCTCAAGGAAGAGCTGATTAAACCCACTCTGTCAACGTAACTCGCCCAGGGAAGAGCACACTGCAGCACTCTACCAATGATAGTCGCCCAGGGAAGAGCAGAATGACCCTACTCAGTCAACGTAGTTCACCCAGAGAAGAGCAGACTGTCCCATTCTGTTAATGTAACTCATCCAGACTAACCCATTCTGTCGATGAGACTCTCTCAGGAAAAAAGGAGACTGACATCAATCTGTCAAGTTAATCACTAAGGGTAGAGCAAACTGGCCCCACTTTGTCAATGTAACTCGCTCAAGAAAAAAACAGATTGACTCCACTCTATCTATGTAATCCTTCCAGGGAGCATCAAACTAACTCCTCTTTGTCCATTTTGTGGATCTCAGGCAGGGAAATCTTTTTTCCTCATGTCACTTTTACTTCTTTTCCGCATGACTTTCGTGATCTGGCTATTCGTTCTCGATTCTTTCAGGCGTCGTAGGAAATATACAAATTTATTTCCTGTATGCGGACCCCTCATGACTTGAAAAGTTTCAAACTGTCCAGCTGACAGCCTGCTGTTCTCCAAGGAGAAATGCCTGAACTTTCCAATCTACCTTTGTTGCTGATATACCGCGTGCACGGCACAATTCCTGTCAGTCTGTTCACCGCTGTCTCCAAACACTTCACTTGCCCAGTTTTTGAAGTTTACACTCAGAAATGAGCAATAATGCAGCTGCAGGGTTTATTCAGAGTCGGATTGCGCGGGCAAGCAATCTCAACAAGTGTTTGCCTTCACGGTATTTGTGGCAATCGCAATTCTAGCCAATTCCTTTTTCAGGGAGTTCCATCTTTTTGATCGAAAACCCGTTTTGAGCTCAGTTTCTCTGATGTTGTGATGTATTATCCACAACATCAGGACGTAATCATATTGTTAATCACCGCCCAATAAAATTTTATATAACACTTATTTTCCTTATATTTTATTGCATATAAATATTGTAGCCATCCCAAAATCAGAAACTGATGGACAACACAATACTATCAAAATCATATCGTTTGATACATGCTGATGAACTGCTGCTGAGCAAAGGTCATGTTGACATGAAAAATTACCGTTAGTTTATGTGTGGGAAAGTGCTTTGTGCTCCTGAAGTTGAAAATGTTTTCTGTGCAAATTTTCCACAACAGATCTGAATTATAAAATGATTTAATAAAGTTATCATGCACTTGAAAATATTTAGCCTTCGTCTGTCAACCACATCACCACTCTTACAAAGCTTATCCTATGTCAATTGCATTCCCCTGTGAATAAACGCTTATTAACTTATTTCTAATTTTAATCACTGCATTAATCAGCGTTTATTAATTCAAAGTTTAGTTTCAGTCTTTGCAGTTAACCCGCTCAGTGATCCAATTTGTCCAACAGTTGGGAGCGATTTATCTCGTGTGGGAGTAAAGAGAGGGAGCGTGCTTCCTGGTTCTTGTGTTTGTTTGCTGTTCAAGGTCAGCCTCACCAGTGGCACACAGTCATGGAAAAAAGAAAGAAAGACCAACATGTAATTAAAATGAACCGAATGTACCGAGGATGCTGGAAATCAGAAAGAAAAACAGAAATTGCTTCAATAACTCAGCAGTTTTGACAGTATGACAGTACCTGCAGACAGGAATCAGAGTTACCGTTTCCAGTTCTGTGAGACTTCCTTCCATAGCGAAAAAATGTTAGTTTTTAATGCAGGAGGTATTTTGTGGGGAGGGTTTAAGAGTAAAAGACAAGTGCAAATAAAGACCAAAGAGGTAAAAGTCATGGAGAGCAAAAGTAATGTACAACACTCATTCTGGAGAATGAATCTCTGTTCGTGGATAATTGGTGGGAAAGAATGGATGGTGTGAGATAGCAGACCCTGGGACAACAGAGCCTTTTTTTGTAGACGTTGGGGTAAATACACGTGACGATGCGTAAAACTGTTAAATTGGTCAACTCAGTACTGAAATAGAAGGCTGTAGATTTGCCAAGTGGAAAATAAAATCTTGGTCTTCCAGCATTTTTTTTTAACCAGTGCGCATCTCATTCCTTGTGCATTCAAAGTGTCTCCTGCAAGTTGTCTGCTGTGATTGGATACTTTGCTTTCTCTCAGCTCCTACCCACACTGCATTACAAGTGTCCCCTTTATTTTTAGGTGTCCCTCTGTGTTCTTCCCATAAAGATGAATCACTGCTGCCGCCACTGTCACAGGTTTCGTCTAAAACTTGTCTGTTCGGTGGAGCAATCTTCTCGCACTCACTTCCTTCACTATCCTTGATGAATCCCATCTGCTCGTCGTCAATATCACATGTTAGTGCTGAAATTCTATCCAAAATGTTCCTATTATGTCTGCAATCCATCTAAAATATAACTTATAACTACAAGTTTCTGTGGAGTGCAACTTCTAGTATCCAGCTGAAATATGAATACATAAAATCCAAACTTCCATCTGTTAAACTGTCTGATATTTCAGACAGGATGTGACCTTCGCAGTGAACGATGTTTAAATACGTTATATATATATATATATATATATCTGACCTAGGAGAAAGTGAGAGCTGCACATGCTGGAGATCAGAGTTGAAAAGTGTGTTTGTGGAAAAATGTAGCTTCACCAGCTTTTCCACCACCACCATCGTCGATATCTATATGCATAACCGCCTGTGTATTGTCAATATGTGCATATATATGTGCGTATGTGCGTGCATATATGCATATGATTACGTACATATATTTTTAGTTATTTACATCACACAGTTTCATTACAGTTTCATTATTAATGCTCGTCTGATGCTCTGCAAATGTACCAGTTGCTGGTTCCTGAGAGATAGCCGCTTTTACTTCACTGGAGGAATAAAAAGCAAGTACAGTGCAATGGCCGGATATTCAACGAACGTTGACATTTTAAAAAAAGTCAAATGCCATGAATCCTTTGGCATCAATAAAACTGATCATTATCACAGAGTGCGAAAATTCACCCTTTTTTAATAGATCGTCGATGGTGGGTCTGCAGCAAACCGAATGGAAGCGTAAATGGTCCGATAACTAAGATTCCAGGAGAGAAAGGAGGAGAGTACCCCTGAAGGGTCTCCAAGACACAATGAGAACCTTTCTGCCTGTGTGTTCTGTTTTGGTTTGATCAATTAAATATATGTTTTCGGGTGCGGAGGGGTAGGGTTGTGAGTTTTCAGTGTGGGACTGACGTGATCTGGTAATCCTGGAAACTGAGAACAGAAAGAGCCGATTTATGCAGTGGGCTTTCTCAACATCTTCCCTTTACTTGTTCCAGTCACATCTCCCTCTGGTTTTACTGATTCGCTCTTTGATATTGAATCTCTCCTGTCCTCTACTGTGTCACTATGTTTATTTTTGGTACTTCCGTTCTCAAACATCTGCCCGGCCAGTTTAAAAGTCTCTAATTAATTTGAGGCCTGATCTGTCTCTCACTTTTCTCTGTTTTCATGGTAGGTCACCGATCAGAATCCTTCACTTTATTTCTCTGCAAACAGCTGTCACTGGAGCTGCGAGTGTCCCCAGCATTTTGCAGTGTGAAGAAAGAATTCTGTAAAAAAGGACAGAAGTGAAATGCTGTGACACATTGTGCGACAGAATTAATTCACTGACACAAGGAATAAGGAACAAGACAGAAAAAAGTGCTGATGCGCCGATTTTCACTGGTTGGGTGCAGCTTCTTTAATGTTTTCGTAGTTAGCACTGAGCTTTCTGCACTGTGATCTTCGTTTAAAATCCAGATTGAGAATGACTCTGTGATGTTGCTTTAAGGGTAATTACAATGGTCAGGGGTTCTTAACGGAGCTAGATCTGTTGCTGAGTGGTTCTGAACAGGGACTTACAGTAGTTTTAACCATGAATGACCTCTCTTCAGTTTTAAAGGTACGAAATGTATCAGAAGAGGAGTGAAAGGGCTTTGATGAGCTACAAAGCATGAACGGAAAATGACTGAACACATAATGAGTCAAAGTTATTAATGTGTCACAATTTCTTGTTGCATCGTTTTTCTCTTTCGGAATGAATAAATCACAACTGCTTTTTCAAACTAGCACGGTAGTTTCTGGCTTTTACTGATGTTATAATTGCATTAAAGATATAATGTAGTGATGTGAATTCAAAGCTGCTGAGAAGATTTATCATCCTTCACACAAACCATGTAGTAGGTGGACCAGATCAGATGTCATCTGCTGCTGTGAAAGCACAGCCGGTGCTGTGTGACTACGTGGCCCAGAAGTATGGCAATGGGCTACTAATTCATTATGCTTTCCACGCGTCGTTTCGAATCCCCCTCTCGTTGCTTTTGGTGGTGGCGTTTTGTTTTACATGACTACTGTTGAAGCAAACTCTCGAGACTCAGATCGTGAGAACTGATAAGTTTATTGCACGATATATCATGGGGAGTTCACCGTCCTAACTGTGGCTCGGTGTTATTCCGAAGTACAGCACGATTCTGCGGGATTATATAGAGAAAACAGATGGGAGCTGATCGTTACTTACACAGTTTGGTATGCTTACAATGCGTCACGAAAATAGAGGTTAGTCATTGAGGTAAAAGCTAAAGCACTATTATGCATTCCACATGTGGACAGAACATATGGTATCACCATTTGATCAAGTTACACAGTTTGCTAACACTAAGCAGAGATGTACCGAATTAGCTGAATGACCGTGACGTGTCAATAACTCGTGACGGGAGTGGAACTAAATAACAAGTCTATGTCAGCTTGACTGGTACTACAGCCTGCACTGATCATTCATCAAATGGAGGCAACACGATCTTGTCACTTCAGGAAAATAAAGCCTCCCTTTCACATTTCCTCAAAGAAAGGAATGCACAGCTTGCAAAGCTCTGGAGACACAAAATGGTTTCTCAGCCGGGTTAGGAAAATGGCTTCCAGGCAAACCATGTTAACTGTTCCCCAACAATGCCCCTTTTTCGTTTCATACTCGGAAAAGCAGGTCCGAGGCTTCAACAAATGGGGGCATTTTTTCCGAACCAGGGGATTTGTCGGAGGGGAAAGTTATATGTCAGGCGGGTAACACTCGGACTCTGAGTTGATAGCCTCCTCAAATCCAGGGCTTGAGGGTCTAGGCTTAATGGTGACACGAGGGCTCAGCAGGTAGATAAGTGGGCTTAACTAAGTGGGCTATAGGCGGGGGCAGAGGGTAGCAATAATGAGGTGCAGATTGCGCAGCACTATTTGAGAAAAACAATAAGGAGCGTGATGACTACTAGGGCAATAACCAGCACGATGACACCCTGAACAATGGCACTTCCCAAAGACCCGAACCACCCACCCATTCAGGTACAAAGATCTCAATGGGAGTTGGCAATGTGAAGCCTAGTGGCCACCTCTCGGATGTGGTCAGCAAGATTGGTAATATTTTCATTGGCAGCAGGGATATAGGTGCAACGGGCAGAGCCAATGAGGCACATATGCTCCCCTTCTGGGCCAGTAGGTAATCCAGAGACATCCGATTCTGAAGGGCAACCATTCAGAAGGGGAACCATGTCCACATTTATCTCTTTAAAGGCTGAGGCTGAGTTATTGGCCACCTTCTCTATGAGGGATGCCAGGTCCCTGGCTACAATGGTCAGCTCGGCGGTCCCGTAGGAAGGGGCGAATACAGCTAGGAACTGCTCAAATTCAGATAAAGCTCTTTTGGAATGAGTCCTGAGATGCTCGAATGGGAATGACTGGAAATGATAGATGAAGGGGTCTACATACCCAACATAGCAGCTACCAACCCAGGAGAATTGCAGCCAAGGGTAGGCTTTATGGTCGCAAATGAAGTAGGTGCCATTATAGCTACCTAGACGGTCCATCTGGGTACCAGTCCAAAACGTTCTAAAAATGGAGTTACCCGAAGTCTTACTGGGGGACTTCAGGTTAAGTATACTGCTTGTTATAGTAGACCTGATAGACTTTGAGGTAAGGAGCAGGGAATAGTTGCAACTGCTGTATCCAGCAACGCATCCACCTGGAGAGTCGCTCTTAAAAAAAAATCCCAGATGTCCACCAAGACCCGTGGCATTCGTAAGGACCAGGGTAGGGGGTGTACGAGAGGGGTTGTACCGGGGCTGGAAACAGCCTTTCTACTTGTCCAAGGTATAACCCGCTGATTTCCAGCCACGACGAATATTATTGGTCTGGGCAAGGCCCAATCTCTCGAACGCACTCGGAAGTCGCATCATGGCCACCTTGGAGGACGGATCCCGTTCTAATCACCATTCAGTGGAGTCAGATTCTTTGAATGGGATGGGTTGGAGGGGGATTCTTCCCTGAGAATGAACGGGAATGTGAGCACATACCCAGCAGAGGGAACCATTAATCTCTTTCGCACAGGTATAAGTCATGTGCAGAAAGGTATTAGCATATATTTTGCGAATGATAAAATGCCCTGCTCTGTTCCCTTGGTCCCATTCAAACCCCACCAGGGTGTACAGAGCTAGGAGGGAGACAGAGAAG
Organism: Chiloscyllium plagiosum; assembly: GCF_037043375.1. Lineage (NCBI taxonomy): Eukaryota > Metazoa > Chordata > Chondrichthyes > Orectolobiformes > Hemiscylliidae > Chiloscyllium > Chiloscyllium plagiosum. The sequence goes on along the minus strand of NW_028270159.1, from coordinate 78,860,577 downwards.
AGGCAGACAGTCACTACCCAGATTGCACAACCGGCGGACATGCTGGCTTTTCCGGTGTCTGTTGTTCAGGGGTTTTCTGGTCAGGTTATTGGGTGAAGGTGCTCCTTTGCAACGGATGGCGTATGTCCACTCAGGTACTCCTTCGACCTTGTCAGCCGTTCAGTTCCCTTGGAGGATGAGATATGGGTCTTTTCACCGAGGAGAAAGAGAATTATTTTCAAAGGATTTTATCATCACATATTCTCCTTGGTGGAACGGATACAGGGGGCCATTTCACAGCGTGGGAAGAGACTCCTTGACCAACTCATGGTTGTGGGTGCTGACCTGGCACAATGATTTGGCTTAATCCAGAAGGGACTCATGAATGAGAAGCAGTGCCACATTTGTGGGAAGTTTGGAGGGTCGGAGCCTCGTGGGCATTGGGCGGCCCATGAGTACCTCAAAGGGAATTAGCCCGTATTTCAATTTATTTGTTTCCGGAGAGTTTAAATGGCTAGTTGCAATGCCAATGACCAGGGCAAACGTGTGTCCTGGGTGACATTGGTTAAAGTAGTTTAAAGGGCGCCACTAATCGCTTCCACCATCCCCAACGACTGGGGCTGATACAGATTGTGGTGTTTTCATGTAATATCTAAAATTTTAGGAACCCCTTTTTAAAACTCAGGAGTAACATGCGACTGCTTGTCACTGTTATCAGTATTCGGGACATCAAACCGAGTAATCACATCCTCCATGAGACACTTAACCACTGTTCCAGCATTATCCTTACGTGTAGGGAAAGCTTCCACCCATTTCAAAAAACATACTCACTGTGACCAGCAGGTATTTATAACCCTATTTGTCATATGGGCAAAGTCAATCTGCAAATGATGAAAGTGTCCATCGGAGACAGGCAAGTGATCATACTTGGCCAGTGGTTTAACAATATTATTCTGTCGGTATATCAGGCAGCAGGACCCTAGCGCTTGTGTTGTCGCAGCAAAGCCGGGAGAATACCAGCTTTGCCTTAATACATGTATTCCTGCGCGACCAACTCCATGGACAGCCAGTGCCAAAACAAGCAGTAGTGATCGTGGAAGACGGTTCTACCATTCGGGTGTTGTACTAGTCCTAAGCTGCCTGATTCCTCAGCCCCTATACGTGCCCAACCATCTTTCTCGGACTGAGGGGCGTCTCGCTGAGTGGCCAGTATCCCATTCGCCGCTAGGTCTAAAGCATCTTTTGACTTCCCCGTCTTGAGAGTTTGATAAACATCTACAGTGGGGGGTTAAAGCTGCTTGTTTGGCAGCTTGGTCAGGACGTGCATTCCCTCGGGATATTGGATCGTCTGCAGCAGTATTGGCCGCACACTTAATCACAGCCAGAGCAGAGGGAAGCATTATATCCTGCAGAAGGTTGTTGACGAACAGGGCATGTTGCAGGGTTCCCCAAAGGAACGAATAAATCCTCTATGTTTCCATAGGGCTCCAAAATCATGTACCACTCCAAGGCATACCTGGAGTCCGTGTAAATATTAACAGACTTTCTGTCACCTCGAATACCGGCTCTGCTGAGGGTAAACAAATCGGCTGCTTGCACAGAAGTCCCTTCTAGCAATACAGCTGCTTCGATGATATCAAAAGGTGTGCAGATCGCATATCCGGCCAGGATTTGATGGTCCGAGGGCCGGAAAGAGGAAGCAACAGTGAAGAGAATCATGCCTGGGTTGCCTAATCGGGTCTCAGAGAGATCAGGGCGGGGGGTGACATCTTTTTGGACTACATTCAAGCAATTATGATCCACCTCAGGTGGAACATGGGTGTTTGGGAGACGTGTGGCTTGATTCAGCGCAGGTGCATGTTGCAATGTAAGGTCGGTACTGGATGGTAAGATAACCTCGTAGCCAGTTCTCCGTGATGCTGTAAGATGTTGGTTTGCTGCTGAATTTAGCAGCAGGGACACCGAATGAGTCAGAAAAACAGTGCACGGATAATCCATCACAGTTGGAGTGGACTTTTTGACTATTACAGCGGCAACCGCCACAGCACGCAAATAGGCAGAAATTCCCATTACAACAGATGGTAAACTGTACAGAATAAATGGCTACAGGGTGCTGGAGATTCCCATGCATCTGTGTTAAAATACCGGACGCATACCACTCTTTTTTGTGTACATAAAGCTGAAACGGCAGCCTATAATTATGTATGCCCAGAGCAGGAGCCGACACCAGGCATTATTTAAGTGTGTCAAAGGCCCGTGACATCTCAGGTGTCTATGTCACCCGGGTCGACTGCTTTGGTGAGGAAGCCTGACGGAGAGGCGCATAAACAATACGATATTCTGGGATCCCGTGTCTGCAATAACTCAGCATGCCCAGGAAAGATGGCTGCTTAGTATGCAAAGCAGGAGGATAGAGTTTGACACTGGCTGCAAAGCGATCCGGAGATATATCTCTGAGACCGTGAGTAAGTTCGTATTCTAGGTGCTGCATTTTCATCTGGCAGAGCTGCATTTTCTCCAGTGAGACTTTCTGCTCATCCTGAGCCAGCCATTGGAGCAGTGCTACAGTGTCCACCATGCAAGCCGCAGGCAAGTCTGAGGCCACAGGCAAATCATTGGCATACTGGATCAAGGTATTGTGACGTGGCAGGCAGAGGTACTTCAGGGTCCGGTGCACTGCAGAGGCATACACAGTGGGGCTCTCAGTGCACCCTTGTGTAAGCCATGTCCATGTATATTGGCGACCGCCGTAAGTAAAGGCAAAAATGTACTGACTTTCAGGGGACAATTTAATGGAGAAAAAGGTTGAGCAGATGTCTATAATTGAAAAACAGGTAGCGTTAGAAGGAAGGCTAGTAAGGATTGCATTTGCATTCGGAACCACTGAAGAGCAGGGAATAATGATGGCGTTAATCACTCTCAGGTCCTGCACAAAACTCCATCGGCCTGGATTACCTGGTTTGGGGCTTGGGAGTAGCGGTGTGTTGCAGCGGTTCACAGTAGGGACCAGGATGTCTTGTTGCAGGAGGGAGTGAATAATAATTTTAATCGCCTTGCCTGCAGTCGGTGACAGATGGTACTGCCTTATAGACGGCAAGGTGGACGCTAGTTTGACAGTGACCGTGAGAGGTGGAGCTGAAAACACTTGGATCGCCTCATTGGGACGTCGCACCCACAATGACAGAGGGAGAGCCTCAAGCAGCATAGGGCAGGTCGGCGTGGGCGGTGATATCCGCAGGACAAAAACCACAGGAACCGAGAAGTGACGACAAAGAATGCAAAAATCCTCCGGTCCTTGAGGAGAAAGTGAGGTCTGCAGATGCTGGAGATCAGAGCTGGAAATGTGTTGCTGGAAGGGACTCATGGTCGGATGTGTCTAGGGGCCAAAGGTCCGAGGCAATTCCCAGCACAAACACCATTAGCCCCAAGTCCTGCGGGAGTGACGGAGCTTTAACCACAACCGGGATGTAGGGGAAGGAGACTGTGTCAAAGCGGAACAGTGGCTGCTGGTCGGCATCAAATAGGACCCCCGTGCCAAGCCTTGCTACACAACATAATAAAGCCCAGTGAAGTGGAGGGAAGACGGCAGATCAAGGCAGGGTCCCGCAAGGGCAGGGTAGAATGGCTCAGGGTAGATGAAGTACGCCGCAGCGCAGTAGAAGTCACGTAGAAAATGACATGGCTGTAGTATCCAGTGAAGGAAGTAAAATGTGGGGAATGGCAGAGCATGCAGTAAAGATGGGAGAGAGGAGACAAAAGAGGCACGCACAGGGTTGTTGGTGGACGCCCAAACATAAAGGGAGAGAGTGGATTAGGCGAGGAGGACAGATTAACCATAGCAGCATGCAGCAGGGGCAGACTGGAGCCAGGAAGCTCTGGTGTAAGCCACTGAGGGGAACCGTGAATAGAGGCATTAAATTTGCATGGCGTTTGGCGCCCCAAAAGGTCGATTGGGTTGGAAGGGGAAATTATAGCTCAGTCAGGCGCCGTGCCTGGACCAACACCAATAAGGATAGAATCTGTGATTTCTCGTGGGGTACTCCAGAGACACCCACAGAGCTAACAGTATCAGAGCTGACAAGAAGAGCCGCTGAGGGAGGTGCAGAGGAATGTGTGGCCCCGGAGTCCACCATACGGAGCCCCATCTCAACGTCTATCATGGGATTCTCGGATGGGGAGAGGAACAGCCGTATGGAAGGGGCCTGCGAAAACTCCCTCATGGGGCATCTCTAGGCTTGTGGGGCATGTGGGATGGGGTCGCCAAATGAGTAGCTGGGCGGCAAAGGCTGCCGCTGTTCCAGGAAAACTGGTTGGGCTGAGGAACTCGCTGTGGCTGTGAAGTACAGGAGTCCCGTGCCCAGTGTCCAATGTTCCCACACGACCTGCGCTGATTCTGGCTAATATCCCGGGAGAACTTCACCGCATCCTGGAAGCGGACATTCATGCCGAAATGGCTACTCTGCCTAGGAGCGGCACCATCAGTGGAGTAGAAGAAAGTAGCCTCCCAGCTAGAAGGGACAGTAGCATCAGAACGAGCAGACTGAGCATTAGGACGCTGTGAAGCAAGTGAGGTATCGGTTAGGTGTGGAAAGGCAACAGCCACAGCACCTTGAGCAGCATCCCGACCGTGCAGCCTGGAGGCCACAAGAGCAGCAATTTCATCAACCTGAGAGTCCGAGTCTGAGGTAAGGACGGAATGTTTCGGATACTGGATGGAATAAGGTGGAGAGGCAGAGGATGGGCTATCTGCAGGAGTGGAAGGGCGGCAGCTTCAGTGGAACGCTGAGAGTGGTTTTTAGTCTTGGGGGGCTGATGGCCTTTTTCAACTTCCTTAAACTTATCCAGACAGCCGAGCATGTACCCCGTGTCCCAGGAGGGATCCCAGTAAGCACTCTCAATATTCGTATGCCAGTAATCAATTTTATTCAACTGGTAAGAGCCGCCGTAATGCCAATTGTCATGGGACCATCCGTATAGATCGGAGGTGAAACGGGTAACATACCGGCTGTCACCAGTCTCCTTCCAGACGGTGTCAGCTGGCGAGCCTGGGGGAAAAAGAGGGTTTCCTACCCTACTCTTGCATCAAAAATATTTACCATGGCGCTTTAAGATAGTCGCTGCTGAAAATGTGTTGCTGGAAAAGCGCAGCAGGTCAGGCAGCATCCAAGGAACAGGAGAATCGACGTTTCCGGGCATAAGCCCTTCTTCAGGAATCTTTTCTACCTCCTGCCCAAAATCCACAAACCTGACTGCCCCGGCCGACCCATTGTCTCAGCCTGCTCCTGCCCCACCGAACTCATCTCTACATACCTCGACACGGTCCTGTTCCCCCTTAGTCCAAGAACTCCCCACCTACGTTTGGGACACCACCCACGCCCTCCACCTCCTCCATGATTTTCGCTTCCCCGGTCCCCAACGCCTTATCTTCACCAAGGACATCCAGTCCCTGTACACCTCCATCCCCCATCACGAAGGACTTAAAGCCCTCCGCTTCTTCCTTTCCCGCCGTACCAACCAGTACCCTTCCACTGACACCCTCCTTCGACTGACTGAACTGGTCCTCACCCTGAATAACTTCTCTTTCCAATCCTCCCACTTCCTCCAAACAAAAGGAGTAGCCATGGCCACCCGCATGGGCCCCAGCTTTGCCTGCCTCTATGTAGGATATGTGGAATAGTCCATCTTCCGCAATTACACTGGCACCACCCCCACCTTTTCCTCCGCTATATCGATGTTTGTATCGGCGCTGCCTCATGCTCCCACGAGTAGGTTGAACAGTTTTTTAAAAAGCTCTGATCTCCAACAACTGCAGCCCTCACTTTCTCCGCTTTAAGATAGTCCTCGAGGGGGAAAAAGGACGGGGTCCGGCCTGGACGGCAGAACAGCATTGACCTGTCCCGGAGGCCAGAGCTTCAATCAGTCCCATAGATACTCGCAAACCCATCGCCCACCACGGAATCGCAAAAAAACACCTGTAAACAAAGAAACAAAATAACCAAAACACACAAAGACAAACGACTTATCAGTACGAAAGAAGCGCTGTAAGTACTCCTCAAGTCCTTACAGAAGCAGTGTTCGGAGCCACGATCATCTTCCGGCTCGCCCCGGGGGATCAACCCGCGAGTTCAGGTCAGGTTAATAACAAAAATACCTTTAATGCGATCTTTCCCTTATTCTGTCTTGCCCTCAGGGAATCATCCTGCAAGGCTCAGGGCAGGAGCACGAGTGTGGCCAATAAAAGTAATTTCGATGGCTCTTCACACTCTAACAGCCAACTGAACACAATTTTAAGCACTGTCTATGAGAAAACAAACCCCACAGTAAATGAAAGTGCTGGCCCGGCTAACCTCGTAAAATAGAGGCCGAACTGACTACGCCAAACGTTGAAGAAGGAGACAGTATCTTGAGAAGGAAGATAAGGATAACCTTTCACATTAGCTCATAGTAAGGAATGTAGAGCCAGCAAAGTTCTGGCTGAGGACACAAAATGGAACTCTCAGCCGAATCAGGAAAATGGATTCCATGCAAATAATGTTACGTTTTCACCAACTCTTACAGATAACTGTTGTCTCCTTACAAATTTGTTTCTCAATTTCCCAGTTAATATTAAGGTGCTACAATGCAATCCCAATACGGAAATGCTTCCTTTCGTATTTCTCAGTTTCACCCAAATAACTTGCCAGGATTTCTTTCCAGGTCAGTACAGTTGTAATTCTATTTCTTATCAAAAATGACACTCCCCTCCTCTCTTGCCAACCTTCCTATCCTTATCATAGCAATTGTATTGTGGATCATTAAGATGACAGTGATTTCCATCCATGAGCCATGTTTATGTTATTGCTATGATATCGCAAAACTATATTCCCTGAGTGCACCTGTCTTTCCTATTAGGCTACTTGCAAATAAATACAGTTTAATTTATTAGTCCTATGTTGTATTCTGCTTTGTCACGGCCTACCCTGACTGTTTGACTGACTCCTTCTCTCAACTGTACCAGATTGATGTAAAGATTGATATCTTTACTCAGTATCTTCCTGGAGACCTCCCCAAGCTTGCCAGTTTAAATCCTCCAGCTCACCTGCAACAAATATTCCTGCCATTATATTAGTGCCCTTCCAATCCAGGTGCACTCCATTTTTCTTGTTAGATTCATGTATACCCAGAAGACATTTCAATGATTCAAAAGTGTGAATAATTTTCCCATACACCATCTCCTCAATCATGCATTCATCTGCCCTATCTTCCTATTTCCACCGTCATGAGCTCACAACACGGAATAATACAGGTGTTACAACTCACAAAGATGACCTTTTTTCAATTCCTGCCTAACTCTCTGCATCGTCCATCCTTTTCGCTTCCTTTGTTTTTCCAATATGTACAATGACCTCCAGCTCTTCCCGTTCTCCTTTGAGAACATTTTGCACCCTCTCTGAGACGTCTTTGATCCTGGCTCCAGGGAAGCAACACAACGTTCTGATCTTTCCTTGCTTGCATCAGAAACGTCTGTCTGTGCCTCGAAATACCTCGTCTACTCTTTGAAGTAGACGTACACCTCTTTAAGTTAAAGCCATTCTCGATAGCAGAAACTTAGATATTGGTGCTACATTCCCCTGAGAGTCTATCACATCAAACATTTTTTTCCAAATCAGCATGCTTGTTTGGAATGTGGAGAGCCACAGTACACTCCTGCACTACCTGCGTTCCTCTCTACCTACCTGGAGTTACTCCATTTCTGTGACGGCAACTGTGACATTCGTCCCTTCCTGCAACAGCCATGCATCACAGCCGCTTCTATTTCTACGTTCCTCATTACCCCTAACTGTCACACCAACCGTTCAATTCGATCTGATAGGATTCACAACAAACGGCATATATTGTAGATTAAGTTCTCAATAACCCGTTAACTCTCCTGAAACTCCCTCATCGAAGAAGAAGAACATGTCACTCTCCTAAGGGGTATTTTTGCTTCTTTCAATATGCAGATACAGAAATGAGCACGGTCTTTTTGCTCTCCAAATCACTTCTCCAGGCTAACTTAATAGTTATGACACATATTTTCAAGTTTATTCCAAGAGACATATCTCAATAACACATATAATCACGAATGAACTCACGCTATTGACTGGTGCATCCTTGCTGTAAGTCCCCAAGGCCACACTTAAAATTATCTTTTTCTGTGTTGTGACCTCCCAAACAGGTTCCACCAAAATCATTTGTGAAGTTAACTGTTTCTTAATTTTCCCACATGCACTTCGATGTCCATCGACACATGGATTCAACAGCAAAGGCAGTAGTGGCGCAGATTTACTGCTACGTCATTTATAAATGTAGTTTCCTCTCTGTCTCTCTCTCTCTCGCTCTCTGTCTCATGCTCAGACCATGTGCTGCCTTTGAGTGTTCCTCCCACTTTTAAAAGTGCCGTTGTTTTGACTTATTTTTCCCAAAGTTCCAAAATAATGCAACGCATATAAAACAATAACTGCTGCTCCTGGAATTCGAGGAAATCTTTTCCAACACCTAAACTTCCTCAAAACACAAGCACCATTTTACATCCAGCCATATTCCCGTCCTCAATCTTGGATTAAAATCTGAAAGGAGGATCAAGGGAACTATAGAAATGTAGGTCTGAAATCTGCAATACGCAAATTGTTGGAGGTGGTTCTGAAGTATGGGACTTACATGTATTTGGAGATGCAAACATTTATTAGGAATAGTCAACATGGTTTTGTGCGAAGAAAATTGTGTCTCACGAACTTGACTTTTTAATGAAATAATCAAAAAGATTGATGGAAACAGAGTCGTAGGCGGTTGTTTACTTGGATTTCAGGAAAACCTTTAACAAACTTCCACGTGGTTGACAAATTCGCACCGTTATGTCATATGGGATTCAGAAGGAGCTTGTCGGTTGGATGAAAAATGTTTGTGTGTGTGTGTGTGCACGAGGATGTTGATGCAGTATTATTTTTCAGACTGGAAGACTGTGAATGTTCCAATGGTATCAATGCTATACCACTATTGTGTATAATTTATAACTGATTCGGATGAGAATATCAAAGTCACGGTTTGTAAGTTTGCAGATGACATCAAAATAGTGTGTAATGCAAACCATGAAGGACCTTAACGTGCACGACAAAGAGATCTCGATCAATTTGGCCAATCAGGTGTTGAATCGCAGATGGAGTACAATGTGGATAAATATAAGATATTTCGTTTTGGTAGGGCGTATGCAATTGATAGTAGGATCACGGGTAATTTTGATGAATAGAGAAATCTCGGGGTTCAGATAGACAATTCTTTGAACTTGCATCACACGTAGACAGGGTGGTTAAGAAGGCGACTAGCACGTTTTCCTTCACTACTTAGACAATTCGTTTTGGAGTTGGTGCGTCATGCTGAAGCTATACATGACATTGATGATGCCTCTCCTGTGTAATTGCGTGCATTTAAGTTTTCCCTATCATCGGAAAAATAATTTTAAACTGCAGATGTTTCAGAAAAGCTTTAAACAGTATGTTACCTAGAATGGAAATTTTGAGAGACAAAATTGTGTTGGAAAAACAGGGTTGAAAAAATCAAATCTTTCCATTGGTTGAGGGGTAGCAGTTTTGTGTTTCATAAAATCACGAGGGACACAGATAAGGTGGATTAAAATGATCTTTTTTTCTGTGGTGAGGGAATTCAAAACCAGAGGATATATATTTTACGGTGAGAGGCCAAAGAGTTTAAAATGATATAAGGGACAACTTTTGTAACACAAAGTGGCTTCATATCTGGAACTAATCAGAGAATGTGGAGAATGCCGGTGTAGTTGTAACGTTTAAAAGTCATTCCGTTTACTTCGGGAATAGGAACGTTTAGGACAGATATGGGTCAAGTACAGCAGGAGGGACTTTTAGTTTTGGAACATAGACTGGTTGGACACAAGACACTGTTTTTGTGTTGCGTGTCTATAACTTGACAACAATATGACATCGTGGTAGTCTGTCAAAAGGGAGGTTAGTCACTGCACAAGTACACTTTGTCCCCTATTCCCGGGTTGGTGCATGGTGAGCGGGAAGTTTATTGTGGACAGTTGAAGATACAGAGTGGGTTTTGTGTACAGTGTGTATGAAATGGTGGAACCATAGAGTCGGCAGTTTAGGGGGGGTGAAGCTACATAGCGGAGGGCAATTAGGCAGGAGCCATTGACTGGCAAGATTCTGAATTTTGAAGGCAGCAAATCCTTAAGGGATAGGCATGCGCAAAACTGGATGAGGGGACAGTTTTAGGATTCAAAGACTCAAATAGGGAAAGAGCGAAATGTGAGAAGAAGAACAAAAGCAAGAGAGTGGGAAAGAATGGACAAAAATGAAGGAAGGACAGTTCAGAGTGAACAAAAGACGCAAGTGGAGGATGTCAGTAAGGGAGAGAATGAGAAAGAAATGGAGTGTGTGAGAGATTGAGGGACAAAGACAGTTAGAAAGTGGAGGCTGCCAGTAAGGGAGAGAAAGAGGAAGAGACGGAGAGCAAAACGAGGAATATCACACGGTCACAAATTGGGCTTAAAGAAATTCATGACAAGGTTAAAGAGTTAATACTTATTTTTTTTCCAGTTGGTTTCGGCTCTCTCGTTGATCTCACATTCCGTCTGTCGCATTAGGGACAGACCCTTCTCCAAGGCATGGCTTTAAGAACGGCTCGGTCAGGGAGAGGGTGAGTTTAATTGATCAAAACTGGGATTGAAATTCAAACACTAACCACAGCCTCAGACACAGAGACAGACAGAAACTTCGGCCGCTTAGTTCACACAGTGAAAGGGAAGAGGGCTATGGAATGGTCCTGGAATGCAGCAGAGCCAGAGTCATCTCTGTGGGTTTCGAGGTGGGAGGGAGCGAGTTAGGATGTTGGGAGAAAGCAGCAGGGAAATATTTTAGTTGAGGTTAACTCTGTCTACTTCTGCTCTTCATGTTGCTGTGTTGGAATGAATGTCACATTTAATTTCAAGCTGATCAAATTTCTTTTGTCTTTGCGTTTTCCTATTGATCAATGAAATAGTTTCAAATTATGATTGCCAAGAATAAACACAGGTGATCTGCTCGGAAAGCAGTTATGCTCACTACAATACCACCATCACTCTCCTGTATACTGTACATAAAATAAACCCCAAACATAATTAAAAATGTCTTTATCATGACAAATTTAGTAGAATTAATGTAGATTCACCGCTGTTGATGTCATGTCAGGATGATAATGAATTATATTATGTGTTAGTTTTTATGGTTCATCTTAAATAGGAGAGGGAGTTAGGTCGTTGGCAGGATTCGGGAATGGAGTCCAAACGTTCGTCTGGTTTGGCCTGGGTCAATGAATTAGCTAGTTAATTGAAAGAACTAATAAAGAAATTGAATGATATCGGCTAACTGAATGGAAACAAAATAAATTATTATTGGAAATAAATTTGCAATCAGGAGACACGTAACATTCACAGGGTAGTATTAGAATTTTATAATTGAAACCTAATTCTGTTAACTTTTGCACAGACACGTTAATCCTAGAATTCCATGAGGAAGAGTGGACAGGAGTCTGTAGTTGCAGTTCACATTATCGCCTGCAATGAACAGCGATCCTTTTGCTCGCTCATTGTTTTTATCCACTTCACTCACTGAGAATGATTACTTGGAATGAATGTATATTTTATGCACAATTCCCCTTTCAGTTTTATTTTGTTCTTCAGATTTTTAGCCTGTTGCTCATTGCTAACAACACTTTAACCAGCTTCATTCATTGTCATTCACTATCCATTAGTAAAGACAGAATTATGACGTTGACACTCGTCTTTCTTGTTCAGTCCATTCCTCACTTGGAATCCTCATTCCTTTATCGGCTGCGTCTTACATTGTTTTTCATTTTCGTAGAGATATTTATCAATTGAATTACTTTTATAATTGGACATTTCACCGCATACATTATCTGGTGTCTGAATTTTTTCTGTGTCACCACATAAATAGATGCATTTGTACAGCAACTTAGGTGCCGTAGCGCATAGGCAGCTTTTTCAAAGAGATCTGAAGCATTATAATCCAAGGTATAAACGACATTGAATAAATTTAAAACATACAGCAACCAGAGAAGTATGAAACTTGCAGATATCGCAAAGAGTAAAATCACAGAATTGCGTCTGCTCTCTATCTCTTGGTCAATCTATTTTTCTCTTTGATTCTTTAGTCCCTTACGCAACTTCATGTCCTCAAAGATATGTCTGACAGTCAGAATGTTGACAAATGTAATAAAAGTTAATGGGAACATTGGTGTTAAAAAAGTCTCAAAATATCTAAAACTTTCCCACCGACGGTCAGTCCGATAACTATAAGTGGGAGAGCAGTACATTGGAACACCGTTGATGATAATTCCAGGTTTTAAGTAAAAGTAGTTGGGAATGTTCTTTAAAGAAAATAAAATGCAAATTGTTGAAAGAACCCCCACAGCAGTTCTTACTGTGCAATACTGAGATTTCATCTGATGAACACAAATAGTGACAAATCGGTCAAATGAAAAAGCAACCGTGAACCAGACAGAGCAATCAACACTCAAGTGGCTTAGAACAGTGAGAACAGCACAAACCGGAGTGATACGCAGGAAACAATGTGGATAATAATAATGTCGAAATCGCCAAAGGATCATGTAACAAATAATGAACAGTAGATCAGATGCTGCCATCGCCACCAGATAGCACGTGCTGCATGCAGAAATACCACATTTACCCCGGGCTAGGATTACAATCGCCACGAGACTAACTATAGGAGAGAGAAAGGATAAAAGAGACTTGATGTTACTGATCAAAAATTCCCTCTACCTGAGCCTCGACTGTAAGCAATGGCACGATGATAATTGTTATTCCATAATCTGAGCCACAGATACACAATCTTTCTCAATGACTGGCTTGCACCTTTCAAAGACCTAGGGGAGAGTATAGGCAGCAGATTGCTCACGGAAATACAGTAATTACCCAATCTTTGTTGGGGGAGGGATCGTCAGCGATTGATTTCACCTAATTTATAGATTAATCTGACTGGCTGAAGTTTCCCATATATCACAACATCCATAAAAAGACACCTGGGATCAATAAAACACGGAATGGGAGGCATCTACAATGGACATTGATTTTAAAAAAGTCTGTATTCTGTTTTGGAGTCACCACAGCTCTGATTTCCTCCAGAATTGTAAAACTCACTGAATGAATGACAGTACAGAGCACTGAATCTCTCTACAGTATCTAGGAATGAATGTCCTCCAAACGTTGGATAAATAAATGATCAGGCATTGCGCCCAATTCTCGTGCAAACAACCGAACTTCCTGACAATGTGAACCACGAATGTATGACGCCAAGAATCCATGCTCGATGTCCCAGGTTTGATACCCAACACAATTCGAAAAACTTTATCATTTAATACGGGTAACTCCCAACTGTCCAAGACTCGACACCAGAATCCCCACGCAAAAACTCTGAATCATTGAAGCATTGCAAATATTCAGTTTAGAAATCAAGCATCTCATCTGGGATTAACAAAGCTTCCTCCCCGATGTTCAGGCTTACACTACTAAGATTATCTCTGACAATTTGTCTTCGTGAACAAAATTCCCCTTCTCAGATATTGTGTTTTCACAAGCTAGAAATCCCAATATTTTAACGAGCATTCTCCACGGAGCTTATAAGAATTGCACTATAAATTTATCTTTGATAAATAGAGACAAACGAAAAATGCCAAACGAAGGGCCATGGGAGGACATTGTTATTTGGGGAACACGAAGGGATAGCATAACAAAGGGCAGCGCGTGAAAAATCATGTTTGACATAGTTGCTGGATTCTCTGTGGAAAAGCTGCTGCGACAACACTATGGATCTCAATGCTTGTCCTATTAGACTCTGCGCCACGACATTGCGCATATTTTGACAAACGGCAAAACTCACACGTCCTTTAGGAAGCACATAATTCAACGATACACATCATAATTGAAATCCTGTTCTCTACACCTCTGCCAATGATCTGGCATCATAAATATTGCGCACCCAAATATCCACTGATGGAAAATACATATGTTGGTCAACACCTTCTCTGCTGACCATTACTTCTCACTCCAGAACGACCTGCTGAACCCAGCTTTGCCCGTGGTGCATGTGGACTCCCATTTACACCAAGCTGCCTGAAACAGATCTACCAACAAAATACCGGTGCTTTTCCAAATTCCATCAACGTGGCCACAGTCCAAAGCCTTTCCACACAGAATAGAGAAACAAACAATGCTGCACGTGACATGACGAGTCGCCAAACTGAAAAGAAAATCACTTTAAACTTAGTAAGCGAGAATATTGATTTGGCATGGGCATTTGTCCTGGCAACTGGAAATAAAGTCATTACTTTTTTTAAATTTGGATGATTCAGTTCAGCGATTTATACATGTTCAGTTTTTACAACGCCTACCAGGAGCACCAACAACTGCAAGGACAGTCTCGTAAACCTTTTCGACCCTTTCCACAAGACGACGCATTTTGTTGCTTGACAGACAACCTCTCTCTTCCTGAAATCTGTATGAAGTGGAACATTGCCTTGAAATTTCTGATGACACCGTGCAAGGGACATTATTTTAAGTTGTGTTGTATGCCCAAAGGGAAACTATGATTCCATCTTCAGTTTATTTCATTTTTCGTTATTTGAATAAACTGATTCTGAGAACATATTTATTTTAATGATGTGACACCATTGGGATTTAAGTCTGCAATTGAATACCCCAAAGATCTGGTGAATATTAAACCTACTAATTAGCAAATGTAAATTGCAATTTGTCGTTAAACAACAATCTCTACATTCTTTCAAAATCGCTATCAATCCCATAAACCTCTCAATATCTTTTGACATTCTGTTTCGTGATAACCTTCATTTAGCTGAGGTTATTCTGTCATTCAGTACCTCATGTTGTGCAGCTACTTGAGAGCTATTCTATTGCACGCAGTTATTTTTTTTCCCACTGCCTTTGTCGTTAGTTCACTCGTGTGGGAAATTCTATGTGTGAATGTGTACTTCAATATAGAAAGTGAAGCTGAAATCTTGATCTTCTACTAGGTATGTTTTCTCAAAATACATGCAAAACAATTCAGAACTTTAAATTCAGAATCATTGAATGATGGCAACATGCAAGATCTTAAAGTTACACTAAAAGCTACACAAGTTTCATATTACGGCACTTAGTCTGTAGTCTTGAATATTATGTCACTCCAAATACGCATTTAAGTAATCTTTAAAGGCTGTGATGTTTCCCGCCTCAACTACCTTCCTGAGAAAGGCATTGCAGGTCCCTTCCATTATCTACATGAGACAATGTTTCCTCATGTTCCTCTAAAGCTCTCGGTTTTTCATTTTAAAAACTTGCCATCCTGTTATTAGCTCTTCGAATAAGAGGACCAAGTGTTCACTGATACAATTGATGACATCCAGATAAGATGTAAAAGGTCTTAGCCCCCGTGTTCTGTTGTCTGTGCCTTACTGTTTCGACTGATTCCAATATAAATTAAAATTAGTTAACAGTGTCTTACATGGATTCATGCAGTTTTTGAGCAAAGTACAATGTAAAACTGCAAGTACAAATTCACCCAACAAACATGTATATGTGTGTGTGTGTGTGTGTGTCTGTGTGTGTGTGTGTGTCTGCCAGAGGAGGGTTGTGAGTTCTGTGAGAGAATATGTATCTGTGTTTGAGTGTGAAGCGGCCGAAGTCTGTGAGAAGGTGCATGTGTGATTGTGGGTATGTGCCTGTAGGAGCTTGTGTGAGCGCCTGTGTATAGGTGCATGGGTGTATGTACGTCTGTCTATCTGTGTGCGTGTGTGTGTGTGTCTGTGTGTGTCGGAATATTTATGTGCGTGTATAGTGCAACGTGTTCACCTGCAGTGTCACATAAACCCAAGGTCCCGGTTCAGGCCCTGCTTATGGGTAACGAACTTAGCTATCAGTCTCTGTTCGGTCACTTTTCGTTGCTGTTTGTCCCGAAATCCAAGGCGGACAAACTCACTTAGAGCAGCTTCTCTTGACATGCAGCAAGGAGCATTGGGACATCAGTCTTGGAAAGTTTCTTCAGCAATTTAATTCTGAAGTAAAATAAGTTTCCATGCCTCAGATGTTAATTGAGTGACAAATAATCATTCCCAGGAAAATATTACTTCTATAGTTTACAAAGAAAAGTCCATCTCGTGATTCAATTTGTTACAGAGCTCTAACATAGTTTGGAACCGGGGCAATGTTTCACTGACTTTTCTTATATGGCTTGTTCTGATCTGGGTTAAAGTGCAGTCACGTATTTTTACACGTTTCATGTTATTCACATCCCTGAAAAATCGCACAGGTCATTAGAATAATCTAATTCTCCGAAAATTAACAGGAATGTACAACATTGTGTATCGGCTGGAGCTAACCTCGAGTTAAGGTGGAAAAGAAGGAAAATGCAATTGGAATTTAATAGTTCAGTCGTGACCTCATTGATTGGCTGATCAGTTTCGAGAGAGTGAGTGTTACCTTCCAAAGGCCAAATTTTTATTTTACCAGAGAAACTCACTGTGGACCATTGAAGTGAAGTAGTGAGTGATTATCTTTACTGGTTAGTCAACTTGCGAATGCTAATATTATTGTGCATGTCTATGTTACCCTACAACTTTCCAAGATTTAAGTATTCACTATGCAAGTCTCTCGTGGCGCAATAGATTGTTGCGCGCATCCGACTATGGGTCAGGTGATTGCATGTTTGGCTCTTGGTTCAAACTCAAAGGGGAGCTTTACTATACTTCCAAATGAATCTTTCTCATTGTACTGAAACAGAGATGATGTAACAAATTTTTATCTGCACGAACGAGAATACTTTCAATGTATCCAATCAGCAAATGTAATCTAGAACTACAGAATAAACATGACTCAACAGCAGGTTGTGGTTCAACAGGTTTTCTTGGAAATGCAAGCTTTCAAAGAGCTGCTGCTTCTTCAAGTCTTTGAAACTGCAATCTAAAAGCTAATGCTTCTAAGTCAACCTGTTGGATTATGATCTGGTGTTGTGTGATTTTTAGCTTTGTCCACTCCAGTCCAACAGCAGCAAGTCCAAGTCTTGGCGATCATCGAAACACGAAATGCCAGTTCAATGTGAAGAGGATTTCCAAGAAGATCGCGCAAATCCATACAGGCATTAGGTTTGTGCAGCAAGTCAACCAGCTGATGAAGTAGCAGCTCTCTGAAAACTAATTCTTTTGAATAAATCTGCTGTTCAATAGTTTGGTTTCATGTGTGTTTTTTTGAAACATAGGCACCCCAGTTCAACACTGGCAACTCCAAGTCATTGGCAATATCAGAGTCAGAAAGGCAATAGCCCAGTCGCAGTATTGAGAATGTTCAGAAACTCTTTGGTGAGCATAATCAGAGGAGAATAAACTGTCTGCTGTGTAACGCGAGATAAGGCGTCTTTCCCTTCTTTAAGGAGTGACTGAACGGATCCCTGTTAGAGCTGTTTTCCGGCAGGAACAATAAATCCTCATTCGCTGACCAGTAATGAAACACAGGCCACGACAGTGTAAGCGCCAAATTCTATCCACTAGACTACAAGTGATGACTGCAGGTGCACTTGCATCTTTTCTTCATGACAGCTTTTGGAACTGTGTCACTGGAGACTAGTTGACCCTCAAAAAATGATTGAATTGTCGAGTTTTTGCAGCACGAAAACAGGCCCATCATTCCAATTCCCAATACTTGGCCTATAACCTTGTGTGCTCTGGCGTTTCAAATGATAATCTCTATGATAATGTCCCTGTAACGCTTTAATCTAAAACGATGCAATAAATGGGATTGAAGTCGGGGGACGAGACCTCATTTTTTCTCACAGACGAAGCACACAGACACCTTTCCCCGGGAGTAACAGAGGCATCAGGAGAAAACAACCAGAAGATATGATTTCAAATGCTTGGCGTATTTTGTCCCATTTCAGTCTTCAACACCAGCGTCTGGTTGCAGTAACGAATGGAAACATTCAGCCCCCATTCTCTCAGTGTTGCTTTCCGATCTATTCGCCGTCATTCTACAGTTTATACTGCCTTACCTCGCTCTTACTATCAAACTGGAACATTGCTCATGTCAAGTGTTTCCTGTTCTGCCGAATAGTCTTCCTGAAGTTCCTGGAATGACAACAAGGTGATTTTTCAAACTAGTGAGCTATTGAGACAACACATTGTTAGCTCAGCGAGTTCCTCTCATTCATTAGAAAGTACAATGTAACAGATGATTGGATAGCCAGTGTATTATAAACCATCCGAGATAGAGCCAAATGGATCATGTCCAGAATGATGGGAGAAGAAGATGCCGAACCGGGCAGTTTCTGCAGTGATATCAGCAGATATCTTCGCTAGTAGTCTAGTGATGAGGAGTCAATATTTTCACTGCCAAATACCTGCTAATGGTTAACATTTACAGTACACATTCTGATATATTGTCTGATTTAGAAGCAGAATCATGCTGTCGACCAGTCAGAATCGCCTCCTTTTTCCAGAAATGTCAGCTGCAATTACCTGACGTGCAATTAATTTAAAGCAAGAACAGAATGGGCGTTAGGAAAATGGGAAGGAAAATGGTGGTCTGTGAAGGGTAACTGCACGCGATGTGGAGCCAGGCTCAATATAAATACTGAAGATCGGTGTTCCTATTTCCCCTGGTATACTGATCGCTCCACATTAACCAACAACATTGCCTGTCCTTTGTATGTTGTACTTTGCACATCTGACTTCCGTTCAGTGTATGGAAAGGATCCAAGCATTTTCAATTTGGCAGGCTTTACTCAGGTCAGCTTTGCAGGCTAATATTAAGACCAAAATTTGTCGGAAAAAAAGAACACCAACTTACAAAACCGAAAAAGACCCAAGGGATCATTCACAGAAGGATGTTAGAATGCATTGCAGAAACAGACAGTGTCCAGTGTAATATAAGCAGATCTGCACGGCTTAGTCGAGTGATGAGGTTTCAGTATTTTCACTGCCTCGGCCGATTAATGATGAACTATAACAGTATTCGTAATGATATGCTGCCTGAACGTTAGACACAGAATAATAGGCAGAATCGCTTCGTCGAATCAGCAATCACAGGAAAAATTGCCTTCAAATAAGAATAGAGGGGACGTCGCGAAATGAGAAGGGGAAAGGGGGTTTGGGCAAGTTAACTGTCTGTCTTGTATTCAAGCCATCAAGTCTGCTCCGCCTTTCAATGATTTCATGTCTGATTTCATAACCTTAAACTACATTTTCTTGCCTTTCAACATTACGCTGGATTCCTTTACGTATTAAAGATCTGCGGATGTCATCCTGAATTACTCTTAATGCCTCTTCTGTAGCCGTCTTCTGCTTTCAAAAAGTTCAGCAATTCATAACCATCTGAATGAATACATGCTTCTTCATCTCTGTCATAAATGTGCCATCCCCCTCCTGATAGGAGACACTCAGATCCCACATTTTCCTGGAAGAAAACCAACCGTTCTGCGTCTAACTAATTGAATCTTTAAAACATAAAATTACATGTATCAATGAGGATTCTTTTTGTAGTACTGCGTCAGAGCAGGCCAAGGCAATTGATGTCAGCGCTTCTTCCCATTTGGTTTTACCTCCGATGTGAAACTCTCATCGAATCTGACCGAGTTGCTTTCTTTGCTGTTTCTAATGTCAGGGATGCACTTTCAATTTAAGACACAACAAAATTTTAGTCCATAACTGGAAATTAAACCCAGCAAATGGCAGTGAGAGAACGAACTTTCTACAGGAAAGCACGAAGTGGAGCACATGCAATGCTTGCAACTTTGCTTGGTGACTTTGTCTTTGACTTTTTTGTTTAATGGAATATGATGGAGTCACTGCTTTTTTTAACAACATGGCGATAGGACCTTTGGCCCAGTGTGTCAGTGTCATTCATTACACATCACGCTTCTAAACCAAGTTTGCAGCAAGTAACTCATTGCCTGGTGTGCTCTAACTGTTGATCTGATCATCTAAACAGTAATTCAATGTCTTCAGGGCTTAAGTGGAACAAAAACAGCTTTCTTGACACATTGATCCTGAAAGACAACTCTTTGTCGGCCCCATTTGGCAGTTTTCTTCATGATGCTAAAAGTGTCGATTTAAATCTCACACTCTTTCAATATAACGCGAATGTCTGTATTTTTCAAACTCACTCTCGAAGAAGGAAGCAGCTCGGTTGTTCCAGAAGGATTATGGTCTGATTAATCCTTTAATCCGAGTTTCAAAGTCAGACTTTCTTGCATCCTTGGGATGCACAAGAAATGTTTTATTCTCCATTATATGTATTGTGCATATTAGTTATCTTTGCAGGATATAAACAAATACATTTAGTTTATATGTATACAAATCGAAACAAATACATTTAAAATCTACAATTGCTGCAGATTAACCAGCCTCGGGCTACTGTCTTTGTATAGTTTTCACATTCTGCCTGTGTCAATTGATGCTTCGTCCGGATGTTCCGGTTTCCTCACACACTCCAATGATATGCCGGTCACGTGAATTCGCCATTGAAAAATTGCCCACAGTGTTGAGTGATATGTAGGCGAGGTGCATGGGTCAGGTCACGTGTAGGGGCAATATGCCAAGGGAATGATTGTGGATTATGCTTCGGAGGGTTTTTTGGATTTGTTGGACCAAATGGGCTGTTTGCACTCTGTGAGGATTATAAGTAAATTTTCTACAACCCAAACACTGAGAGAGGTTGAATATCGCTCATTCCACTGCATTATTAGTGAGCATTCTTCGATCCTTCACGTGTGCACAGGCGCAGTTAGAGTGATTCGCAGAAGAAGTCTTTTCTTCGGCTCACGTAAAGGTAACCATGGGGGGAGGGGGCGTGCGAAGGAGGTGATGGACGAAGCACTTTTATGGCGAGGCTTTCTATGCACTTTTGTTGAGGCAGAGACTGTATCAAGAAACTTTCTGTCCCCAAAAGGGAGAAGTTGACATTCCGTCTCAGCGAATGGTACGAGGTAACAGCCTCTTGCAGGGGATAAGTGTAGGAGTACGCATGTGCGGTCATCCCCGATCAGGAGAGAGAATGTTGTGAATGTCCCTCCTGGACAGACAGTCTGCAAACTCCTTATACAGGGAATGAGGAGCAAGTATTAACATACAGCAAACTCCAAACAGAATAAATATTTGTATCTTCTCAATTTCTGTTCCGGACTGACTGAGATAATTTTCTAAACTTATTTTTCAGCATGTTCGATGTGAATTTGCGGATCAGAAACTTAATCGAAATGATACACTAGAATCAAAACATGTTGCATCATTTGGAACTGGATGCTATCGGCCTTTGAATGGACCTGAGGAAAAATAAAAGTAACATGAAATCCCTTTCTAACATGCCTATTACTTCTAATATTATATAATGTGAATCTTATTCATTGTCTGTCTTATCTCAGTCTGTCATAAATCGAAACACCTTTAACAAATCTAACCTCGACCTCCTGTGCTCTGTGATTAACAACCTTCAATTTGTCAAACCTGACCTTTCAACAATATATCTGATTCCCTGAACCATTCTGAACAATCTTGTTTTAAATCTTTCCATGAACCCTCACATTCTTTGTGGAGATGGCTTGTTTGCACAGTCACACACATTCTGCATTCATGTAATAGAATTAAGGAAAATCCAAATGGTTTTTACAAATATATTAACGACAAAAGGGTAACTAGGGAGAGAATAGGGCCCCTCAAAGATCAGCAAGACGGCCTTTGTGTGGAGCTGCAGAAAATGGGAGAAATACTAAATGCATATTTTGCCTCAGTATTTACTGTGTGAAAGGATATGGAAGATACAGACTGTAGGGAAATAGATGGTGACAACTTGCAAAATGCCCATATTACAGAGGAAGAAGTCCTGAATGTCTTGAAACGGGTATAGGTGGAAAAACCTCCAGGAACCGATCAGGTGTACCCGAGATATCTGAGGGAAGCTAGAGAAGTGATTGCTGGGCCTCTTGCTGAGATATGTGTAGCATCGGTAGTCACAGGTGGGGTGCTGGAAGACTGAAGGTTGGCAAACGTGGTGCCACTGTTTAACATCGGCGTTAAAGACAAATCAGGGAACTATAGACCAGTGAGCCATACTTCGGTGATGTGCAAGTTGTTGGAGGGAATCTTGAGGGACAGCATGTGCATGTATTTGTAAAGGTAAGGACTGATTAGGGATAGTCAGCATGGCTTTTTGCGTGGGTAACCATGTCTCACAAACTTGATACAGTTTTTTGAAGATCTAACAATGAGGTTTAATGAGGGCAGAGCAGTAGATGTGATCCATATGGACTTCAGTAAGGCGTTCGTTAAGGTACCCATTGGAGACTGATTAGCAAGGTTAGATCTCATGGAATTTAGTGGGAACTAGCCATTTGGATACAGAACTGTCTCAAAGGCAGAAGACAGAGGGTGGTGGTAGAGGGTTGTTTTTTCCGACTGGAGGCCTGTTATGAGTGGAGTGCCACAAGGATCGGTGCTGGGTCCTCTACTTCTTGTCATTTACATAACTGATTTGGATACGAGCATAGGAGGTACAGTTAGTAATTTGGCAGATGACACCAATATTGGAGGTGTAGTGAAAAGCGAAGAGGGTTACCTCAGATTCGAATAGGATCTGGACCAATGGGCTGAGAAGTGGAAGGTGGAGTTTAATTCAGATAAATGTGATGTGCTGCATTTTCGGAAAGCAAATCTTCGCAGGACATAATGGTCAGGTACTGGGGAGTGTTGCTGAACAAACAGATTTTGGAGTGGAAGTTCATAACTCTTTGAAAGTGGAGTCGCAGCTAGATAGGATAGTGAAGAAGGCGTTTGGTATGATTCCTTTATTGGTCAGAGTATTGAGTACAGGAGTTGGGAGGTCGTGTTGCAGCTGTACAGGACATTGTTTAGGCCACTGTTGGAAAATTGCGAGCAATTCTGGTCTCCGTCCTATCGGAAAGATGTTGTGAAAAATGAAAGGGTTCAGAAAAGATTTACAAGGATGTTGCCAGGGTTGGAGGACTTGAGTTATAAATAGAGGCTGAATAGGCTGGGGCTGTTTTCCCTCGAGCGTCGGAGACTGAGAGGTGATCTTACAGAGGCTTACAAAATTATGAGGTCATGGATAGAGTAAATACGCATAGTCTTTTCGCTGGAGTCAGGGAGTCCAGAACGAGAGGGCATGGGTTTAGTGTCAGAGGGGAAAGATATGGAAGAGACCTAAAGGGCAACTCTTTCATGCAGACGGTGGTACGTGTAAGGAATGAGTTGCCAGAGAAAATGCTGAAGGCTGGTACAATTGCAACATTTAAGAGGCATTTGGATGGGTATATGAATCAGAAGGGTTTGAAGGGATATGGGCCGGTTGCTGCCAAGTGGAACTAGCTTGGTTTGGCATATCTGGTTGGCATGGACGGGTCGGACCGACGGGTCTGTTTCCACGCTGTACATCCCTGTGACTCTATGACTCTTACTGTGAATACATGAGAGTAAATTCAGTACAATCACCCTCATTACCAATACTTTGTCAACTGTGAGAGTTTTGTCTGACCCCAGAGCTTCTGATATGGTTTGAGCTGCAGACCCTTGCATTTTATTTTAATGTTAAGAGTAACAAAATTATTTTAGTATTCACAATACAGCTTCTCGTGCTGTTCCCAGCTATCTATGAACGTTTGACATGGCTATGCGACTGGCGTGACACCTTGTTGTGGATCTGATTCAATGTCCTTCCAATGCTCTGTTTTATCTCTTTTCTCTGTGATCAAATCTCTGTCATTGATTGACTCCCTCTGTCCTCAGTACTATGTGCGACTTATTTAGTAATTGTACTGTCACTTTCATTGACTCTCTCAATAACATTTTACCAGTTGAACGTCTCCTGACAATTTCCTGCAAACAATTATCACCCCTGAATGACTCCCACATCAGCAAAGGAATAATTCATCGAGTGATGATGAAGGAACTTTTATATTTGTCCAAATCAATGTCAAGCAACTTAAGTAAAAATAATGCCTTACACATAACTGAAACTTCTAAGCTTTTTCGCTGAGGTTTTATAAAACAATTGTGACCCCAGTCACTGACCGATATATTAGGGTGATGAAAATATCTGTTATGAACAAATATGTCATTTTCAAGGAGTACTTTAAAGCGTAATACTTTAATTACGAGAGTGGTAGAAGATTGGGGAAAGATTTCACAGTTTATGTCCTTGATAGCTGAAAGCCAAGGGCACCAAATGTGCAACATTGAAAATCGAGAATGCTCAGGAGGTTCGAATTACAGACAATGCAGATATCTTGAAGGGCATTTGTGACAATTCATTCTTGAGATGTAGGCACTGCTGGCTTTTATTGGTCACGTTAATTGTCCTTGAGAGAGCTGGTGAACATTACTGAGAGAGATTAAGAGGAACCGATCAACATTTTTGAATAGAATGCTGAAAAGTTTAAAATTTAGTTGTGCAAGCTTTGTGTAGTGAGTGAACAAGACCTGGAACGACTACTCACACAGGCAGCAGAGTTCTAGATGACTTCAGGATTACATCGCTAAGTGAATAACCATTAACTACTTCCCTTATTGCATTGTGTCAGCTCGTGTAGGAAGATAAAGATGCTGAAGTTAATGGAAAGCATAACCGCAAGTACACCCATAAATAGAGACAGAGGAAGCAAGCCAGATGCATAGGGGGGGATGTGAGAAGACAATGCGTCGTGCCTTTGGAGTTTGGTCCAAAGGGAAGAAAGGAATGGATGTGAGTTTCAGGAAGAAGGGCTTATGCCCAAAACATCGATTCTCCTGTTCCCTGGATGCTGCCTGACCTGCTGCGCTTTTCAAGCAACACATTTTCAGCTAAGATGTCAGACAAGTCAGGACGGGATGTGACCTGGATGAAACTTTGAGGTGATGGTGTTCACATCCACTCTGCTGTTTCTTGGGAGTTGAAGTTGAGTGGTGGCAAAATTCTGATGAAGTTCTGTTCACGTTGTACATGTCTCAATGCCCTCTCCTTCAGTTGTTATCTTCACGTAAAAGCCATAAGCTTGTTAGATTGTTTCTTTCAGTCTCTTGTTGTTTTTTGACATTATTTTCACAGACAAATCAAGATTTTCAAACGTTTTCAAATTTCACAATATTCTTCTTCTTGTAACCTAACAAATGTCGTGTTCACCTACAATATGGCCTCCCAACTTCTATACATAATTCTCCGACCATTAAAGGAAAACATACCAAATGTCTTCTTCATTTTCCTATCTAAAAGGAAATAGGAGCCTGTACTCCAAGCTGTCTTTGTTCAGCAACACTTGAAGAACCTTAACATTAAGTGTATACGTTCTGCCCTTTTTTGCCACTCCAAAATACAGAATTAGATCACATACAGTACGGACACAGGTCATAAAGACCACACTGACCCTCGAAAGAGTAACGTCCCCAGACCCATTCCCCTACCCGATACTTATTTCTGACTAATGCACCTCACACTACAGAGAATTGAGCAGGCCAATTCACCTGGTCTGCAAATCTTTAGATTGTTGGATGAAACTGGACCACGCAGAGGAAACCCACACAGACACGGGGAGAATGTACAAACTCCAAATAGACAGTCGCTTGAGGTAGAAATCAAATTCGAGTCCCTGATTTTGTGAGACGGAAAAGCTGACCACTGAAGCACGGCGCCGCCCCTACATGCATGCCACGACATCTCACATTTACCTAAGATCAACTCCATCCGCCACGCTTCAGCTTACTGGTCCATCTGATCTAAATCCTGATTTGCTCTGAGGCAACCTTCTTCCTTGTCCAGTGCACCTCCAATTTACTTAGGAAGTATACCGCCTGCGTTCACACGCAAATCATTTAAATAAAGAACGAAAAGTAGTGGAGGCAACAATGATACTTTTGGCACACCACTGATACTTGTGGCACACCACTAACCACAGGCCTCCAGTCTGAAATGTAACCCGCCACCACCACACTCTGTGTTCTACCAGCGAGCCACTTGTGTATCCAAGTGGCCAGTTCTCCCTAAATCCTATGTGATATAACCTGGCTAACTAGTCTACCATACGGAACTTCGTCAAATGCCTTACTGAAGTGCATATAGATCACGCCAAACATTCTGCCCTATCAGTACTCTTTTTTACTTAAAAAATCTCGATGAATTAAGTGAGATATGGTTTCTCATGCACCAAGCTATATTGAATATCACTAATCAGCCTGCTTCTACATTTGATCATGATCGATTTGTTTCTCAACACCATTCTTCTGGCTACTACCATGCCCCGTAACTATTAGACCACAAGACCATAAGGCACAGTAGTGGAAGTAAGCCCTTTTGGCACATCGAGTCCACTCCGCCATTCAATCATGGCTGATGGGCATTTCAACACCATTTCACTACACTCTTCCCGTAGCTCTTAATTCCTTGTGAGATCATGAATTATCAATCTCTGCTTGAAAACATTTAAAGTCTAAGCCTCCATTGCGCTGCGTGACACCGAATTCCACAGGGCCACTCCTCATTTCAGTTCAAAATTAATCCCCTCTAATTCTAAGACACGACCCATGGATCCACTTACCCTCGCCTAATGGCAACAATTTCCCTGAGTCCAACATTTCTGAGAGATACATTATCTTATAAGTTTCTATTAGATCTCCCCTCAATCTTCTAATCTGTAATGAATACAATCCAAGGAATCTCTGCCGTTCATTGTATGTTAGATGAACCATTCCAGGGATCATCCATCGGAACCTCTGCTGGACATGCTCTAGTGCCAGTATCTTCTTCCTGAGGAGTGGGGCCTGAAATTGCACACAATATTCTAAATGAGGTCAACAAGAGTTGTATAAAAGGTCAGTAGCAATCGCTGCTTTTACATTCCAACCTTCTTGAGATAAATGACGACACTACATTTGCTTTTTTAACCACGGACTCAACCTGCGAGTTAAACTTTGGAGAATTCTGGACTATCAAACTCAGATCCTTTTGAACTTTGGCATTATGATTTTTCTCAAATTTGAGAAAATTGTCCATGTCTGTGTTCCTTTTTTTTTCACATTGCAAGACCTCGCATTGTACCCTCTTACCAACCAAGAACACATTTATCTCTATCATAAATGTCAAAGAAGTCCCAATCTACATCTAACCTCACCTTATAACTCAATTCCTTCCTTCTGAGCAACATCCTGGCAAATCGCTTATGAACTCTCTCCAGCTTAATAATATCCATCCTATAACAGCGTGAAATGAACTGGACACAGCACGCCAAAAGATGCCGCATAAACATCCTGTAAAACTTAAAACTGACGTATCAAATCATGTACACAACTGTCTGAGCCATGAAAGTAAGCATATCCTGTTAGGAAATACATATGCCCAGGCCATTACCTTGATCAGAGACGACACTGGACGTTTGACCCAGGATTCTAAAATGATTAACGCACTGTTCTGGAAATTATTCTCTGAATTGTACCACTCAGAAAGCTGTGACAGTGGTCGGATTAAGTTGAAGTTTTTTTCAAAGAATTTGGACCTTCCAGGAGCGACTCCCGACCAATAGTCTCTCCTCAAAGCACCATTGTCAGAGCAAGAGGTGCAGGGGCTGTGAGGCAGCTCCAGAATAGAAAGGCGCCGGGTCCTGACGGGCTTACCAGTCAGCTTTATGACGAAATTATAAGTATTTTGTCATGCCCGATGGTATGGTTAATGACTCGCATAGTCGTGGCCTTCTCCCACCATCACTAAAAGAGGTGAACATCTCTCCCATTCTCAAAGACGGAAGCCCTCGAGGATTGTATTTCCTACAGACCCATTTCACTCCTGAATGCCAACTAAAAAAAAAGATCTAAGACTCTGGCATTTAGCTAGAAACTGTACTGACCTCCATCATTTTGGAGGACCATTCAGGGTTCATAAATGATCGCAGATCGACAGATAATATCAGGAGATTATTTAGCATGATCCAAATATGTCGACATCGATCACTGCAGGGATTGGTGATCTCCGTAGGTACAGAAAAGGTATTTAAATGGATTGAGTTGCCATCTTCTTGCATGCTTTGAAGCGGTTTGGCCAGGGAGAGAACTTCTTTGGGTGGGTGGAGGTTTTATCTAATATTCCTCTTCCCATGGTCCTCTGCAATGTTGTACGATCAACCCGTTTTTAACATTGGTAAGGGCAGTTCATAGTCACTATTGCTTTTGACATTGGAGATGAAACCACTAACAGAGGCAATACACAGGGATCCCAATATACCTGCTGTAGAAATAGGGACGACTTCACTTAAGCTTGCACGGTAGGTGGACGATGTTCTTGTCTTCTTATTCAATCCAACAGCATCAGTGCCACACCTGATATAGCGTATCAATCTATTTGGTGGTTTCTCGGGTGGTAAGATTAATTTTGCGACGTCAAAGGCCTTACCCATGTGTAATCTCCTGAGAGTGCCTGTTTCTAAGGGCAAATCTCAGCTCCCCTTTACATCTTCGCAGGATGAATTTCTCGACTGAAGTATATTCATTACTCCCGCTTTTGATCACCTATTTAAAGCCGATTTTGACAATTTCTTTGACAGAATGAAGCAGGACCGTCGTGGATGGGAGTGCTTCTGATCTGTTGGTTAGGTGTGATAGCCCTCATTAAAATGAGCATTCTGCCCCGTCTGTTGCATCCTATTAGAAAGCTCTCTCTGCTTTTTAGCCTGCAAATATTTTGAAGACTGAGTGGCTGGTTTAGTTCTTTTATCTGGTATTTCAAGCCTCCACTAATTAAATTGAATAAAGTGTTGTTCAGCTACAGATTGGGAGGAGTGGGCCTCCTACGTATCAAGAACTATCCACTAAGCTCTTTGCTACCGTAGGAGAGTGATTTGGCTCGGGCGACCCTCACTGACTTTGGTTGGACATCGAAACATCTCAGGCAAGATGCATCCTCATTAGCCTGCTGATCTTTGACAAAATGAGAACAGTTACCAAAATATTGCCATCGCTCAATAGTCAACATTACTGTAGAGGTGTGGAAGGCAATGCATCAGGATGAGACCAATATTGCCAAAACTTGATTTTGACATCAGCCATGGATGATGAACTCTGAGTTTAATCTATGGGCAGCTCGAAGTGTACCTTGCCTGGGTAGTTTATTCAAGATGATATATCGATGTTCCTTGACCAGTTCACTCTGAAATGTGGTTTGCACAGGATGGACCTGCTTCGTTTCTTCAAATTGGAAACTTCATCCAAAAAGAGACCACACCTCTAACTGATCATTATTGTTCCGACATAGAGAAGTGGGTGCTGAGTGCTGAGGGCATATCATCTGTTAGGAACACGTATCATCTATTTGGAGAGGCTTCCCTCATATGAGACCATATGGCTCTGTATGATATGGGAGAGGAAGGTGGATGTTGAGGTCTCTTCTGAAATATGGGATGATGCCTGGGAAAATGCAAGAAGGATCTCGATTTACAACAGGGCACACGCCTTGCAATTGAAAATTCCCTAATGGTTCCATCTGGCCCCAGACCGCCTTGCTAAATTAAAAGCAGGATCATCTCCAATGTGTCCTAAATGCAAAGTAAGCATGGACACACTTACACATTGCCTTTGGTCCTTCCAGGGACTGTGGACATACTGAAGCAGTGTGGTAGGCAAAATAGAGAAGGCCTTGGGCCGGAGGTAGAGATGGACTGGGTATCTCTTCTTCTTGGCTTTCTTAGTTGACTTTTATAAAATGCACACAAAAAACGCTTTTCATTATCCTCATTTTTTTCTGCCAGAAAGAGCATTCTATTCGCGTGTGTGTCAGAAAATAACCCGGGGCTGGCGGGCTGGCAGGCTGGAGTAAGCTATCCATGGATTACATCCTGTTGGACTTTCTTACAAGTATGGTGTACCATAAGACTGCGAATTTCCATAAGTCCTTTTTGGACTACCCAGGTACAGATTTGTCCACTATATTATCAAGAGGCTTTACATAGCAATGGCAGTTGTATGTAATGAATCTGGCAACCAGAGGGGAGGAACTACGTTCAATAAATATGCATAAACGTATGCACTCGATGATCAAGGATTATTGATTTGTTGTGTTGAGCCGCGTTATAGTTACTGTCATCGTTATTATTGCTAAGAGTTTCCATTTTTAGCTTAGTTATTAGTTATTTGTGCAATTGCAGGTTTTATTTTTCATATTGCCGTGAATCGTTTGCTTTTGTATCTGTTATCATATTCAGAAAAAAAAAAATTCTGATATATTTAAAGAAATAAGCATGCACACATGTTGAAATGGCTGAAACACCGAAAATTGAATGGTCTCAGCAGAGATTAAGTCAGATCTCACAGGAGTCTCACAGGCAGTATCTGCAGAACAGAATATTGAGTCTTTTTCGGTAAAAATTTGAAGGGACCTGTAAAATGTGGTCTTTGACATGAGATTTGTGGTTGAATCAAATGAGAAACCTGATGAGTCCTATTTTGATATTTGGAGAAAATCATCCAATCTTTTATGCATCTTCAGGCAGCACTGCAAAATTCCTAGCAACTGAGTGGTGAGTTTGTAATTAGGAGGGACTACAACTTGTTCTTCCTTATTAAAGGCATAAGTTGCTTCTTTAAAATCAGTTTCATCTCTTACCACACACGCTAAGTAAGTGAGATATCGAGAATTCTTGACATGGAAGTCACAGCTGTTTCCTTGCGACTTTAGCTCATCACTTGCTCTGAAGGACCGGCATGTTGAATAACAGACATCACATCTCAGGGCATGGGCTACATTCACGCCACATCCGTGGACATTCGCATCAGCTATCCCAGCCTTTAATAACCCTCTGATCACTTATCGAATCCAGTTACAACTTTGTTATTCTCTTCAGTGTTGTACTAGCAATTACCACTGCAATGCTGCAGCAAGAACACTGTGCACGAAGGGGTATGCACACAGTCCATGGACTGATCTGAGCCGCAGCTGGAACTTGTTCTTTGCTGCTATCAGGTTCAATGATTCGGAGGTGACCTACCTTGCATTGCATTGACTTTTTGAGCTCTGCGTTACTCAGCTAGAAATGACAGGTTCACAGTACTAATATTTGATGCACTGTTTAGTGCAAATACAACACCAGGGAGCTTTTCACGGTTGTCAGCAGGTGTATCTGGTATCAGGGCCATGTCAGACATCAATCCAGGAGCTTGACCATGGTCAGTCAGCTGCTTGGGGCAGTCGGAGAAAGCATGTTGTCCACGTAAGTTTTGGGGAGATGATTATTGGACAGGCACCACAAGTTTTGGTTCTATCTGCCCTACCGTGGGCTGTCTTCCTCCTGGAATGAATGAGACGCAGGAATTACGGAGCGCAGTTACTTTTGATGCAGCGGATGAGATTGTCCTGAGGAGGCAAAATAGAGGACATGCAGGGTTTATGGTGTCAGAAATGAACACAAATTCAGCCATGATATTTTCAAACAATTCAAAATCCTTATCACTATTATTTCAACATTTTCCGATCCGAGGCCCACGTGTATTCTGTTCTCAACCTCTATTTGTCAGCATTACACACCAGTAATGTTATAGCTTTCCATAACTACTTCCCGTTGAACAGTTCCCAAAGGTGAAAAAACTAATCTACTCACCACGGCGAGAAATTATTTGTCCTCAGATAAGATGCTTGAATCTGTGAATTGTCAGGTGGCCTTGTCGTGTACTTTAGTACATTTGGAAGTCAATTCTATTTATTTTTTTTTTTCACTGGCATATGTTCAAAGTCGAATGGTATAACTTTAATGATTTGGATTACTCAGATTAGGGAAAAATATTCCCCCCCATATAAAATGCGCACAGGTTACAATGAATATTTCAAACCGTGCACATAAATGACATTTAAAGTATATGATTCATTCTGTCTCATTATTTTGTCCCTTTCTCTGTTTATTCTTCCCTTCTTTTCAATGGCACATGAGCAGCATTCTTTGTAGAGCAAACAGAGCATTTATCTCTGGTTTGTTACCCGTGCCACATGGAAGCGAGGCAAGGAATCAGGAGAGAAAGAGCAGTTGAACATCTGACAACAGTGATGGTGCAGGAGGGAGGGCTTTATATACTTGGATAATTGTGGTTCATTCTGTGTAGGTGGGACCTCTACAAACGGGATGGTCTACACCCGACCCAAAGGAGTTCCAATATCTTCGGGAATAATGTTCTAATGCTTTTCAGTTCGGTTTAAATTTCTTCAGCAGGGGAATGGGAAACTGAATTTTACCTCCAGTGTACAGGAGGTTAAGAGTAGTGAGGTCAATATAAAACTTTCAAGATCGCAAGAGGGAAACGGCAAGCAAAATGTTGTTTTGAAGTATGTCTACTTCAACACCAGGAGCATTGGAAATACGTTGGGTGAACTTGCAGCAAGTATTCATACCAGAGACTTCGATGTTGAGGTCATTTCGGAGCCATGGATAGAGCAGGACCAGGAATGGTTGCTGCAAACATGATACAACATGGACAGGAATGATTGTTGCAGGTTGCGATTTTCAGATGTTTCAGTACGAACGGGGAAGGTGTTAGAAAATAGGGAGGTGTGGCATTGGTAGTTAAGAACAGTATTCAGGTGGCATAAGGGACGTTTGATAAGGACTCATCTACTCAGGTAGTATGGTCTGAAGTTTGAAACAGGATTAGAGAGGTCAGGTAGTTCGGGGTTTTCGATAGGCCTCTGAAAAATTCCAGAAATAGAGGAAAGGATTGCACAGATGATTCTAGACAGGAGCACAAGTAACAGGGTTATGTGGACTTTAGCTTTCCAAATATTGATTAGAAACACTATATTTCGAGAACTTTAGATGGTTCTGTTTTTATCCAATGTGTGCAGGAAGGTTTGCTGACATAGTATGGAGACAGGCTAACAGAGGCAATGAACCAGGCTAGCTGCAAGATTTGGAACTAGGTGAGCACTTTGGTGATAGTGACCACAATTCAGTTACCTTTACTTTAGCGATGAAAATGAACAGCCATGTGCTGTAGGCCAAGTGTTATAGCTGTGGGGGAAAGGCAACCACGATGCGATTAGGCAAGATTTAGGATGTATAGGACGGGGAAGGAAACTCTAGGAGATATGCAAAATTGAAATATGGAGTTTGTTCAAGTAACAGCTATGGAATGTCCTTGATAACAAATTACCTGTCAGGTAATGAAGAAGTGGTCGACCGCGAGATCCGTGGTTTACTACAAAATCTGAGTAACATGTTAGCCAAGAAAGACCTAAAGAGAGAGCTATGAATAACCAGGAGGGGGGCATGGGATATCTTTGACAGGTAGAATCAAGAAAAACTATAAAGTTTTCAATAGGTTTGTTAGGAATAAAAGAATGACTACTAGAGTTAAATTAGGGCCAATCGACGACAAGAGTGGGAAGTTGTGGGTGGAGGCTGAAGAGAATGGAAAGGCGCTAAATGGACATTTTTCATCAGTATTCATACTGGACAAAGACAATGACGTAGAAGAGAATACTGAGATAAAGGTAGTGCCTCACAAACCTTATTGAGTTCTCTGAGAAGGTGACTAAACAGGTGGATGAGGGTAAAACAGTTGTTGTGGTGCATCTGGATTTCAGTAAAATGTTTTATAAGGTTCCCCACAGGAGGATATTGCACAAAATACAGAGGCATGTAATAGAGGGTGGTTTCATAATTTAGATCAGAAATTGCGTAGCTGAAAGAAGACAGAAGGTGATGGCGCATGGGAAATGTTCATCCTGGAGTTCAGTTACTGGTGCCCTCGCACTGATTTGGAGCCACTGCTGTTTGGCACTTTTATAAGAGATGTGCAACGAGAGCATGGAAGGATGTCTTATTAAATTTATGGATGCCACTAAGGTCGGTGGAATTGTGGATTGTGTTGAACGATGTGTAGGTTACTTAGGGCCATAGATAAGCTGAAGAGCTGGGCTGAGAGGTGACAAATGGAGTTTAATGTGGAAAAGCTTGCGGTGATTCACTTTGGAAGGAGTAACAGCAATGCAGAGTACTAGGCTAATGGTTAGGTACTTGGTAGTGCAGATGAGCAGATAGATCTCCATGCGATTTGCATAAGACCCAGAAAGATGTCACACAGGTTGGTAGTGTTGTTAGGAAGGCATACAGTGTGTTAGCTTTCAATGGAAGAGGAATCGAGTTTCGAAGTCACTACATGATGCTGCAGCTGTACAAAATTCTAGTGTTGCTGCACTTGGAGTATTGCTTACAATTCTAGTCGCCAAATTATTTGAAGAATATGGAAGAAGGAGATTTGCCAGGACGTTGCCTGGCATGGACGGAAGGTCTTGTAAGGGAAGGCTGAGAGGCTTTAGGCTGTTTTCGTTTTGGAGAAGAAGGTTAAGAGTTGACATAATTGAGACACACAAGATAACCAGGGGTTTAGATAGGGTGGCAGTTGGAGCCTTTTTTCCTCGGTTGGTGATTGCTAGCACGAGGGGGTGCAGCTTTAAATTGAGGGGTGATAGATATTGGACAGATATCAGAGGTTGGTTCTTTACTCAGAGTAGGAAGGGTGGGGAACGGCTTGCCTGAAACAGGAGTAGACTTGCTAACTTTAAGAGCATTTAAATGGTCGTGGGAAAACATATGAATGAAAATGGAATAGTGTAGTTTAGATGGGCTTCAGCTTGCTTTCATTGGTCGGCTCGACACGGAAAGCCGAAGGGCCTGTGCTTCAATGTAATGTTCTATGTCCGTACGATCGTGTTGGATTTTCGTAAGGCGCATGCAATTCAGAAACAACCACAGCTCCTTCAAAGCGCCAAGCTTTTACATGTTAAGGTGATGCCCAGCTAGCGTTTTCAGCCAGTCTGCCAGCATCTGCGCAGATAGCAATACAGAGTTAGAACATAGATCATAGAACATTGGACGAATCACAGATCCTTTAGCCCTCGATGTTGTGCTGATTTGCAGAACCAATTTGAAGCACATCTAACTTAGACTAATCCATTGTCGTCCATATGCCTGTCCAGTGACCATTTAATGCCTGTAAGTTTGGAAAGTGTGCACCTGTTGCAGGAGGAGTGTTCCACGCTCTGACTATTCTCTGAGTAAAGAACTTAACTCTAACATCTTTGTTATATTTATCACCTCTCCATTTGAAATTATGCCCGCTCATGCTATCCATAACCATCCCCGGAAAAAAAAGCTCTAACTGAACATTTGGTCTGACCATCTGATTAACTTGTATATCTCAAATGATTCATCTCTCACCCTTCTTCTCTCTCAGAAAAGCAGCCGCATGTCACTCAAATTTCTTCGACAGGTCTCCCCTCCATACCAGGTAATATCCTCATAACAGGCGAAAGTCAGTACTGCAAATGCTGGAGATAAAATTCAAGAGTGTGGTACTGGTAAAGCACAGCAGAGCAGGCGGCATCTGAGGAGCAGAAAAATCGACTTTTGACTTTTGCTCAATTGTCAATTTTCTTGCTCCTCGGATACTGCCTGACCTGCTGTAGGTTTCAAGCACCACATCCTTGACACGAACATCCCAGTAAATCTCCTCTGAACACTATCCAATTTTTTTGCATCCTTCCTATAATGCAGTGACTAGAACTGTACGCAATAGTCCCAGTGCGGCCACACCAGAGCTTTGAACAGCTGCAGCATGACCTCATGATTCCAACATTAAATCCCTCCACCAATAAAAGCTTCAACCAGCCAACCAACCTGCGTGGCATCTTTGAGGGTCTATGTACATGGACAGCATCTACACTACCAAGCATATTACTATTCACACATTCCTGTTACTCCTTTCAAAGTGAATCATCTCACACCTTTCTGTATTACACTCCATTCGTCACATCTCAGCCGAGCTCTGCAGCTTATCCATGATCCTCTGTAATCTGCAACAACCTTCCACACTGTCCACTATTGTAATGAACTTCGTATCGTCAGCACATTTACTAACCATTTCTTCTAAGCCCTCATCTTGGGTCCATTTAAAAATGGCAAATAGCAATTGACTGAAAACACATCAGTGCATGTAACTGAACTCCAGGGTGAGGGGTATGAGTGGTAGTGCCTGAGCCTTATTTGGAGATAAGGTATGAGCCTTGTTCGGGGGTAGGTGCTATAATAGGTGGTGAGTATGAGGGCGCAGAGAGAGTACGGTGCAAGTTAACCTGGTAGAGTGGGCAGGATAGTGATGCTTGTCCTATGATGCTGGTCATTTCTTCAGACCATGTCAGCGTCGAGGTGAACCTCTCCGAATGTCTTGTTCACGTCTATCACTAATAACGTCACTGACCCTATCCCTCAGATTCCACAGAATCAGTTTGGGTGGATCTTACAAATAGGAAGGAGAAGCAAGCATTAGTGTATTATTTGCTCTCATGCAAATTCTGTACATTATATGCTTGTAAATTAGAGATGCAAATATTGTGGGTGCTGCAGTATTATTGCATGATCTCAAATTGCATCTAAACGGCGTTAACTAAGTGACTGCTTTTGTTGTGAAAAATAAATTCCATAAGCGTATTACAGGTTGCTTGAAGAGTATGTTGTGACTCAAATAAGAGAGCAGGTTATTTTGGATTTGGTGTTGTGTGGTCAGAAGGACTCATTAATGACCTTGCTCTGAGGACTAGAGACGTTAATAGACTGCATTTTACACGGCGCCTGCATACAATCTCGAATGTTTGAACACGGACTGGTAGACACGAAATGGTTGTTAGAGTCATAGACTCATGGAGCCCTGCAGCATGAATACCGGCCCTTTGGACCAACGTGGTCCGTGCCGACCAAAATGTCCATCCTGCTAATTCCATTTCCCTGCCCTTGCCCCTTATTCTTCTAAACCTTCCCTATCCGCGTATTTGTCTAAAAGCCTTTTGAATGTTGTTAATGTACGTGCCTGAATCAAACTGCTGTCTGCTAATTCCATATGTATACCAACCTCTGCGTAAAAAACTTAGCGCTCAGGATCATTTTTATTCTTTCACCTCCAACCTGAATGTCTTCTAGTCTTTGATTCCCAAAACTGGGAAAAAGAATGAGTGCATTCACCTTATCGACGCATCTCATGATCTGATACATTTCTATACGATTTCCCCTCAGTTTCTTCCACTTAAAGGAAAATGCCTGTCCAAACTCTCCCTACAACTCATACCATTGAGTCCTGGCAACATCCTTGTAAATTTATTCTGTCCTCTTTCCAATTTAATCACATCCTTTCTAGTGAACAAAACCGAACACAATACTCCAAGTGCATGCCTCACCAGCGTCCTGTCCAACTGCAATGTAACTCTCGAAAGTCTATACTCAATGCCCTGACTGATGAAGGCCAGAGGGCCAAAAGGCTTTTTCACTGCCCTGTCTAAGTGCAACTGCTTTCAGAGAACCATGGATCTCAGCACCAAGGTCCCTCTGTTCCACTACAATCCTTCAGAGCCTAGCATTCACCACGAAATTCCAACTTGGATTTGACTTTTCAAAAAGCAACATCCCACATATTAATCTCCATTTGCCATTTCTCGGCCCACTTCCCCAGCTGATAAAGGTCCTGCTGCAATTTCTGATAACCTCACTGTTCACAGTCCTGCCTATTTAATTGTCATCAGCCTAATTACTAATTTTGCTTTGCACATTCTCATCGAGATCATTGCTATAGATAACAAACAGTAATAGGCCCAGCACAGAGCCCTGAGACACTCCACTAGTCACAGGCCTCAAGTCCAACAAGCATCCTTCCAGTATTAGAACCTGCTTTCTACCATCAAACCAATTGAGTGTCCAATTTGCCAGAGTCCCCTGGAGCCCATGCTATTGAAACTTTCAGAGCAGCCTATGATGTGGAACCTTATCAAAGGCCTTTCTGAAATCTAGATAGACTACGTCTACCACCCTAACCTCATCTGCATTCCAGGTCACTTCCTCAAACAACGCTAAAGAATTGTGAGCCATGATATCCTATGCACAAAGCAGTGCTGACTGTTCCTTATGAATCCGTGTCTTTTCAAATGCATGTATATGTTATCTCTCAGAACCTTCTCAAGGAACTTACATGTCACAGTTGTTACGCTAACTGGTCTACAGTTCGCAGGTTCTTCTTCGCAGCCCTCCTTGAACAAGGGTACAGCGTTCTCTACCCGCTAGTCTTCTCGCACCTCCCCCATGGTCAGCGATGATGCAAAAAATCAGCCAGGACCCGTGCAATATCTTCTCTCGTCTTTTGCTGTGTTCTTGGATACACCTGGTCAAGACCAGAGAATTACAGAAATACTGCCATGTCTGAAAAAAATATATATTTGTTTAAGGTAGAATCACCAAGGAAAGGGCAAGTGACTTAATGAATGCTAACATGATAAATTAAAGATTATATTAATCATAGGAAGTGATTTCAGAAGAATTTTAGACATTGTGGAAACCGGAGAATTCTCAGAAATTTGTTTGTGTGGAGTTTGGATATTCTCCCCCTGTCTGCGTGGGTTTCCTCCGGGTGCTCCAGTTTCCTCCCACAGTCCAAAGATTTACACGTTTGGTGAATTGGCCATGCTTTTTTGCCCAAACTGCTCAGCGATATGTCGATTAGCTGCATCCGTCGCAAAATGTAGAATCGGACGGGAATGGGTCTGGGTGGTTACTCTTCGGAGGGACAGGATGGACTTGTTGGGCCCAAGGGCCTTTTCCATACTGTGGGCTTTTAATGATTCTGTGAAAGAAGAACACAAAGACTACGTAAACCTACAAACTGTACTGCAAAGAAAACAAAATAAAAGCAAGGTCAAATGTGGAATTTTGTAGTGGGGAGAGGAGAGGTTATTGTGGAGAACAGAGAAATGGCGAAGAAAGCAGCTAGTTACTTTGCATCTGTCATCACGGAGGAAAATCGCTGAAAAATACTAAGTAATCACATGGAACTTGTGGAACTAAAGACATAAAGTCAATTCATATCAGTACCAAGGTAGTAGTTGAAGGCTAGCATCGTAGTATTGTAGCTGGATTGAGCATTGCTAAGTCTGATGAGCCAATTGCACTTCGTATCAAAATAGTAGAAACAAATCAGCAATAGACGCAGTAATTGTGCTGTCGATGACTTTTTTTTATCCTGTACATTCTGCAGAAGCTGAGAGTTAGTAAATGTGTTCCACGCATTGTAGATGAATGGATAGAATTCAAGCATCTGCAAAGGGAAGAAGAGATAACGTGGAGAATTGCAAACCAATTAACTTGACATCTGTAGGGAAACTGATGGAATTTACTATATAGGGTCTGATATTGGACATTTCTAAATTAACAGCAACATTGGAGAGAATCAGTTTGCACTGACAGAGTCTGACACGGTGTTCATATTTAGCAAACTTCAGAATGATTTGAAATTGTTTATTGCAACATAGAAATGGCATATTTCGATTTTCAGAAGGCTTTTTGTAATCAGAACTCATGCAGTGAATTCATAAATAAAGTAATGTAAATGGTAATTGGAGACATACATAGAAGTGGAAAGTTAAAGTCAGATTCGCCTTCATTTAAGAGAATCAGAACATAGTCTGAAGGTCATGTTGAAGCAGTTTCACAGCTTGCTCATGAAACTATACATAGAGTGTTGAGTCCAGTGTTGGTGACCCAATCTGAGAAAGAATATACTGACCACCGAGGATGTGCAATGGACAGTCTCCAGATTAATCCCTCAGATGGTGAGATTGCCTGATGTGGAAACTCGGCCTGTGTTCTTTAGAGTTTCAAAAATGAGAGGTGATCACAGTGAAATTTAGAAAAGTCACTAAACATATGACAAGGTGGAAATAAACAGGATTTTTCTCTGGATACCTACTCTACATTTAAGGCAAATAATGGCAGGTAAAGGATAGACCATTTCAGACTTCAATAAGAAGGCAATTCTTCATTTGAAGGGGACTGACAAAAACAGCGGCATGGAAACCTGCTGGCAGGACAAGATTAGGGAGAATCCCCAGATAATCTACAGGTACGTCAAGTGGAACAGAATAACCAGGAAACAGGTAGGACCCATTAGTGACTTGCCAAGTTGCATCCAATCAATTTAGTGGCAGGAGACAGAAGGTCTGCTGGTAGAAGTCTATTTGTTTGACTGGAGACCAGTATCCAATCGTGTACCACAGGGGTCAATGCTGTGTCCCAAATTATTTGTAATTCGGAGATGCCAGTGTTGGACTGGCTTGGGCAAAGTTAAAAAAAGTTACGAACACTAGATGAAAGTCCAACAGTTTATTTGGAGGCACGATCTTTCGAAGAGCATAATCACGTGATGAAGAAGCAGCGCTACGAAAGCTAGTGCGCCCGAATAAAACTGTTGGATTATAAACTGATATTTTAGGTTTTTTTAACCTTATTATTTGTAGTATTCATAAATGATGCAGCTATGAATATGGAAGGTATTGGGGTGAGTGTGAGAAATCAGTTTGCCTTTGACACAAAGTTTGGCTGGTTGGTTGGCAGTGAAGAGGATGGCCTTATATTACAGGAAGATACAGATGGAATAATGAAATGGGTGGATCAATGGCCGATGGAATTTTACCCTGATAAATATGAGATGATGTACTTTGGAAGAAGCAACCTGACAGGGGAGGACTCAATGAAAAGCAGCATACTAGGAAGCTCAGAGGGTGCTTCACCACATAGTGGGTGGCACAGTTGCACAGTGGTTAGCACTGCTACCTCACAGTGCCAGAGACCCGCGTTCAATTCCCGACTCAGGCCACTGAGTGTGTGGAGTTTGCACATTCTTCCCATGTCTGCGTGGGTTTCCTTCGGGTGCTCCGGTTTTCTCCCACAATCCAAAGATATGCAGGTCAGGTGAATTGGCCATGCTAAATTGCCCGTAGTGTTAAGTAAAGGGGTAAATGTAGGGGAATGGGTGGGTTGCGCTTCAGCGGGTCGGTGTGGACTTGTAGGGCCGAAGGGCCTGTTTCCACACTGTAAGTTATCTCATCTAATATCCCTGAATATGATTAAACAGGTTAATGCACAACTTGATAAACCATAGCAACCATAAACATAGCCTCTATTCATGGAGGCACCGATTATAAAAGCTATGTGTAACTTATGTTCGGCCAAATGGAAGGCTGAGAGGCACGTGCTTCAGAAGGATAAGCTTACCAGGGGCATGGACAAGATGGTAGACAGTAGCTGTCCCTCCAGTCAAAGGGTGAAGAAGAAGGGAGTACCATTTTAGAGTGAAGGGTTTGATGTTTAGTGAGGATTTGAGGATTGGTTTTCATCCAGAGGCTGTTGGGGTCGGGAATGCACATCCTGAGAGGGCAGCTGGCACAGGTAACCTCACAACCGTTAATAAATATGTGGTCGTGCCCTTGAAGTGCCATAACATACATGGCTATGTGCCTCGTATAGGGAAGTGGGATTAATGTAGATCCTGCTGTATTTCTGACAGTACAGAGTCGGTGCTTCTGTGATTGTATGGGTTGAGCGGTCAATCATTGAGCAGCATAAGACAGGAATTGATGAGTTTCTGAAGAACGTATTAACCAGGGTTATAAAAGTGAACTTGTCCCCATGTACTAGAACAGGGAAGCTAAACGTATCTAATGCCCTGCTCCCTTCCTGATGTTTCTGTGCAGTCTGTGGGAAAGCTCTGTCAATGTTGTCACAAGCTCTTAAATAATAGGAAGGCAGCTCAAAGCTCATTGCAGGTGTTCTGTCTGGTTTTATCCTTTAAGAACTCAGAGCAATTTGATACAATTGAGTGTCTTGCTTAGCCGTTTCAGAGACCATTATACAGTTTCGCACATGTCTGTGTGTCTGGAGACACTTGTAGGCCAGACCGGGAAGCACGGGAGATTCACTTCCTGAAGGTGAATATATGTTTACAATGGACATTAGATTCAAGGTCAATATTACTGGACCAGACTTTATGTCTCGATATTTTGTGAATTGTTTTCAACTTCAACCAGCTGCCAGAGAATAATCCTGGTCTGAATCAGTAATCCAGTGATATTTGCACAACAGCAGAATCTTCACATGGGGACCTATCAGAAACCACACTGAGCACATTATTCCTGTGCTGCTTGTCAGCTCAGTCAAAAAGAACTCCCACCAATGCGACTATCCCGACGGGACGGAGGGTGTGGTAAATGGTCAGACTGTAGAAATTCCCTTGTTATGCGACTGGATATAGTTGAGTAATTTTTACCATGGCCAGGCAGATGTCAGAGTTGGAGCTGGAATGAAACAGCTTCCCCAGCGACACGGCTTTTTGTGCAGCACAATCTTCAGTCCCATTGCAGGAATGGGGTGAGGGCCCATTGCCTTTGTCGCATCTACTGTGTTCAGCTGTTTTTCATGTCACGTGCAGCGAATCGAATTCGTTGAAGACTGGCATCTGTGATTCTGTGGGCATCATGAGGAGGGTGAGGTGGATTATCGACTCAACACTTCTGGATGAGGATGGCACAGATACTACATCCTTGTCGTTTACACTGATGTACAAGACTGGGGATATTTGTGGAACTCTCTCCTCCTGTAATTTGTTTATTAGTCCATCGACATTGATGACTGGATGTGGCTTGACTGCAGGTTTCGATTTTATCTGTTTGTCTTGGAATCGTTTCCCTCTCTCCACCAGATGGTACTTCTGCTGTTTATAATGTAACCAGTCAAGTGTGGTAGCTTTAATGGGTTGTCATCAGGTTTAGATATACATGGTTCTGACTCTGGCATGTTCACCCAAACTCGTCACTGAACCATCACTCGGCTTGATGATAATGGTAGAGCGATGCATGGGAGAAACGTTATGGATTGTGTTTGAATGCAATTCTGCTGCGGCTGCTGCTGTGATAACTTGATAACCCAGTGCGAGCTGCAATATCTGCAAATCAATTCTACCGACTTTCCCCCAGTTCACAACCATACCCATTCATCCATCAGCCCTGTACTCAGTAACCTAACCTGGTTTCTGATAGTGCAAACACATCCAGTTTCATAATCTCATTCTGCTGAGGGTCTCTCCCTGATGTCAAGCCTCCAATTTGTTACTTTACTTTAACATATTAATCTGAATCATTTTCTTTCCCATCATAACATCTTCTATGTTTGAAGTGAATGTTTTTTCCTCTGTTTTCCTCCCTAACCATGATTAAGACCTCTGTCGTGTCAGTGATGCCAGCCTTATGTCGGTTCAGAGCCAATGAACTTGTGCACTTTGTGTTTTTGTTCCCTTCCCAATGTACAGCGCTCTCTGCTGGAGAGGGCTTTTGAGCAGATTCGACACACGTCTTTGGAAAATGTTCAATAACAGAAACTGCGGAAGAAACTAAGGAGGTCTGGCTGCAACTTGTGAAGTGAAAGCTGAGTTAACCTTTCGTGTACAGCGACCCTTCGACAAAGCTCCCATTTTCTACAGCAATTTGTGCATTTTTATTTCTAATATTCATAGTTATTTGTTTAATTGAAAATTTGTGCTGTGCCTATTCATTTCTGGAGAAACTTAGCAGGTCTGGCAGCATCTGCAGAGACAGGGAATCAGAGTTAGCGTTTCAAGTCCAGTGTGACCCTTCAGAACTGAAAAGGATCGGAAACTGGGCATTTTAGTTCCTTGCCAGAGGTGGGGGGTAGATGACAGGGAAAAGAGGGTGTGACAACAGATAAACAGGCTTTTAGCAGTGGTGAAAAGATAAGATGGTATAAACTGAGCTTAAATTAAGATGTGGATGGGGGAAAGGGGTTCTCTCTATTGAGTGCAAGATAAAGAAGACACAACCACATAAGGTCATACGGAGGCCAGGAAGGAAAATGTTGAACATGTGATATTATATACATCTGGCCAGAGATACATTTTCACCGTAGAGATCATTGCCGTCAGGCAAAGCAATTCAGGTGCTTGCCGGCTTATTGGCACTAGTAAGATTTTCATGCTGCCTTAGTATTGTAACATAAAGAAGAAAACAAATAACAGTATGAAGTTTGACTGAGCGTTGTTTACCTGAAACTTTTAACATTGTTTCAAATTTACAGTGCTGATCTTTAAATGCTTGTTCTTGAAGTTAGTATCAGATGGTTTGTAGGAGGTTGAGGGGTGACATTATAGTAATTTACAAAATCAGGGGAGACTTGGGCAGGGTGAAAAGCCGAGGTCTTTTCCACCGGATAGGAAAATCAAATCAGAGAGCCATAGGTTTATGGTGGAAGAGGGAAGATTTAAAAGGGAGGAAGAGGGAACTGTTTTTTGCACAAAGGGTGACGTGTTTATGAAATAAGCTGCCAGAGGAAGACTGACAGATGCAAGTACAGCTCCAACATTTAAAAGACATTTGGACGAACATGTGAATGGGGACCGTTTAGAGGCATATGGGCCAAATGCAAGAATATGGGAATAGTTTATTTTGAAATATTGAGAGTCTGTTATTAAGGAAAGGACTGCAGAACATTTAGAAAAGCTTCACACAGAGTCAGAATGGTCTTGTTAAAGGCGAACTACATTTTGCCTGTAAAATCTGCAAAGTCTTTCTGGAAATCCATAAGAATATAACAAGTGGCCTTGATAAAGGTG
The DNA here is from genome assembly GCF_037043375.1 of Chiloscyllium plagiosum. NCBI lineage: Eukaryota > Metazoa > Chordata > Chondrichthyes > Orectolobiformes > Hemiscylliidae > Chiloscyllium > Chiloscyllium plagiosum. The sequence goes on along the minus strand of NW_028270159.1, from coordinate 78,816,045 downwards.
GACTGGTAGACATGAGGCTTTCCAGAGATTTTCCACAAGGTAAACAAAATAAAGGTTCTTACGCAAGACAGAAGCTCATAGTATGATGGATAATGCATGAGCATGAGATGACACTTGGTAAACACTGAGAAATCGGAGAGTCAGGATTCATTGATCTTTATGAAAAAAATGTGTCGACTGGAGTACCACAAATATCAGTCCGGTGGCAAGAGCTGCTTACAAGAGCTGCACTCAGCTTTTGACGGCGGGAGCTGAGTGCAATATACATTCGAATTTTAGGATGACACTGACAACCAAAAGGCAGGCTGTTATCAAATGGAGAGGACTCCCAAAAAAGGAGCAGGACAACGAATTGGACTGTTCCTGTATAAGAAACAATACGTCAGCATGTTGATGCAGAAATGTTGGTTCATAAGACTGGTTCCTGGGATGAAAGGATTGAATTATTGAATACATCAAAAATGCTGAGGTGATTATTCATTGTGGTTTCAATGAATGAGAGTGTCATTACTGAAACGGATAAGATACAGAGGGGGCTTGACAAGGTCGTGTTGAGAATGTGATTCCACACCAGGGCAGTGTCTCGAAATCAGGGATGTAGATACAGAATAAGGAATATCGATATCAAACTGAAATGTAAAGAAATGTCGTCTTTAAGAAGGTAGTGAATGGCTGGAATTTCCTAACCCCGAGAGTTGTGGAGGTTAGGTCACTGATTGTATTTACAGACGGGTGGATTGGTTTGTGACATTTCAGCGAGTTGAGGGATGCAAGAAGTGAGCCGTGGAGTAGATCAGCCATGTTCTTATTGAATGACAGCGCAGGTTCCTGTTTCTTACGTTCTTATTTATGTTTTTGGAAAATACTTGATTATTTTCCTGGAAGTCAAGATGTAAAATGTTGCATTCAGAGACGGCAGAGGATTTGCCTCAGTTGACTTTGTGTGGGGCATGGGGGCTGTATTCAATGTGAATCTGGACCTGCAACATGAACTTCATCAGGAGCAGAAGTTACAGAGAGGAGAAGCCTGAAAAGAGGGATTGGGGGAGGGGGGCAGTGTCACGACCTGACCCAGCCTGGATTTTCCAATATATTTGCCAAACAACACCAAACCATCGGAATGGCCTCAATCTGCTCCTGCACAGCAGGACCGAAGGGCTGAATGGAACGGACACAACTGGGCCATTCGGAACTTTGACACTATTCCACCAGTCAATAAGGTCATGGTTCATCTCATTGTGTTCCCAGCTGCACTTTTCTCTGATTTCACAATGATCCCTGATTCACCTGCCTATGGAAAATCAGACAAAGTCAGCCTCGTTATAATATGAAGATTTAGCCCTCCCAATCTGCTGGGTGAGAGAATTCCCACTTGAATGAATTCCCACTTTGTGAATTTCTCCTCAGTCCGGTTCTGACTGATGTTGGAGTGTGCCACTGTTTCCATTTATATTCCCACTCCTCCATTGCTCACAAGAAACTTTAAATGTAACCAGGTTGGCGATATGGCCGATGATAACGGTCAAATACTGGGTCAGGTTCAGTTATCAGAACAAGCCAGTTGGATTTCTTCAGTCAGCTACAAGTAATTAACAGAACAAACTGAGGAGTATGATGGATATGTGGTTAGCACTGCGGCCGCACATCACCAAGGAGCTGGGTTCAATTCCAACCTCAGGTGAGTTTGAACATTCCCCACGTATCTGTGTGAGTTCCCTCCCAAAGCTCCAGTTTCCTCCCAGAGTACAAAGATGTGCAGCTTAGAGTGGATTTGCCATGCTCGATTGCCCATTGTTGAGAGAGCGTCCCCTTCATAGTAACCCCTGTCAGTGTGGGGGAACTTAACCTGCGCTGCTGGCCTCCCTCTGCATCACAAACCAGCCGTCCAGCCAACTGAGTGGGCGACAATGTAACTGTTACAGACAGAAACAGGCACAGGCCAAGGGAAGAGAAACTTTCTTAACAAGGAAAATGGTACAATTCAGATAACGGTCAAGATAACAGCTGAGGATAAATTGTTCTCTGCTCAAAATTGTATTTCATAATGCGACAAGTGTTGAGAAGCAGTGTTTGGCTGAATACAATAAAGTGAGACAAAGTGAACTAGCCAGAATTCCTAACTGTGGTTGGATATAAAATAAGTGCATATTTTTGCAGGAACCCAGGGGGTTGAATGACTGAAAGTTTCTGTACCTGAAAATGGGAATTCTTTGGAACACTATCTGGAATTTTCCATATTCAAAGAGTGTGTGTGTGTGAGAGAGAGAGAGAGAGAGAGAGAGAGAGAGAGAGAGAGAGAGAGAGAGAGAGAGAGAGAGAGAGAGAGACAGCAGATATTGCACTGAGCTGGGTGGTGAGCTCAGACCATGCTCGGTGGGGCTGGTGGTGAGGCCTCCCTGGGAAGAGAATGGACCCCCCTGTACTAGCCCATCCACTAGGACCTCTGTGCCCCTGTTGAAAAACCGTGGTGTTAGTTCCCCTTACCTGCCATGCTCGGGGTCAACTGTACAGGGTGGTTTAAACTGAGGAAGTACAATAGTGTGCCCATTGGCCTTTGAAAGATGGTACCCGTGTCAGTGATCATAGAATAGCCCGGGGCATCTGTACGATGGTGAGTCCCTCCAGCCATGTTGGGTTGGAGAATTGGGGTGGCATTGAATTCGAGGAACATTATGAGATTGAGTGGATAGTTAATGTGGTGAGTTCGATAAGATAACACCATGAAACTAGTTCAGTCTCGTACAGATAATCCCTTTGTCACACTCAATGAAAATGTCACTGAAACAAACTATTGTTAGATTCAGCCCAATGAGTCGAAGGCTCTGCTGACCCCACACCCAGATACAAAGTTGCAGAACAAATGTTCATCTAAAACTCTCCCTCATCTTTATTGAAGCCAATATCCCCTTCACCTATGATCATGGGAATACTGGCTCATATTGTAGGATGCCGTCGAAATGCCTGCATTTCAGCATTCTGAAACCTGTGATCTTAAATGAAATTGTCTCTCAATCTCCTTTCGCTTTTTTCCGCAAAATCTTTTTTATTGCTGGTAGTTAAACTGATTTCCCCGCCATCTCTCTCTGGCAGGAACTAGGGAATACGGACTAGGCAATAAGGCCTCTGTATCAGAGTGATCATCTAACTAGACGGGTCATTCAGAGGCACGGGCCGTGACTCCATGGCAGTGTTTAAAATCCTACCACAGCCGATGACAGAGCTTAAATTCGAATGACAAAAATTGGAATGAAACTTAATTTCACTCATGGAAACCAGAAACCGTTAAGATTTATTTTTATTATTTCACTGATAGTCTTTGCTAAAGAAACTTAACATTATTACCCAGTCTGAACGCCGTGTGACTTCAGACCCACAACAAAATTGTTGGCTCCATTTTGTCTTGACAAATGGCCGCGAAGTCAAGGACAATTAGTGATGGACAACAAATGCTGCCCTTGCCCGTGATGCTGGCATCCCGAGAAACAACAGCATGAAAGGTGAAATAAACCAAGGAACGGTGGATGCTAGAGATCGAAAATAAAATTCTCCAGCATCTGAAAGTGCTGGAGAATCTTGCAGGTATGGCAGCCTCTGTCAGGAGAAATGCAGATAACGGTTTGAGTCCAGTGACCCTGCTTCACAACTGAATGCAAACTGGGAAATAATATTATATAATATCATGGATGGTTGGGTTGGAGAGAGAGGTGGGGGCCAGGTTTAAATTGAATGGATGGAGAAATGGCCGAAAAAGAGAGGAAAAGAAATGAAAAGTGAGCAAAAGGATTGCTGATGATGAACTGAAAGGAAAACAAAATGGCAAGTTATTCTCACATTTCACCATTTTCCCATATTCCTGTATATCGCATCCATTTAGATTTGTCCCTGATTAAAGTGAGTTAGGTCCCTGAATCTCTCTTCTCTGAGTGTGATGATTAATTCCATTAGCAATGCTGGTGCTGCCCTTATAGTTGCTGAGATATAGAGAAACGTAATGTTACATTGTCAACTACTTCTTTGGAGAGAGAAACAGTTACTGTGGGAGTGTGCAGAGATGCAACGGCTTTCTCAGCCAGCAAGAGAAACTCAGGAGTGGTAACAATTTTCAACACTGAGCGCGTGCACGTTCCGTGTGGGCAATTGACTTGTTCCTGTCATTGGAAAATCAGTGGAGTTTCTGTGGATGCTTATCTCGGGTTTGTATCATCAGCTGCCGGGTCTGGTGACCCCACTCTATACACTGCATTTACAGAGGGTCTGGGTCCATGGTAAACAAATGGAGATGAGGCTCCACAGAAGGGAAGCTCTATAAATAGGGAGGTGCAGGACAGTGCATTATCTTTCCTGGGATTCCCCGTGACATTTGTCTAAGCTGGACCAGGTATCAGGTATGAAACCAGTTTGTTTCAAAATCGAGGTTGTTACTGAGCTGTGCTCCCTCCTTCAGTATACTGTGCAGCCTCACATACCAGTGACAGGACTGTGCTGATGCTAATCATGAATTAAACTGGATTAATTCTGGAACTTTCAAGGCATATCCATTATCACCGGTTTGCAGTCTTCCGATATATTCATTGGCTGACAGAACCTATCTGTCCGCTGAGAGCAATATATTGTGTCCATCTCCCTGAGGAAGGTACAGAAAGTAACTTCCAGAAATACACGGGAACAGAGTGACTGATGAAAATGGGGAACAGCAGGAAATTAGAATTAATAAAAGGTACGTCTTTCAAAATCTCATTCAATTTATGTTTGGTATATTGCTGCATCTGATGAGCTACATCCCAGAGTATTGAGGAGGTGGCAGTAGAGCTAGTGAAAGAATTACTGATTATTCTTCAAAGCTGGTTAGATTCTGGAAAGGATCCTCCGGACTGGAAAGCAGCGATTGTAAACCTAAATATTTAAAACAGGACGGAGAGAGCAAACAGCAAACTAAACAGTGGTTAGCTTGATGTAAGCTGTGAGAAAACATTGGAACCTTTTGTGAGAAATGTGACAACTTGACCCTTGGAAAATAATGACATGATTCGGTAGAGTCAATCTAAATTCAGGAAGAGGAAATTATCTTAATCTTTGATAAACCTGCTGGATTTTGTAGAGGTTGTCTGTTGTGACATCGACAATTGAGAACCAGTGGGAATGAAGTATTTGAATTTTCAGCAGACATTTGACAAGGTTGAATACAGGTGAGTAGATAATGTTAGAATCATGGGTAGGTAGGGGTGAAATACACCGAATGTATTAAAAGTTGGATAATCGAGAGAATGAAGAGAGTAGTATAATTATCTGGAGTGAAGGCTTTGGGGTATCAGAAGAATCAGTGTTTGGGCAATAGCTCTTCACAATATATAAAATGTTTCAGATATGAACAACAAATATCATCATTCGCATTTATGTTCATTAAATAATGAGAGGTTGGGAAGTGCTGTTGTTGAAACAGACCTGGATGTGCTTGGTCATAAGTCACAAACAGAATTTTTACGCAGCAGGAAGTAAATGATATGTGGCTGTTCATGCAAAATGATTAAAGTACCAGAGTAAATGTATCTTTCCCAATGATAGAGTTTTGTTGTGAGACTGTTTGGTGTATTGTGTACAGGTTGAATCAGCTTTATAAATAATAATCTTGTAGGCGATTCAGTCCAAAGGGACTAAACCCTGGCATGATGTTACCATGAGGAGAAAGTGAAGAAACGTGTGCTTAATAAAGTGTGTTAAGGTGTTTGTGAAATTATATTTTACAAAAAGTGCTGAAGCACATTGAGTGTTGAAGATACAAAATTGTCTTATTAGATAAATTAAAGGAATACCCAGGCAAATTCACATTTCCTATGTATTGAAGTGCAAATATATCCACTGTAAATATATTGGCTGGTGCCTGTTCTAGTCCAGGAGAGATCTGCCCGGTAACAGCATGTGGATTGTGGTTTTTGAGGGTGGTGGTGGGGGGAGGTTCAGCCGGTTACAGTATTGCAAACGGACAACGCAGCAGAATGATCTAGCCTGCGATAAGAAAACATGCATCATTCTCCTTCACTACTAACTTCTCGAGAGCAATGGCTGATGGGAGATGTGATCTAACGGTGCCAACATTTAATCCAGTCCAGTAGTTTTTGTGAACTGAAGGAACCATACTGAAAGGGGTTAAATGGAGCTGTTTGTTCAGTGACTGCAATTGATGCCAGTCTCTATGGATCCTAGTTGTGTCACTGGATGTTTTCCGACTCCTATTAGTAAGGGACCTCTTGCAATGGTTTATGTCATTGTAGCAGCAGATGCATCAACTCCAACGCTCAAAGGGATCAGCAGCTGCAGAGACAGAAAAAGGAGATTTAAACATCTGAGAATAGTCTGGAATGGTTCATTAATGGATCAGAATCTGCGAACATTAGACTAGAATGCTGCAACAATGGACAGGAGTTTATCCGAGGGACTTTTCTATTTTTCCTGGTCTCGGTCAACATTATCACTTCGGATATATGGTACACTGATGATTATCCAGGCGGGTTACTATCCTATCCTCGCTATTGTTGGTGTTCCTGGTAAGTTTCTTCATCTCTATCCATTTATGAATCTCTTCAACCATGGCGAACATCTTTGCTATTTCTGTTATCTATATTTGACAAAGACGGAAACTATTGTCTTCAGTTTCAAATGCAAATTCCATTGATTACCCACAAATTTCAGAACCACCCACACCCCCGCCCTCACAAATATCTGAGAACGATACTGTTCACAATACCGAATTTAAATAAATAAAATTCATTTATATCGCGGTATTCTGTCCATCACAAAACCTAACCACTACCAGCTCGATTATATGCCCAGTCACCATCTTGACTTCAATGCTGACGCTTAATAAACCATGATCTATGCTTTGGTAAAATTCAGTCGTTATGGTTCCACCTCTCCTCTAAGCACTCTTTCAGTTGCAAATATTCTGATCTCAACTTTGTCCTTCTCTATAAAATAACTTAATGACAGGAACACTCTCTCAGAGCAGTAATGTCGGAAGAAATGTAATTCAGATGCATAGGTTATTATACAGAAAGACACTGTTCCTCATCCTACCACGGACGATGTCAGAAAGTAAATACAAAAGACAGGAATTGGAAATAACAACCATAACACTTCCCGCATTTTGTCCATACGTTTATTTATTTCACTGATGTCCTTTGGTAAATAGATCTTGTGTTATTATCTGGTCTGGCTTAAGATTGATGTGAGACCCACAGCAATGTGCTTGGTTCTGTACTGCCTGAAAGAATGACCTCGCAGAAAATGACACTTGGTTAGGTCAACAAATGCTGCCCCTGTCAGCGATGCAGACATTCCAAGTAATAACAAAATTAAAGGTTAAATAAAGCAAAGAATGATGCAACAGATCAGAAACAATAAAGAACGAGAAAGTGCCAGACAAACTGAGCAGATTTTGCAGCCCCCTCGGGTCGAGAGAAAAATAGAATTGGCAATTCGATTCTAATTACCATACATCAGAACTGAACACAGTTGGGAAATAGCGTGATTGATGTTGGTGACACCCAACATCTGTTATGAAGGGGAGAAGGACTGAGTTGAATAGATGGAGAAAGAGAGAAATAGAGAGAAAGAAGCAAACAAAGGAATTGTTGATGATCAGCTGGGATGGAAATAAAAAATGAAATTAAATCTTGCTTATGTTACTCCTGTTCCCATATTACTGATAATCATCACCATGTAAGGTATATGTCAAAGTCCCTGTTTAAAGTTATTTATGTCTGTTTTTCTCTCTTCCCTGAGTGGGATCATCTTCCTTTATTCATTACTGCGATGCTGGGCCAATATTTAATTCCCTTTCCTCATTGTCCTTGAGAAGGTTTTGGTGAGCTGCCTTCCTGACCCACTGCAGTCTGTGGGCTGTAAGTAGTCAGTGCTGAGGTCCATGCGGTTTCTTTCCTTTGAGGCTTTGAAGTGACTGATATATCTGAGTGGCTGGCTTGGCTATTTCAAACTGCAACTGAGAGTAACCACATTGCTGTGGGTCTGGAGTTACATGTAAGCCCGACCAGTTGAAGATGGTAGATTTCCTTTCCTGAAGGGCATGAGGGTGCCAGGTAGGACAATCAACAACGTTTCATTGTTTCATTTGATTCTTAATTCCTGATATTTTATTGAATTCAATTTCCAACATTTGCCATTGTGGGATTCGGATCCGGTGTCTGGGTCATTACTTGATTCCCTGGATTAATATTCGGAGATAATACAGCTGGATCATCGCCTCCTCAGTATCTCCAGTCAATTGCAATGGCAACAGTGATTTTGTTGTTGATGTGACTTTGCTTCATAAGGCAAATAAATGATTGGCAAAAAATGCCATCCTTCTCATTTTGTATTTATGAGAAGGAGAGATGATGGGAAGTGCTCTTGGTGAAAAGAAGCTGAATGTCCTTGATCATGAGGCACTAACACAATTCATACAGAGCAGTCGGGTACTGGCAGTTGGCATTAGATTGGGTTGGGATATCTGGTCGGCATGGACGGGTCGGTCCGAAGGATCTGTTTCCATGCTGTGCATCTCTATGACTCTGTGACTCAGCAAGTAATCAGCACAATAAATGAGTAGGAGCGTTCATTACAAATGATTAAAGTATAAGAGTGAAGACACCGTCCTGCAGTTGGGGAGTGTACTTGAGACAGTATTTTCTTTCATTTATAATCAACGATCTCCTTGGTACAGAGAGACGGTGTGATGGAATTTCACCAGACTAATCCTTGCGGTGATGGTACCATGAGGAGAGTGTGAAGGAAATGAGTGTTTAATCTGTAAACACACAAAAAGAATAAAACGTGTTTGCATTAACACTGGAGTGTTATGAATCAACACTCATTATTTCCAAAACAAAACACGAATAGCATGAGGTATAACATGTTTTCCATGATATGTGTTTTCACGTTTCGACAAATATATAGATAGGAAAGATTTAGAAGGATATGGACCAAGCGCGGGGTAATGGGGTTAGCATGGACGGACATTTTGATTAGCATGAACCAGTTTATGCTAATGGGCCTGTCTCAGTGCTATAGGATTCTATGACTCTATGATAGTTTACAGATCTCTATGGAGCCCCCATGTTGGTTGAGAGAGAGCTCCAGGTTCGGAATGAATTCTCACCGTCTGGATGTACAATTGGTGTGTGACCCTGCATTGAACGTCATGTTGTTCACAAATCTGTCATCAGCCACACTCTCATAGTATTAGCCATTCCCACCAGCTTCTGACCTCCATGCAGAACACTAGCCTGTCTTCTCTGTCACAAACCAATCCTTTTTTTTTGCTAAAAGCTGATCATTGGCTCAAGTAGACTCTGTCCTTGTTGTTTTTCAGAGGGACAATAAAAGGGGGCCAGGCTACGATCAGACACGAAAGGGATTTTCAGAGGCCTTTTATTTATATGTAAACAGTTGAAACTACAGGCCAAAGTCGTCAGGCTTTAGAAGTGACCTGGATAATGAACAGGGAGTTGTCAGCTCTTTTAGCTGACCTAGCTGAGTTGAACTGAGCTGAGCAGTTTTCAGTTGAGTCTTGAACTGGGAAGTTCAACTGGGAGCTGTGTGGAAACGCTCTCTCTCTTCTGCCCTTCAGCTTCAACCTGGAAACATGCGTTCCATTATAACGTTTTCTCAAGAAAGTTTGATAATTGGGACTATTGTGTGCATTTGGAATAGCATATTTAAGTCTAGCTGGATAGGTCGAATTCTGTAGGGGTTCTTTATTCTGTTCTTTGTGTTTCATTGTGTAATTTTGTGAATAACGTTTTTGTCTGATTTAAAATCTAGTCGTCACCCTAGCTAAATTACCCCGGTTAATTTTCATTGGATAATTACCAAAACAAACTGCAAAGCTCTGGACTGCTTGCTTAAGAATATTTTGAGTAGTCTGGCCTCGTCCATAACAGACTGGGTGCTCATTGCTGGATTTTTAACAGCGCGTGGGAGATGCTAGTATCTTTATTTCTGGTATTAGTTTGATTGGGTTGACAAAGCTTAGAATAGTAATGGCTATTTCAGTCGCCAAAAGTTTCCTGGGTGTGCATGCAGTGACTTTGGAAATTTTACGAAAAGTGAATAAGACCAAGTTGCAAGAATTAACGGAGAAGCTGGAATTGGAACTGACTGCATCTGTAAGGAAAGGAGAGTTAATTACAGCAATAGCTCGTCAATTAAACTTGCTGGGGAAACCATCAGAATCAGAGATGGCAAGAATTCATTTGCAAATGAAACATCTTGAGTTAACGTCGAGAGGTAAGGAATGGGTGGCCAAAATGAAACATTTGACTTTCGACAAAATGCAGAAGAGGGGGAGAAGAGCGCAGCAGAACAGAGAGTAAAAAGAAAGAATGGCAACGGGGAGAGAGAAAGAAAGAACTTTTGAATAGCAAAAACTGACACTTAAAAAGTAAAGTCAGTGTAAATGGCTGGAGATAACGGCTGAGGGTGGGTTTAGTCTGGAAGAGAGTGAGGATGAGCAAGCCCCTGGTAGTCAGAAGCCTAGTGAGAATTTGTTTGAGTATGTTCAAGCATTGCCTCAATTTGATGAGTAGAATGTGATGCCCTTTTCATCTCATTTGAAAAGTTGGCTAAACAAATGCAGTGATTCAGGCAGCATCCGAAAAACTTCGAAATCCACGTTTCAGGCAAAAGCCCTTCATCAGGAATAAAGAAACGTTTGGCGCCTCGGAACACTTCAACCCCAGGGCATCAATGTGGATTTCAACAGCTTCCTCATTTCCCCTTCCCCCACCTCATCCTAGTTTCTAACCTCCAGCAACACGATCCCCTTGACTTGTCCGGACTTGTCCGACCTGCCCAGCTCCTTTTCCACCTATCCACTCCACCCTCTCCTCCCTGACTTATCACCTTCATCTCCTCCCCCACTGACCTATTGTACTCTATGCTACTCTATACCCACTCCCACCCTCCTCTAGCTTATCTCTCTACGCTTCAGGCTCTCTGCCTTTATTCCTGATGAAGGGCTTTTGCCCGAAACGTCGATTTCTAAGCTTTTCGGATGCTGCCTAAATTGCTGTGCTCTTCCAGCACCACTGATCCAGAATCTGGTTTCCAGCATCTGCAGTCATTGTTTTTACCTCAATATTTTGATGTTTATATGACAAACAAATTGTCAGAGATGGTTGTGGACAACGACAAACCTCTCGCATTTTTTTTAATATTTAAAGAACAGAATATGAGACTATTGGTAGTACTGGTGAAGTATTCACATCCCTGTCAGAGGAGGTATCTGGGGAGTATGAGGAGGTTAAAAAACACAACATTTTATCTGCTTAGGCAACCTTTCAGGATTCTAATGAGGGATCCTGGTCAAACCTAAACTGAGTTTGTAAGGATCAAACAGACTAATTTCGTTAGTTGGATTCAAGCAAAAGCTCTCATGCCCTTAGAGAGTTTAGTACTTGGAGGAATTCAAAATTTCACTGCCTGAAGTAATGCAAACTCAGGTGGAAGAGCAGAGAGTGTAAGCAGCAAGGTTAGTTGCTCAAATGTCTGGTGATTATGAACTGGTCCATAAACTTGGTTTGGCTTCCAGAACCAGTTCTGGTCTCTGAGGGGAAGAAATTGGAGCAAAGAGATATCCTCACGTGCAAAGGGAAAGGTAGATCACAGCGTAGATCATAAGGAAAAATTGCCACAATAATAAAGAAAACCTTGGGGGGGGGGGGGGGGGGGGACAAAGAAGTTAAATACTATGGTGTTTTAATTGTAATAAACTGGGCCCCTAGCTGTCAGCTCCAGGAATAAAATTTGTCCTTGCAAATCATATAGCTGATTCACTGGTAGGCGTGTTGCCTACTCTAGTTGAAAAGCCAGTGGAGCTGCAGGCAACTGATGACCTGAAGAATGTTTATCCAGGACTTTCCCCTGATTGCTTGACCAGAAGATCACAGATGCACAGGTTTAAGCAGGATAAAAGCACAGATAAGGAAGCTGACGTAGAGTTATCCGAAAGTTTCTTTTTGATCAGATAAGTGCAACAGAGAAAGAGCAAGTTGGAAAATATGAACGTATTTTTAGCTCTGCTAAGCTGATGGATTACAGCAGAAAAATGAGGAGTTACAAAAGTTATATAAAAAAATATTTAGCAAGAAAGAGAATGAATGTATTCCTGTGTGTTATTACTTAACAAATGCGGATGTCTTAATGCGAATATGGAGATCAGCACACACTGAAGCAGATCAGACGTGGACAGAAATTCATCAAATTGTTTTGCCTGTTGGGAATAGGATGGAGGTGCTGCGAGTGGCACATGAGCTACCACTTGGAGATCATTTCAGGGTCAGGACATTACAGGCTGAAATACAAAGATATTTTCACTGGCCTGGACTACACAAAGATGTAGTTGAATATTGCCAGACGTCTCAAACATGTCACACAGGCAGTAATAAAACCTGCAACTTTAATACCTATTCCAGCATTTGAGGAACCTTTCACAAGAGTGTTGATAAACTGTGTAGGTCGCCTATCTAAAACAAAACGTGGGAATAAGTATTTATTAACAATAATAGATGTGTCGACTAGATTTCCCGAGGCAGACCCATTATGCAGCATCACAGCTAAAAGAGTTGTAGAAAAAAATATTTATTTTTTAACTAGGTACGGACTACCAATAGAGATCCAGACAGATCAAACCTCACATCCGAACTATTCAAGCAGGTGATGGATAACTTTGGAATAAAGCAATTCAAATCTACTAGGTAGTATTCGGAATCACAGTGAACATGAGCGAGAAGGCATCAAACAGTGAAGACCATGTTGATGGTTTATGGTCAGGATAATCCAGTTGCGATAATGAAATTCCTTTTGAACTATTGTGATCAGAGACGCACGGAATGAATCGACCAAATTCAGACTATTTGAATTAATTTGTGGGCATGAAGTAAAAGGACTATTACCATTGGTTAAGGAGAAATTAATAATTCAGAATTCAGAGACCACCCATTTGGACGATGTGTTAAATTTTAGGGAACGATTAAGTAGAGCTGGACTGTTGGCTGGACAGCATTTAAAAGTATCGCAGCATACAATGAAACAGGAAGTGGATCAGAAATCACAAATTCGCAATTTTGCAATTGGGAATAAGGTATTGGTGTTACTTCCAGTAACAGTTGAGCCTTTAGAAGCAGGTTTTAGTGTACCTTATCAAATTGGGAAGAAATTGAATGAGATGAACTACTCGGTACGAACTCCAGACAGGATGAAATCTCACAGAGTGTGTCATGTGAATATGCTCAACAAGTATTTTGATGGGGAGAGAAAGCAAGAGGAGAAGGTATTAATGCTTACAGCACAGAAGGAAGAAACAAGTTCAGAGGATTCTGAATTGGACATTCTTATATCAAATTGAACAATGAGAAAGTTGTCAAAAATTGGGATAAATTACTGAGTTACCTTCCACAAGAAAATGATAGTGACCTGAAAGAGTTATTATGGTATTGTGGAGAGATATGCGGAAATAAACTGGGACGTACGAACATAATTATGCATGATGAAGACACAGGAGATGTTGTTCCGATTAAGCAACATCCTTAAAGGCATTACCCTTCTAAAGTTGGCACAGATTCAGAAGGAGATAGAGCTCACCCTCCAAGATGGCATAATCGAAGTGAGTTACAGTGATTGGAGCTCATGTATAGCCATGGTGGCAAAGCCAGATGTTACCCAATGGACATGTGTTGACTATCACAAAGTCAACTTCATTACAAAGACTGATGCATATCCAATTCCATGTTTGAAGATCTGTGTCGGAGAAGCTAATTACATTTCTAAGTTGGATTTGCTCAGAGGCTACTGGCAAGGACCTCTGTCAGAGAGAGCAAAGGCAATTTCGGCTTTCATAACGCCAATTGGACTATATCCGCTCAAAGCTGTCGCATTTGGTATGTAAAACGATCCAGTCACATTTCAGAGACTGATAATAAGGTCATTGCCGGATTACCCAACTATGTGGTGTACATTGATGACCTGGTGGTTTTTAGTCACTCATGAAAGGAACATTTACAGCATTTAGCGGACTTGTTTGATTGACTTCAGAAGGCAGGCTTGTTGGTAAACCTAGCTAAAAGTGAATTTGAGAAAGCCTAAGTCACATTCCTGGGTCATGTTATTGGACATGGACCAATGGCCCCATGAGATACAAAAACAAAAGTAGTTCGGGAATGTTCCACACCGTCGACAAAAAGAAATATGCAATACTACGGTTCCTGGGATTGACTGGATTTTACTGAAAGTTTGTGCTAAACTTTAAGCAGTGTGGCTGCTCCCCTCACCGAATTGTCAAGGGCAAGGACTCTTAGTGGACAGAGGACTGTCAAGAGGCATTTTACAACCTAAAAACTGTGTTAACACTCCCCCCAGTATCAACTACACTAGATTATACGAAGACTTTCAAGGTGGCTACCAATGCCAGTGATGTGGGTGTCGGTCTGGTGTTCCTGCAGGAGGATGATGAGCGAATAGAAAGACACATCGGGTATTTTTCTGGGAAGTCGAACGTTCATCAACAGAAATGTTCAATAGTGGAGAAAAAGTCTTTAAACGTGGTGTTGTCATTACACCATAACTGTGTTTATATTACCAGCAATGCATCTGAGATAATCGTATACACTGATCACAACACATTAACATTTGTGGAAATACTTAAAGACAAAAATGCCAGACTGTTTAGATGAAGCTTGTTGTTGCCGCTATTCCATCTGACAATTGTGCATGAGGCAGGTCGCGAAAACGTGAAAGCTGATGAGTTATTCAGACTCGAATGAGATACGGAGCTGTGCGGTGGGGGGTATACCGCGGCCTGAATTTGCATGGTTTGTGCATGTTTGAATGTTTACAATTAGTATAGTGTATCTGTCAGTTTTGAGACTACTAACTGGGTTTGAAGGGTTAAAAATGCAGCCACCTTTTAGCATTGATGGTTCTTTTTTTAAGGGGGGGGAGACATGTCACAAAGCAATTCCCTTTTTTGTCTAAAAGCTGTTCCTTAGCTCAAGGAGACTCTGCCCTTGGTTTTTTTCAGAGGCGTAATAAAACGGGGCCAAGCTCCGATCAGTCTGGTTTGGTACAGAGATGAAAAGGATTTTCAGAGGCCTTTTGTTTATATGGAAACAGATGAGACTTCAGGCCAAAGTGGTCATGTTTTATAAGTGACCAGTATAATGAACAGAGAATGGTGAGCTATTTTAGCTGAACTCGCTGAGCTGAGCAGTTTTCAGTTGAGTCTTGAACTGGGAAGCTCAACTGGGAGCTGTGTGGAAACTCTTTCTCTTTTCTGACCTTCAACTTCAACCTGGAAGTTTGTGTTCCATTTATACTGGTTTTTATTGGGAGTTTGCTTACTGGGACAGTTGTGTATATTCGAAATAGCATAATTAAGTCTAGCTGAATAGGTTGAATTCTATCGTGATTCTTTATACTGTTCTTTGTGTTTCATTGTGTAATTTTATGAATAAAGTTTTTGTCTGTTTTAAAATCTACTCGTCACCCCAGCTAAATTACTCCGGTTAATTTTCATTGTACACTTACCGATACAAGTTGAAAAGGTATGCTCTGGGCTGCCTGCTTCCAAGTGTTCTGAGTAGTCTAGCCTAGTTCATAACATCTCAGAGATGGAAGCTGCCTTCTTGGGACTTGGCACAAACTAATCACTTTCCCTCCTCATGATCAGCAAACCCACGTTAACATAGCACGTGTGTACCATTAGCAATGGAGCCAGGAGGAACATCATGGAGCAGTCTGTCTGTGCAGTCTGTGCCTCATAGGTTTGTCGTGTTGCAGCAACAATGACATCCTCTTATTTCAGTCTAACAGTTTGGAGGGGCTGAATGTCCTCTTCTGCTCATGTGTCAGTGTCTCGAGGGACTGAATGTCTTCCTCCTGACCCAAGGGCAGAGGTTCAAGGACTTCAGTGGGCAACCCTTGGTTTCTGCCTACCAGCACATTGTGCTCACTAGACTCTATCTTCCTGAATTAAAGGAGAAAAACAAAAGGCTGGAAGAACACCGCAAACCAAGCAGCACCATGAACTGGGAAAGTCAACATTTCAGGTATAACCATTCTTCAGAACTGGATTGGAGGGTAGAGGGAGCTTCAGATAAAGAGGGAAGGGAGTAGGATGGGGAGATCAAGGGGATGGTGAGTTACGGCGATGTGGACATAAGTGGTTGGTGCAACCTGGTTGGGCAATGGGAGGGATGAATCCGGTTGGGAGCTGAAAGGTAGGGTTGTTACGTGGAATGGAAGACCTCCCATTCACTTCCTATTTCAATTCTCTTTCCCAATCCCTTTCCGACATAGTCATCCTTGGCCTCCTCCATTGCCACAATGAACCAAACCATAATTTGGAGGAACAAGATCTTATCTGTCACCTGTGCAGCCTACACCCCGGGGACTCAACATGAATTCTCCAATTTCTAATAACCTCCCTTCCAATCCCCCGACTCCCTTCCCGAGCCCTCCACTCCCTTCCATTACACTGAGCAACCTTTTGTCCAGCCACCAACTGGATTCAGCCCTCCCATCAACAACTCGCTGATACCCTTTGTCTGTGTTCACTTATGCCCACCTCGCCACTCTGCCTCCTCCTCCCTCACCCGCCACTTTATCTATAGCCCCCATTACTCCCATCCACAGCCCTGATGAAGGGTTATATCCAAGGCGTTCACTTCTCAAAGTCTTGATGCTGCCTTGCTTATTACGTTCTTCCAGCTTCCTGCGTATGTATTTTGGATTTCAACACGTGCTTTTATTTTAAATTGTCTTCTTGTGTAATAGGCAGGAGTGAGTGAATGCATTGTGCGTCCTGTTCTCCAATAGATCTGATAGGCTGAGTGGCTTTCTTATATTACTGTGAAACCAGCTAGAGTTGCTGAAGGGGTTCCTCTTTCCTTTAACCGTGGAAATGTTTAGTGGCCAGCAGTGCTTTTGATTAATGTTACCTGCACATTAACAGCACAAGCTTGAATGTTGTCCAGATTTGATACCTTAGTACCTTAGGAGGCGACTCATTGTTCTGAACGTTGCATAATCTTTACAGAACATCCCCATCCCTGATCGTATGACAGAGGGAAAGACATTGATGAAGCAGCTGAAGATGTTTGTGCCAAAGAAGCTCCCCTGAGGATTGCCCACAGAGACATCCAGGGACTGGGAGGATTGATGTCCACCAGCGCCATTGTGTTCTGAATGATCCAACCAGTAGGGAGTTAACAACTGATTCCCATCAAGTTCAATTTTGTTCAGTCTCCTTGACATCTTGCTCAATCAATTACTGCCGTGATATCAGGGCCAATCACTTTACGTTGTGTTCATATCTTCTATCCATGTCAATAGGCCAAGGTATATGTGTGGGGAGTGTTTCCTTCTCTCAGGCGGTAGTGACGGTTGGGACCACACAGTTAGGGGAGGCTACATTACTGAAATTTTTGGGGGGAACGAGTGAGTTTCAATGGGTTTTGACCCGACAGAAAGTCGAGGACTACAAATAATTGGGCATGAAAGAGAAATTGCGGCCGAGTGTAAATCAGCCCTGACTTACTGAATGGAGGGGCAGGTCTGAGGGGTGATGTAGCCTGGTTTTATTCCAGTATACCCCTTAGTCCAGTCACTTTGTGGCCTCTTCCATTTTCTGTGTTACTGATTCAAGTAGCTGAATAGATTGATCCTGTTGCTGTGTAACTGGATACTGGTGCTGCATGATCTTGTTACAGTTTTATAGGTCCGAGGGACTTATTGGCCTCCTCCTGTAATTGTATATCAGGCTCCAGGGGCTGAAAAGCCTCATTTTGTTCTGCCGTAACTGAAATCCACATCGACTAAATCTACTGCCCTTGGAGAAATTGAGCACGGCAATTGCTGGAGATCAGTGACGAAAAGTGTGGCACTGGATAAACACGGCAGGTCACGCAGCATCAGAGGAACAGGAGAATCGATGTTTTGGACGTTCCTGATGAAGGGCTTATGTCCAAAACATAGATTCTTCTGCCCCTCGAATACTGTCTGACCTGCTGTGCTTATCCAACACCACATGTTTTGAAGTCTACTGTCCCACCCAAGTCAATCTTCCTGGTCACATCATCCAATTACATTAAGAGAATTGTCAGGCACACACTTCCTCGCACAAAGTCACATTTACTATTCCTAATCAAAGCCTGTATTTCTAAATGCATGTACATCTGATCCCTCAGAACCTTCTCAAGTAACTTACCTACCACGGATGTTAAACCATCTGGTCTATAGTTCCAAGGCTTTTTTTGTTCAGTTCTTCTTGAATAAGGGCACAACATTTGCTATCCTCCAGTCTTCCGGGACATTACCTGTGGTTACTGATGATCAACATTATAAGCCAGGGTCCCCGCAAATTCTTCTGGAGCCCCTTGAGGTGTTCTTGGATATACCGGGTAAGGACAATGAGATGTATCCACTTTCAAACACTCTAGTACATCCAAAATCTCCTCTACTATGATATGGATTGTCCCAAAGATATCACCACTAACTTCCTCAAGTTCTCAAGTCAACATGTCTTTCTCCACGGTAAACGTAAAGTAGAAATATTCGTTGAGGACTTCACCCATCTCTTATAGTTCCAAACACACTTGCCCACATTGGTCTTCGATGGGTCCTATTTTCTATCCAGTTATTGATTTTTCTTTTAATATATTTAAAGTACCTTTTTGGATTCATCCTAATCTTCTCAGCCAAGGCTCTTTCTTGCCCCCTTTTCACCCTACTGATTTCCTTCTTCAGTAAAATCCTGTATCTCTTATATACCTCCAGGAATTCCCTTGATCCCAGCTGTATGTACCTGAGCCATGTCCCAAGTTCGAACATGAACCTGAGGACCAGTTTTGTCCCTCTCCATAACTATTTGAAAATTAATAGAACTATGGTTACTGGTCACAAAGTGCTCCCCCACTATTAACTCAGTCACCTGCCCTGCCCTATTTCCTAAGAAAATTTCGAGTTTTGCCCCTTCCCGAGTATACTCTATAAACTGCTTGAGGAAACTTTCCTGAAGCTTTTATCAGATTCTATCTCATCAAATCCCTTAACGGTCTGGCCGTTCCAGTCTGTATTAGAAAAAACAAAATCCCCTATTATGATAACTCTATTACTCCTGCAGGTCTCCCCTCTCTCACTGCATATTTGTTACTCTCATTCCTGTTGACTATTTGGGGGTCTACAGTACGCCCCAATAACCGCACCAACCCCTTCCTATTTCTTAACTCCACCCACAAAGCCTCACTGGGTGATCCATCAGTTATTTTATCTCTGATTACTGCTGTGGCAACTCCCCTCCCCTCCTTCCACCATCTCTGTCTCACCTAAAGCACCTTTACCCTGGCACATTAAGCTGTCAGTCCTATCCATCACTTAGCCATGTTGTGTAATGGCTATAATATACCAGTCCCACCTACATATCCATGCCCTGTGTTCATCGGCCTTACCTGTAGGCTTTCTTGCATTCAAATAGATGCAATTTAATCCAAAAGACATTTCTCTCTGTCGTTTTCCAGCCTAATCCTACTATTTCTGATTACTGTATCTCCTTCCAGCCTTGCACTTGCCTCCCTGCCAATCTAGTTTAAACCCACCCTCGTAACACTAGCAAAACTGGCCGCCAAGATACTGGTGTCCCGTATAGTGCATGTCTCGGACAGTAATTTCCCTCTCAGGACATTACCACTGTCAAGGTTTTCTTTTTAAATGTTTCTCCTAGCTCTCTGTAATCACGCTGCAGGACCTCGTCCCTATTTCTACGGATATTATTTGTGCCAACGTGCATAATGATTTCTGGCTGCACACCTAACCCCTTGAGAATGTTCTGCAGCCACTTGGAGACCTCCTGGACCCCAGTACCTGGGAGGTAACGCACCATCCTGGATTCCCTTTTGTGGCAACAGAGTCTCCGATCTGTCCCTCTAACAATCGATCCTCCTATCTTTAACGTCCTGTTTACCTTAACCCTTTCCCGCTGTGCCCCAGAGCCAGTGGTAGTACCAACCAATTTGGCTACTGCTGCTTTACCCTGAACGGACATCGGCCCCAAGAAACCAAAATGGTCTACTTGTTATCGAGGGCAATGGCCACAGGGATTTCTGTACTCTCTGCCTACTCCCTTTGCCATTCCTTGTGGTCGCACAGCTACTGGGCGGCACGGTGGCACAGTGGTTAGCACTGCTGCCTCACAGCGCCTGAGACCCGGGTTCAATTCCCGCCTCAGGCGACTGACTGTGTGGAGTTTGCCCGTTCTCCCCGTGTCTGCGTGGGTTTCCTCCGGGTGCTCCGGTTTCCTCCCACAGTCACAAAGATGTGCAGGGTCAGGTGAATTGGCCATGCTAAATTGCCCGTAGTGTTAGGTAACGGGTAAATGTAGGGGTATGGGTGGGTTTCGCTTCGGCGGGTCGGTGTGGACTTGTTGGGCCGAAGGGCCTGTTTCCACACTGTAATATAATCTAATCTAATGTAATCTAATCTAATCTACTCTCTGCCTGGAACATGACAGGAAGCAAGGAACGCCTGTTGGGTTAAATTATGTTTATTTAAATACAACAGGACTGACAAGTAAAACTAATGAACTGAGGGCGATGAACGTTGGACTGGAATATTACAGTCATTAAAGAAACATAACTAGGGGCGTGTCTTGGGTGTGGCCACCACACTAGAGCACTTATCTATGAAGTTCTCAGTATCTCAGATGACCCTGAGTGCACAGTCCGCACCGACGAGCAGCCCACCCAGACCCACTCCCCTACACTACGGGCAATTTAGTATGACCAATGCACCTAACCTGCACATCTTTGAATTGTGGGAGGAAACCGCATCACCCAGAAGAATCCCATGCAGACAAGGGCAGAATGTGCAAACTCCACACAGACAGTTGCCCGAGCCAGGATTTGAACCCTGGTCCCTGATGCTATGACGTAGCAGTACTAAATACTGAGCCACCGTGCTGCCCAGCTCCAGCTCCCTAACACGGTCTCCCAGGAGCTGAAGCTGGGTGCACAGTCCACACGTGTAGTCATCAGGGACGGTGAAAATCTCAGTGAGCTCCCACATCACACAAGAGGAACGTGGGACTGCCATCTCGACTGCTGTAACAATAAAGTTAAAAGAAATTTCCCTGTACATTTTGTTGAGCTGGAGCTGTCCGAAGCTTCTCGTATCAAAGACTTACTGCTTACTCTGCTACAACAGCATGTCTCTCTACCCCTCCACATACAGTTTTGGTCAGGGAAGGAAGGAGACACGACAGTGATGTAGTGTTTAGGCCTTCAGCTCTCCTTGACACCTGGCCCCTGACTACCTGTTCCCCAGTGCAGGTCTCTGCTTGGCCTTGGAGGGTGTCTTGCTGAGGTCTTCCTTCTGGTAGTGGTGACTGTGTCGATGCAAATCCTCACCCCGACAGGCAATCCGTGCTGTTGCAGTCCTCTGTACTTTCTGTCTATTAGTATCGCATTTTTTGAATTCCTTTAATCCTTCGATTGCATTGCAAACTGTGTCTCCCTCCATAGCGAGAGAGGTGATGTTCTTGTGAATACAGGACTATTGGAAAAGAACACCATTAGACATAGGGGCAACAATATGTCTATCCCCTCACTGAGTCTGATTTTCCTTCGATTAGGTTATATTTATTTTGTTAATCCGCCATTCCACTTTCCTGCAATTTCCCGTAACACTTTTATAAAAATCTGTCTGTCTCAGCCTTGAAGATATTTAATGATACAGCCTCAACAGCCGTCCGAATTTTCTACATTTGTTTCCCTCTCACTGATGTGAAACTTGGTGGTCTTTAATCTGGTGATTTGCCCACTCTATCTTGCATAAACTTCCAATTCTTCCTCAGCTCCTGTGTCAATTTGCTCAAGTGTCAAAAGGTCACTCTCCCTGAATCCAGAAACTGCTTCTCCAAACTCAAGATTGATTCGTAGAATGTATTTAACATATTCTCTGTCTCTGTGGACAGGCTGTCCCCTTAGTCCCTAACACTCACATTCTTTCCCACGTTATCGTGTTCCCCTTAATAAACCGAAAAAAATGAATTTGGATTCTTGATAATCTTACCCGCTAATGTTTTATCACCCCTCCTCCTGCTCTTCCGCTGGCTTTTTAAGTTTAGCCCTACACTTTCTATATTCTTTTAAGACCCCCATTGACCTGCTCACTGGATACCTGCTTTAAGCTTCTCTTTCCTTTTTCATCCTGTTCGGAATTTGTGTCGACATCTGAGGTTGCCTGGGCTTGTTTTCCTAAATTTTATCTTCGATGTAACATGCTGGGCCGACAATTTTAGTGAAATGATCCCTCAACCCACACCCCACCTTGTTCTGCTACAGTTTCGCCCAGAAGCAACCGCACTTTGCCCAGATCCTGTCATTTCTTTGCATAAAATCCGTCTACCCAATCAAAAAAGCTTTTATGTTTCAAACATTTTTGGGATCTTTTCCTCAGCAAAGTCAAAATGCGTGATATCACGGTCAATGGTCCTATAATGCTCTCCGACTTCTGCCTGGAACACTTGACTGGATTCGTTCCCCACGTGAGGCCCAGCACTGCACTGCCCATTGTTATATCTGCTCTATGTTGATATAGGAAGCTCTCTGGAATAAGTTTCAAAGCACCTACACCCCTCTTAAGAAGTTATCACTGCCCTAATGAATGTTTGGAATTGAAATACGTGAATATAATGAACCTATTATTGTTTTTACACATCTCAGTAACTTGGTTATATGCCTGATCCCGTACTTTCCTTTATCTGGGGGTCTACAATATATTCCAAGCAGTGTTTCTGTCATGGTTTTGAGACTGAACTTTAACCACCAAGCCTCATTAAAAGATCCTTTCAAGATATTGCCCCTTCTTACGCCAGTAACTGACTCCATAATTAATAAGGCAACACCACCTCCTCTGTTACCCTCTCTCCTGTCCTGACTATAGTTCTGGTACCACAGAATATTGAGTTGTCAGCCACGACCTCCCTCAAACACATCTCTATAATGGCAAAAATGTCACACTTCCACATGTCATATCGTTTCCTTGTCATATCTGTCTGTCTGATAATATTAGCAGCATTAAAATAAAGCACATCCAGACTGGAATATATCACCTGGAATACTTAGTAACCTCGGAGTTCTTCAGCTCGTTATCAAGCTGTCCAATTCATGAACCAAAACTGTAACTCTGGGACTGAATGAATATTTGTTGAATTGTAATTTCGTTTTTAGTAAAAGTGTTCATCAAATGCAGCTTTCCAGAACTGAACAGTCAGCTCAAAATACAACGGGTTTCTGCTGATTAATTGCCTGCTCAGTGTGCAGAGGGGACAGCCCTCAGTAATGGAAAACGTGAGGACTGCAGATCCTGGTGATCAGAGTCGAAAAGTGTGGCGCTGGCAAAGCACAGCCATTCAGGCAGCATCTGAGTCACAGCAGGGTCAAAGATTTGGCATCTGCCCTTCATGAGAAAGGCATTCGTGCCTTCCCATGTTTTCCATTCCATAATACATAGGATATTGGGAACCATACTTACTCAGGAAGGCAGCACTGTACAGAGCCCTGAAATGGAAAGCAGCCAATCAGTTGGTTGGACAGGGAGGAAACAATTTGAGGTGAAATACAGACTGATTGAAGTACAAACACAAGGATAGATAAATCCCTAGGCCAGAAGGGAAACACCCGAGGTTACTACAGCAAGAGAGGCAAGAGATTTCTGTGCCTTTAGCGATAGTCTTTGCATCTTCACTCTCCATTGGAGTAGCGTTGGTTGATTGGAGGGTGGCAAATGTTACTCCCATGTTCAGGCAAGGGAACAGGGATTGTCCCGAGAATGACAGACCAGTCAGTCTTACATCAGTATTGGGCAAAGTATTGGAGAGGATTCTGAAAAATCATAGTTGATTAGAAATAGTCAGCATGGCTTTGTGAGGGGCAGGTCATAACTCACAACTCATATTTGATTCTTTGAGGGTGGGACTAAACACACTGAAGAAGGTAGAGCAGTGAATGCGGAGTTCATGGATTTTAACAAGGTGTTTGATAAGCTTCCCCGAGGTAGTTTCATTCAGAAAGTAAGGAGGCATGTCATACATGATGACCTATCTGTCTGGATACAGAATTGGCGAGCCCATAGAAGACAGAGGGTGGTGGGAAATGGGAAGTATCCAGTGTGGAACAAGGTGACCAGTGGTGTTCCGTAAGGATCGGTTCTGGGACCTCTGCTGTTGGGAATTTGATAAATGACTTGGATGACGAAGTGGAAGGGTAGATTAGTAAGTTTGATGATGTAACACCGGTTGGTAGAATTGTGGGTAGTGTGGAGGGCTGTTGTAGTTTGCAGGACTGTTGACAGGATGCAGGACTGGGCTGCTAAATGGCAGATGGTGTTCAATATGGAAAAGTGGGATGCGATTAATTTTGGAAGGTCGAATTTGAATGCAGAATACAGGGTTAGAGGCAGGATTCTTACATTGTGGAGGAACGGGGTATCATATGGGCCATGGCATAGCTCCCACAAAGTTTCTACCCAGGTTTATAAGGTTGTTAAGAAGGTGGTTGATGTGTTCATTCGCCGAGGGATTGAGTTTAAGAGCTGGAAGGTTATGCTCCAGCTATATGGAGCCCTGGTGAGACCACACTTAGAATATTGTGATCAGTTTTGGTTGCCTCATTATAGGAAAGATGTGGAAGCTTTGATGACCGTACCGAAGAAATTTATCAGGATGCTGCCTGGACTGGAAGGCATGTCCTGCAAAGAAATTTTGATGGAGCTAGGGCGTTTTCCTCATTGTTACGAAGAAGAATGGAACGTGACTTGACAGCGGTGTACAAGATGATGAGAGGCACAAATAGAGTGGATAGCCAGAGACGTTCTCCCAGGGTGGAAATGGCTATCTCGAGGGGTTATGATTTTAAGGTAATTGGAGGAAGGTTTAGGGGAGATGTCAGAGGTAGGTTCTTTACACAGAAAGTGATGGGTGTGTGCAATGAACAGCCAGCAGTTGTAGTATAATCAGCTATATTAGGGATATTTAATTGGATAGGCACATGAATGATAGAATATGAAAGGTATTTCGGTTAGTCTGATCTTAGAGTAGGATAAATGGTCGACAGAACGTCTAGAGCTGAAGGGCCTGTACAGTCCTGCACTGTTCTATGTTTCCAGCTTCACCCAGCTTGTGGATTCTCATCTATTGTTGAATGTGTGAGGGAGTGATGTGTGTGAGATCAGGAAGCTTCGGAGGAGTGTGAGGCCAAAACCTCCAGTTATGGTGTGCATTGTCACAGTCACCTGAAAGCCAGTATAATAGGTGTGGTTACTGAGACCAGACAGAATCCGCCAAGTTCAGTTATTAATGTGATTTTTGGATTGCCGTTTGCTGCTGGTTGCTTCACATAAATTTCACTGTGTGACCCATATAGTAATCTCTGACCATTCATAGAAATGTACAACTTTATTTTGATACTGGAGAATGTGAACGTGACATTTATTGGATATGGCTTTAGAGGTTTCTTTGTGAGACACAAGACACTGGGCGGCACAGTGGCACAGTGGTTAGCACTGCTGCCTCACAGCGCTTGAGACCCGGGTTCAATTCCCGCCTCAGGCGACTGACTGTGTGGAGTTTGCACGATCTCCCTGTGTATGCGTGGGTTTCCTCCGGGTGCTCCGGTTTCCTCCCACAGTCCAAAGATGTGCAAGTCAGGTGAATGCTAAATTGCCCGTAGTGTTAGGTAAGGGGTATGGGTGGGTTGCGCTTCGGCGGGTTGGTGTTGACTTGTTGGGCCGAAGGGCCTGTTTCCACACTGTAATGTAAACTAAACTAAACATTGCAATCGATTGTCAATTTGTTAACGTCTTCACCCATGTCTGGTCCGGAGTGCAGATATATTGAGTCTGGGAGGCAGGTCAGATTGCATCGCCGTAGGTAACTTGTATTGTATGATTCTGACTCTCCATGTCAACCCGTCTGCTCTCTGGGCCAGGCTCTGACTGAAGATGAATTTCAAAACCTGGTTGCTGGTCAGCCATTAGTATCTAACCTGGACAATATTTGTACCGACACTGAGACCAGTGATAGTCTGTTAGCGGGTTCACCCCTGCCCAAGGAGGATTCCAAATTATTTGTTTTGAAGTAAAGTTTGACGGACTACCCTGAACCAGATTAGTAGCCCAATGCATAGATTTTGGAACAGGCCACTGAATCTCTCTGTATCACAGGCAGCTGTGAGGTCCAATAACACTGTAAATGATTTCAGATAAATTGGAAGCAATTTTCAGCATAGCTCATTGCAAGGTGTTGAGTTTACTGACCCGAACAATAATCGGATGTTTGCTATATTTCATCAATTGAACAACAATAAGATGTGAACGACAATCATTCAACTGAACTATAATCTCTTAAGTCATTTTTTTTTATTCTATATTTATGGAACTAAAATATAAACTCCTGTCAAGATTTTCTAAAACAGAAATAAAGCATGTACATTTTATTTTATCGAAATAAATAACATAACTCTTGTGGTGATTAGAATTAGATATCCAATGTCAGGATTCAAAGCAATGCTTTGCCGCACCAGTATTTTTAAAGTGGGCGGCTTCTGAATGATTACATATTCAGAGTGAGCAGAAGATTGAACATACAAATAGAATTAGCGTTCTTATACATTTATATATTATCAGTCAGTTTAATTTCTCACTGAAATGTACGATCTTCAGCTATTTGCCAGCAATTTTAAATTGGCAATAATTCAACATGGACTGTGAATATTAAATTAAATAAATTATTTGTGTTACCACATTTTAGTAAACCATAATTTGAAAACTTCCAATTTTTAAAATGAATGATACTAAATATGAAATGTGAGGAGTGAAAAAAAAACAACGAACATAATATCGTGTCAGTGAAAAGTCAGAGCTTTCCAAAGGGTTTTGTGCCAAAGCAATGGTTATTTGTTTTAGTAATTGGAATACAACATGTAAAGTATTCATGTTCTGAGTAATAATTAGACTTCATAATGAAGCTGACCTTGCAATACTTGCATTTCAAATGATTATGCTGCACAAAATAATCAGATATTTGCGAGCATTTACACTGTAAAATAATTGGATACTGACTTTTATTCACAGCTGACACTTGATAGTGTACAAAACTTTAAAGTACAGGAGGAAGCCATTGGCATTATGCATGATCAGCTCCAAAAATGTCTCCCATGCACCTTCCATTTGCCAGCCCTCTCTCTGTTGCCCGTTAAATTCATAATTTCCAAATATATACTCAGTTCTCTTTTGAATCTTCATTCACAACTTTCCCAGCCATGTCAACTCCAATTCGTAACAACTTTCTAATAAAGACACTTTTCCTTCTTTCACTCCTCGCTCTTTTGCTGACAACCTTGAAATTAGAAATCTTTGCCGCTATAATGCCAACTAATAGAGTATTATTTTTCACTCTGACAGTTTTTTCATACTTTTGATCACTGCAATAAACTCATAGCTTTGTCTGTTCTGCTCCAGGAACAATAAGCCTTGCAAGAACTGTAACAAACACTACAATGGCAAAACAAGCAGAAAACTAGTCACCAGGATATGTGAATATCAACTAGCCACAAAATACATAACCCCAACACTAATTTCTTACGTACTGATGAGGAAGTACGCCACTTTGACTAGGTCTGCATATCCATCCTAGGACAGGCCACACAGAGAAAAGCACACGAATTCCTAGAAACATGGCATTCCAGAACACATCAGTTTTGACTCCATGTAACACTCTCTGAGAAAAAGGGCCGGAAATGACATCATCGATAGAGGAAATTACATTACCAACGTAAGGAAACTGAAACACTTAAATAGAAAGTGAGAGATAACACCAGAACTTCACTGGAGGCTCACTTACTGAGACACTCAATGGAACAAACCAGGAACAGCCATTAGCTCTTGCTTCAGAATATATCAGTGTTCATGGCAGCCACCACATAGAATCATTGAATGAAAATGCGAGCCTGCACCACCAATTGCATATCCAAAGGCCTTTTTGAAAGTTTGTGAGATTATCTGCTCAAGCACCCGCCGAGGGAATGCACTCCAGCCACATGTCACCAGGGGCAGAACGGTGGCTCAGTGGTTAGAACTCATGCCTTAGAGCGCGGGGATCCAGGATTTATTCCAGCCTTGGGTGACTGCCTGTATGGATTTTGCACATTCTCCCCGTGTCTGCGTGGTTTCCTCTAGGTACTCCGGTTTCCTCCCATAATCCACAGATGTGCAGGTGAGGTGAATTGGCCATGCTTAATTGCCCATCGTGTTCAGGGATGTGCAGGTTAGGTGCATTAGTCAGGGGTAAATATAGGAGGAACGTGTTTGTGTGGGTTATTCTTTGGACGGTCAGTGTGGATTTGTTGGGAGAAGAGCCTATTTCCACACTGTAGGAATTTTATATTCCATGTCTGTGCCACCCTCTCAGTTCAAAACAGACTCCACAAATCCTCTCTCAATCCCATGCCTTTCACTTTAATCATGTATCCCTTTGTTTTTGACCCTTGGGGTAAGGGAAACAGCTGCTGTCTGTTCATCCTATCCATTCCCCTGATGCTCTTGTGCACCTGTACCAGGTTTCCTCCTCAACCTTCCCTGCTGCAATGAAAAAAGAGCAAGTTTAGCCCTCGCCCTTCACAGTTTGAGTACTCACTTGTCTTGTTAATTCAGATGTGCATCATCTCACATTTATCAGTGTTAAACTGTTTAACGGCTATTAATCTGGGGATATAGAAATCATCTGTTTATATCGTCCTGAGGCTAACCATTTCCTCCTCACTGTGAACCACCCAGTTAATCTTTGTGTCATCCCCAACATTAGTTATCATTCCTCTGCCGTCCATCTTCCACATTCACACTATCATTATTTATAAATGTCACAAACAAACCTTGATTTCCTTCCTGTTCTCCAGATGTTATTCACAAAGGTGGAATTAAGAATTCCAGTCCTTTGCTATTCTTATTTTGGGGAATTTACAAAGTGATGTAGTTAACACCTGTTGTGTGGGAGCTGCAAATAGCATTTTCGAAACAGAGTTGAATTCACCTTTTACACTCTGCCCCTCAGCATGTCTTATTCATAAAGCGTGTACCTAATTTAGGATGAACTAGGGTTTGGCACCTTGCACTGGAACATTAGCCTTTTGTGTGGCACTATTCTTCGTAAAATAGTCAGAACTGAAGACATTTTTTATCTGCAGGATTGACACTGACTCATTGCTTGAATCAGTTAATGTGATGAGGATAAATACTCAATTAAATTATACGTCATGGACAAACTGCAGGAGATCAAATCATGTTCTCGTGTCTACCTTGAATTGGAAGCAAATACACACTGTTAAAAAAATCAAAAATGTTGAGACACCATACCAAGAGAAAAAAAAACATGTCATCTGCATTTGATGGACATACAGAAATACAGAATGAATGTGCAATCTGATCAAGAATCAAGTCAAAGAAAATGAAGTACATCAAATTTTAATCTTCAATGGAACCAGATCCCAATTTTCCTGAACAGAGATATTTTTCACCCAACCTCACTTTTGCTAAAGCAAGTTTTTCCCAGTCACTAAAACTTCATTAGCCATTCTTCCTCCGCCTTCCTACTCTTTTTTACACTCCTACTTCCCTTGCATTACCCCTTCTCCTGCTACATACTCTTCCACTGATGATATCTCTTCACATATTTCTTCTCCCACTCCCACTGTAAATTAAACCAGTTCCCTAGTTACTCCCACTTCCACTGGCCATTCCTTTCCCTGTTTGCTTTCCAACTGGGTGATGGGAACTGCTGGGCTTCTGTGCTGCTAATGGTCATCAGTGAATGATGAGATTCAGATGATCAATGTCCAATAGGAACAGACAATAGTGTATGTCTGTCACTGTCCAATGCACCGTGAAGAGGGTGTTTTTTTCCGATACAGAGTGGAACATTTTTCCTGTCTCTGTGTCACAGTGCGTAATCAAACAGCCTCATCACAAATAGGACAAACCTCTCCTCAGAAACTGACGTCCATGCATCAGTTTTTCCTTAAACGTTGTGAGGACAGTGACCACATTGTTCAAATAAACTGTGCTCTATCATTTTACAGATTTTCCAATGTCATAAGAGGTGAGATCAGCGTAACTTCCCTTGCATCAAAGTAATATTTGACTCATGTAGCATCATTAACCCTCAGCAAACTGTGGTTAACGGGAATCAGATGAAATTCTGTGCTGGTAATTTCCTCATTGAACAATGACAACTTCCCTAGAGCTATTGGGAATGACAAATAAACTCTGCCTTTGCGAGTGCCTTCCAAAACCATGGATGGATTTGTCTTATTAATAACATCATTTGTTTTCACAGTTTGGTCTAAAGTCTGAGAAAACTAACACATTGCTGGTTGAGTGTCACCCCAATGAAATCAGAGCATTACAATAAGATAACGATTCCGATTATTTTCAATCAATTACTTTCTGAGGACTGATCGTGCGATTTCACTGCCACTGAGATCAACATTTTCTCTGCCCACCAGCATCTCATCACATTGGCTCAAGGCTGCACCATTACCCAATTCTACTTCATTCTCCAGCTCATTCGCTGTGCTCGCCAGTTATGTGAGGACTACAATAACTTAGAGATGCCCACGAGCCTCTAGAACCTGCCATCCCACCCATGCACTGCGCTCTGAGTCCATCCCCTCCCCCAAGGCCACCTCCTGTCGTGTATTCACCATCCCTCCTAAACCTCCACGCTCTAATGCTGAATGTTCTGTACTCAGCAAAGGTCTCAGCTTTATCCCTCTGTGTCCCCACTTTAATGAATTTCAGGAACGACGTCACGTTGAACTCCTCTTCCACCGTCTTCTCCTCGGTGTCCATTTCTTTGGACAAGAGTCCACTCACCACTCCACAGACCCTTCCCCCAGCTCCAACACTCTCCCTCCACCTGGACCCATTCCTCTGGTTTTGCTTTGATTCAATCTGTTCTTTGAGAACTTTCAATGTGACATTGGTTGTTTTAATTTCTCTGCATCCCCCTCACCCTATCCCACCTATCACTCTCTGAACAGACTGTACGCTGTATGCTTCGATCCAACCCTGACTGTGTTATTCAGCCTGTGCCGATAAGGGTGGTGCTGCTGTCGTCTGGTGGACTCACCTCTCCACTTCAGAGGCTGAATGCCAGCTCTCAGATACCTCCACAAATCACCTGCTGCTCCATAATCCCTGACATGGCACACCAGGCCATTTTATTAACTAAATCTGACCTCATTTCATATGGAGATTCCCACCCACTCGCCCCCACGTAACAGTCCCGAAGCCGATGGTTCTCTGATAGCATAGCTCGCTTTTATGTCCTCCTGAAAATCCACAAACAGAATTGCCTGGGCAGACCCATTGCTTCAGCCATACAGACGGGGTGCATGGATACATACATGGGCATAAGATATACCTGTTCCTTCATGGGGTACGTAGATCATTCCTTGTTTCAGTTCTTTTCAGCCCCCACTCACAACTGTTTCTCTGATACGTAGATGATATCTGAGCTGTTGCACCTCTCTCTTGTCCAGAATTGGAAAGGTTCATCGTTTCCAATTTTCACTCCTCCCTCATTTTCACCTGGTCTATCTCTGACTCCTCCCTTTCTTTCCTCGTCATCACTGCTGCTATTTCTGGGGATAGGCGGTCACTGATATCCAGTATTAAGCCATCGAATCCCACTGCAACCTGGAGTATACACTCTCACACCCTGTTTCCTGCAAAGACTCCATTCCATTCCCCCAGTTCCTCCCTCTCAACCGCATTGCTTCTGATGATGTCAACTGTAGAAATGTGGCGTCTGAAATGTCCACCTTCATTCTCAACCGAGAATTCCCCGGCACTTTTGCAGACAGGGTCCTCAACCACTTCTGACCCACCTCCTTCAAACCTACCCTCACCCTCTCTCCTCCCTCCTGCAACAGCGTTAGAATTCCCCTTGTCCTTACCTACCGTCCCACCAGCATTCACATGCAGTAGATCATCAGTCTGCATTTTCCCCACCTCCAGCGAGATGCCACCACCAGGCATATATTTTCCTCCTCTCCCTTTTCTGCCTTCTGAAGTGATCATTTCCTCCAGGACACCCTTGTCCGCTCGTGATTCACTGCCAACACCTCCCCTCAATTCCCCACCGCCCACCACATGTCCACCTCACTTACCCTGCCGGAGGTGTTACACTTTCCCATTTACCTCCTCCCTCCTCACTATCCAAGTGCCCAAACATACCTTCCAAGTGAATCAATATCCTATCAACTTTTCCCACAATCCAGTCTACTCCATTCGCTGCTCACATTATGATTTGCTCTACATTGGAGAAACTAAAGGTAGACTCGGTGAACACTTCACAGAATATCCAAGCTGTACCTATGCAAAAGACCCCGATTTTCCAGTTGCCTGCCAGTTTAATATCCCATCCTGTTCCCTGGCCAATATCTCTGTGGCAGGCTTGCTGCAGTGTTCCAGGACATTTCAACGCAAGCTGGAAGTATAACACCTCATTTTCCGTGGGCGGACCTTGCAGCCCTTCAGTCTCAAAATAATGTTCAATAATTTTAGGTACTGAACTCCTCAATGCCCCCTTCCTATACCACCAGGCCGAGTACTCACTTCGCCTTCCATTACTCACCGCCTATTTTAAGCTACTAACAGTCTCCATTAACAGCTATTCAGCCTCTTCTGTATATAAATCAACATTTTCAGGGCTACCATCCGTTCTGAGGAAGGGCCACTGGACTAGAAACTTTAATTCTGGTTTCTCTACAGAGGCTGCTAGACTCGAAACGTCAGCTCTTTTCTCTCCTTACAGATGCTGCCAGACCTGCTGAGATTTTCCAGCATTTTCTCTTCTGGTTACAAATTACTCGAGATTCAACTGAGTAGCAGCTTTGTTTGTGTCGTTCAGATCAGTCAATTTGTCACAGTTGAGAAAGAAAAAAATCGATAGAGGGAAACTCAGCAGTTCTGGCACTCTCTGAGCAGAGGTACACAGAATTAACCTTTGATTCCAATATTACTTATTCAGAACAGTGTCACATCATATTCGAAATGTTAACTTTGTTTCTTCTGCAGATGCTTCCTCATCTGTTGCGCTTCTCCATCATTTTTATTTGTCTTTCATGTTTCCGTATCACTATATTTCATGCGTCTTGACAGGGCTACATGCTGAATTTGATTATATATGGACAATGTAGTCCTTTCCTTTTCCTATTATCGCTGGTGTGTCTGTGACACCTGTGTTACGGCCGAAATCTGTTTCTTCTTTAAGATTCAAAGGAAAAAGAATATTTTTCTGATTAAACTGTAAATCTCAGGAACGCCACTTTGTTTGAAAAGACATTTCAGAGGCAGCTGAAATTTCATGAGATAACATGAATAATGTATTGATGGTGGAACACTCTGTGTCCTTTGTTGAACCGGCTTGTCTACCCCCTCTCCAAAGTCTTTGATTACATAACACAGAATTATTTACAGCAAAAGTGTGGGCAACTCTGCCCATTGTCTCCTCCACCTTGGAACGACTATATCTCTCCTTTTTCTCTCCTGTACTGTCCTCATAGCCCTCCACATTTTGTTTTTAGTGTCTGCTTTTAATTTTAAGTATCCTGACAGATATGGACAATACGATCAAACTCAAACAAAAGAAAACAGAACTTAGAGGGCATGCTCAGCAGGTCTGACAGTACCTGTGAAGAGAACTCAAGGTTAATGTTTCTGGTCCAGTGATCCTACTCAATCTGTATTCCCAATGATTAAATGGTGTGTATATAAAATATAGTTCACTTTATCACAATTAAAATGATCCTGTTCATTCACTTTGTCATTCAGCGTTGCATCTCCCAAATGTTGGCTGCTTCCTTGTTGTGCATTACATTTAATTCTGTCTGGCAGAAAGAATGATGATGACTGGGGAATATCATTGTACTCCTCATGCAGTCTCCACAGCCACTATCCCCATTCTGTCCTATCTCCCAGCTAATGTCATGTTCATTCGAAACTGACTCATTAATTCATAAGTCTTAATGAATAAGTTCATTGTAATTATCACTTTTGGTTTTGGACTGAGGACAAAATGCGTTAAAATACGATTTTATAGCAAATAAAACTGCATTTAGAAGTTTGTCAATTTGTATAAATAAATTATTGAAGCCTATTCCCTAAAGAAGTTCCAAAGTTGCCTTTTTTAGAGCAATGAGAGGAACATTCAGAGAAGTCCACACTTCCTGTCAATATTCAGGGTAAATGTGCCCAGTGACAGTGTGTTGACTGGCGTTTGTTCCCGTGGAGGAGAGAACAGCACAGTAACAACATCCTGGTTGTATTTATTTTGGGGGGTGGATGGATTTGGGGAGACATGGTTACAGCATAGTAAACGGACAACAGAGCAGAATGATCTAGCCTACGAAAAGATAACATCCATCATTCTCCCTCACAACTGACTTCACTAGAGCAATTGGTGATGGTAGATTTGACCAATAGCCAGCAATGTCAACATGTAGTCAAGTCCAGTCATATTGTGAACTGAATGTGCTGGATTGAATGTTGGGACTGATTGCTCAGTGACTATGATTAATGTCAGTCTCCATGCAATATAAATGTGTCACTGGAGGGTTTCCCTCTCCTATAGGTGAAGGGCTTCATTCAGTGCGCTATCCCAATGTAGTAGCAGATGCATCAATTCCAACAGTAGCAGAGATCAACAGCTGCGTAGACAGAGAGAGCACAGATCTGAATCTGAGAATAGCGGACTGGAACATTACAACAATGGAGAGGAGGTTTTTCTTGAGTATTTTCAAGATTTCTCCCTGTTGGGAATTTCTACCATATCGGATATTAGCAGTGCTTATGATTATTCTGGGCGGGGTGGAGGGTGTGCTACTAACCTATTATCGCTATTGTTGGTGCTCTCTGCCTCTGTCCATTCATTAATCCCGCAAACAAGTTTGAACCTCGTTGCAATTCCTGTTATCTATATTTGTCAGAGAAAGAATCTATTGTCTTCAGTTTTAATTGCAGTCTCCATTCATTATCTATGAATTGCCGACCATTCCCTCACACACATCTGAGAACAAAACTGTGCAAAACCTCGAGATCCCTTTTTGCCCTGAACTGATTTATGTCTCGTGATCTCTCTGTCACCAAACCTGTCCACTCACAGCTCCTAATATCCCCAATCTTCATCTCTGCGTCAGTGCTGTGGCTGAGCAATCCGTTGCCTACACTTTGGTAAAATTCAGACTTAATGTTTCAAGGTCTCTTCTGACCACTTTTTCGATTACAAATATTTCAATCATAAAATTGTTCTTGTCTCGGACGTTACTACATGATTAGGACAATATATGAATGTAGGAATGTCGCTGGATGTAATTCAGGAGCAAAGCTTATTAAACGGAAGATATTGTTTCAAGTGATTTGTTTCAATTCCACCACAGCTGATGACAGAACTTCAATAAAACTGATAAGAATTAGAATAAAAGTGAATTGCACAAAAACAAACATAAAAGCAACATTTTGTCTGAAGACCTTCCTGTTTCACTGATCACCTTCGGTAAAGAAAACTAATGTTATTACCCGGTCTGGGTTAAGTGAGACTTCACACCCATGACAATATGCTTTACTTTATATTGGCTTGTAGAATGGCCTCGGAGTCAGGGCAATTCGTGATGGTCACCAAATGCTGCCCTTGGCAGAGATGCCAACGTCCCACGAAATAACAAAATTGAAGGTGAAATCAAATAAAGGAAGATGCTGAAAATCTGACATTATATAAGATAATGCAAAGAAACAAACAGAAAGTGCTGGGGAACTTTCCTGAACAGAAAGCAGCTGGAAAGGAGTGTGATTAATACCATTGACAGGGAAGTCTGCTTTGAAAGGGAGGAGGAATCAATAGGAATCAATAGGAATCAATAGGATCAATAGAAGGATATAGAAGAAAAAGAGCAAACAAAGAGAATGATGATCAGCTGGGCTGGAAATAAAATGTGTGATTCACCTCATTTATTTTTCGCCATTCCCACCTTCCTGAATATCATGCCCATGTACATACAGGTATTCCCCGCTTTTCAAAAGTTCGCTTTTCACCTCTTCCCTTTCCGAATGACCTACATTACTGCCTTGTTTCGCTAACCAAAAAAAATCCATAGAGGATTTTCACTTTTACGAAGAAAGGCGAAATTTTTCCCATATAAATTAGTGCTACAGCACTTTACACCATATCAGCTCGCGAACGATTTCTTTCAGATAGCGAGGGAAACTTGTATTTGTCTAAGTCCATGTTTAAAGCGATTTGATTTCCCCTGTCAGTATTCCCTGAGTGTGGTCACCTTCTTATATTTGTTAACGGGATATGGGTATCTCTGACTGGGCCAACAGTAGTTCATTTTCACAGTTGCTCTTGAGAAGATCTTGAGCCACTGCAGTCCACATGATTGATCTGATTTGATTTGATTTATTTCAGTCAAATGTACAATGGAAAGGTTTGTTTTGCAAGTAGTGCAGGCACATGGTAGTAAACAAGAAAACAGAGATCTTGGGGTACTTACACAGAGTGAGGCATCCAGCTTCATAGGAGGTGAACAAAGCAAAATCGACATTAGCAAGATTAATATTATTTGAAAAGTTAGATATGTCAATTCGTCAGTCTAATTATGGAGGGTAGGAAGTGTTCCTGAGCATGCTGGTCCATGTTTTCAAGCCTCTGTGTCTCCTCCCTATTGGAAGAGGTTTTAGGAGATCATTACCGGTTTGGGAGAAATCTTTGATGTTGCCAGCCTTTCTGTGACAATGACTAGTATAAATGACGGAAGGTGGTCTTCCGTGATAGACGGGGCTGTGCACACAACCGTCTGTAGTTTCTTATGGTCCTGAGCAGAGCAGTTACCATGTCAGACTATTATGCACGTGAATAGAATGATTTCAGTTGCCAGTGTACGGAACATTGGGAGACGGATTGTTCCAAAATAGTTAATAAAATAGATGTAACAATTGGCTGTTAAATGGATACCCATGTTTTGGTTGCTGTTTTGACAACAATTGTAATTTAACCAATAATTTTAAATTATGTCTTCGATACCAAAACCCAGGTGAGTTAATTGTATTGCCAACATTGAACCAATGAGCCATCACCTGCTTCAAACGAATAGAGAAGCCATCACCATCACAACGAGGGAGAAAAAGACAGAAACAAAGGGAAGGAGAGAGAGAACACAGCGAGGGAAACAGATGGACAGTCAGTCAAAGAGAGAACGGAAACAAAACAAGGAAACAAACCGTCACATGGACAGGGAGCAGGGAAGATAGTCGTTTCAGGGAAAGAAACAGAAGGCAGGAAAAAGGAAAACACAGGGAAACAGACAGTGTGAGAGACACAGTGAGAGACAAAGGACACGGGGAGCTGGGGATGGGGTCACAGGGAACTGGGGGGGGGGTGGGTGAAGCTGGGGGTGAGGTGCAGAGAGACCTGGGCGTGAGCACTGGAGGGAGCTGGGAGGAGGGAGGTGAGGAATTATTTTGACCTGTAACAAGATGTCCAGGCATATCATAGTAAGCAAGGATGTATAGAACGATGGGTGTAAAACATGACTGAGAGGCATATAGGTTACGCTGCACAGCGCATGCGCTAGGCGAGATCAACATGAACAAGATCAACGTTATCTAAGATTCGAGAGCCCATTCATCAGTCTCACAACAGTCAGGAAGAAGCTGTTACTGAACCAGTTGCTCTGTGTTTTCAAGCTTCTGTATCTTTTAGCCTCATTGAAGAGGTTGTGGGAGATCTTTACAGGCATGTGATGGGTTGTTGGTAATGTTAGAACAAGGAGCATTCGAGTACAGGAACAGGCCATTCGGCAGTTAAAGCTTGCGCCGACCAGATCTTCTGTCTAATTCCGTCGCCTATTTTCTCAGGGTCTTTATCACTTTGCTCCCTGCCCATTCATGTATCGTTCTGGAAACATCTTAAATGGAGCACCACTGGTCACAGTTCTCCATTTTGAGAAACTGCCTTCCCCTACCACGCTCTGTACCTTGTTGCCCAGCCAGTTCTTTATCCATGTAGCTATCACACCCGGGACACCATGTGACTTCACTTTCTCCGTAAGCCGAGCATGGGAAAACATATTGAACGCTTTCCTGAAATCCATATACATGACATCTACAGCCCCTCCCTCATCAATCAACTTTGTCACTTCCTCAAAGAATTCTATTAAGTTGGTAAGACATGACCTTCCCCGCACATAACCATCTTGCCTATCACTGATAAGACCATTTTCATCCAAATGAGAATGGACCCTATCCCTCAGTATCTTCTCTAGCAGCTCCCAACCCCTGATGACAGGCTCACTGGTCGATAATTAACTGGAGTATTCATGCTACCCTATTTAAACAACAACTTTCCAGTCATCCGGGACCTCAGTTGTGTTCAAGGATGCTACAAAGATATCTGTTCATGCCCCAACTATTTCCTCTTCCCCTTCACTCAGTAATCTTGGATAGCGGTGGAGCTTCTCCTCCAAACGAAGATGAAGGAAGCTAGAGTCAAGCTCAGCTCTAGAGGATTACAGACAGGCGAGGAAAGAGCTCAAAAATGGTCTTAGGAGAGCCAGGAGGGGGCAAGAGAAAAGCTTGGCAGATC
Source organism: Chiloscyllium plagiosum (assembly GCF_037043375.1). NCBI lineage: Eukaryota > Metazoa > Chordata > Chondrichthyes > Orectolobiformes > Hemiscylliidae > Chiloscyllium > Chiloscyllium plagiosum. Next base: position 78,777,305 of record NW_028270159.1, on the reverse strand, counting down.
GTAATACGGAGAACACAAAAGCATTTTATATTTATGTGAGGAATAAGAAAATGGTCAATGAAAGAGTAGGGCCGATTAGGGAGACTATAGGGAACTTGTGTGTGGAGTCCGAGGAGGTAGGGGAAGCTCTAAATGAGTTTTTTACTTCTGTCATTCTGAAAGAAACGAACTTTGTAGTGAATGAAACCATTGAAGAGCAGATGTGCATGCTGGAATGGATAGAGATAGAGGAAGCTAATGTATTGAAAAGTTTGTCAAACATTAAGATCGACAAGTCGCCAGGTCTGAACCAGATTTGTCCTCGGCTGCTTTGGGAAACGAGAAATGCCATTATTTAACCGCTTGCGAAGATCTTTGCATCCTCGATCACCACTGGAGTCGTACCTGAGGACTGAAGAGAGGCAAATGTAATTCCTCTCTTCAAGAAAGGAAATAGAGAAATCCCAGGCAAGTACACATCAGTAAGTCTCACGTCTGTCGTCTGCAAGGTGTTAGAAAGGATTCTGAGGGATAGGATGTATGACCATCTGGAAGAGCATGGCTTGATTAAATGCAGTCAACACGGCTTTGTGAGGGGCAGGTCATGCCTCAAAAATCTTATCGAGTTCTTTGAGGATGTGACTAGAAAGGTTGATGAGGGTCGAGCTGTGGGTGTGTGTATATGGACTTCAGCAAGGCATTTGATAATGTTCCCCCAGTAGGCTCATTCAGAAGGTCAGGAGGAATGGGATACAGGGGAAATTAGCTGCCTGGATACAGAATTGGCTGGCCAACAGAAGACAGCAAGTGGTAGTAGAAGGAAAATATTCTGCCTGGAAGTCTGTGGTGAGTTCCCTCTGTCCTTGGGCCTCGACTGTTTGTCATTTTTATTAATGACTTGGATGACGGGATTGAAGGATGGGTCAGCAATTTTGCAGACTACACAATGGTTGGAGGTGTCATTGACAGTATAGAGGGCTGTTGTAGGCTAGCGGGAGATTGACAGGATGCAGAGATGGTTGAGAGGTGGCAGGTGGAGATCAACCTGGATAAATGCGAGGTGACGCATTTTGGAAGGTCGATTTTGAAAACTGAGTACAGGATTAAGGATAGAAGTCTTGGCAGTATGGAGGAACAGAGGGATCTTGGTGTGCAGGTACATAGATCCCTTAAAATGGCCACCCAAGTGGACAGGGTTGTTAAGAAAGCATATGGTGTTTTGGCTATCATTAACAGGGGGACTGAGTTTAAGAGTCGTGAGATCTTGTTGCAGTCCTTTACAACTTTGGTTAGACCGCACTTGGAATACTGCGTCCAGTTCTGGTCGCCCTATTATAGGATAGATGTGAATGCTTTGGATAGGGTTCAGAAGAGGTTTACCAGGATGCTGTCTGGATTGGAGGGCTTATCATATGAAGAGAGGTTGACTGAGCTCGGACTTTTCTCATTGTAGAAAAGGAGGAGGAGAGGGGACCTATTTGAGGTATACAAGATAATGAGAGGCATAGATAGATTCTATAGCCAGAGATTATTTCCCAGGTCAGAAATGGCTACCACGAGGGGTCATAGTTTTAAGCTGGTTAGTGGAAAGTATAGAGGGAATGTCAGAGGCGGGTTCTTTACACAGAGAGTTGTGAGAGCATGGAACGCATTGCCAGCAGCAGTTGTGGAAGCAAGGTCATTGGGGACATTTAAGAGACTGCTGGACATTCATATGGTCACAGAAATTTGAGGGTGCGTACATGAGGATCAATTGTCGGCGCATAATCGTGGGCTGAAGGGCCTATTGTGTGCTGTACTTTTCTATGTTCTATGTTCAATGTTCTAGATGTTGTCAGCCTTTCTGCGGCAACGAGTCAATGCTTGGGAGATTGTCTGTGCACCCAACCTTCTGTAGTTTCTTATGGTCCTGGGCAGAGCGTTGCTGTATGAAGCCGTGACGCACCCAGACAGTATGCTCTCAACGGTGTATCTGTCGAAGTAGTGCATGCTGAATTTCCTGAGCCTCCTGAGGAAGAAGAGGCGTTGTTAAACTTTCTTGACTGTCACACTTATGCGAGAAAACCAGGGTAGGTTGTCGGTTATTGTCACTCTGAGGGAGTTGATGCTCTGCACTCCCTCAACCATTGATATAGATGACGTCATGTTCCTCTCCTTTCTTTCTTAAGTCAATAATCAGTTCCTTACTATTGACGGATTTGAGAGAGAGGTTATTATAATTACACCATGCCACTAAGCCCTCGATCTCCTTTCTGTATTCTGACTCATCGTTGTTTGATATCCCTCCTGATTTGGTGATGTCATCAGCGAACTTGTAGCTGGTGCTGTTTGGAATTTGACAACACAGCTGCGTGTGTACAGGGCATACAGTAGGGGGCTGAGGACACAGCCATGCGTGTACAAGAAGTACAGTAGGGGGCTGAGGGCAGAGCCGTGGGTGTACGTGGAGTACAGTAGGGGGCTGAGGGAACAGTCATGTGTGTACAAGGAGTACAGTCGGGGGCTGAGGGCAGAGCCGTGGATATACAGGGAGTACAGAAGGGGGTTGATGACACTGCTGTGGGTGCACGGAGAGTACAATAGGGGGCAGAGAACACATCCTCCAGGAGTTCCAGTGTTGAGTTTTATTGTGGGGAATGTGCAGATACCTATCTTCACAGATTGTGGTCTGTGTGTCAGAAACCGGGGATCCAGTTGCAGAGGGTGGAGCCGTGATCAAGGTCACGGAGTATTGGGATCAGCCTGGAGGGGATAATGATATTGAAGGTACAGCTGTAGTCAATGACCAGGAGTCTGGTGTAGGCATCTTGTTGTCCAGATGTCCCAGGGATGAGTGCAGAGCAGGTATATGGCATCCGTTGTGGACCCGTTACATCAGTCGGCACATTATAGGGCAACAGGTCAGGCTGGGAGACTGAAGGTGGTGTGGGCCACAACCAGCGTCTCAAAGCACTTCATGTTTATTGAGGTCAGATCCACTGGGTGGAAGTCATTAAGAAACATTACATGTGCTTTCTCACTTACAAGGATGATGGTGGTCTTCTTGAAGCAGGTTGGGATTTCGGCTTCAGGAGAGAGAGGTTGAAGATGTTTGTTAATATCTCTGCCAGTTGGTCTTCACAGGATCTGATTGCTCAGCCGGGAACACTCTCCAGGCCTGTCGCTTTCCTTGACTTGACCTGCAGGAAGACTGATCATGTCTGCAGTGGTGACAGCGGGCACAGGTACATCCGAGGCTGTCAGGGCAGTTTTCATGCTGACAGTCATCCATCACAGACATTCCCTCCACCACCTCCCTCCGTCATCAACAACACACAGTGACATTTGTTGTTGTGAGCAGCACACAGTTAGTGTTGAGTCAGAGTGACATCATTAGATTGGGATTTTGCGCCAACAAATCCTTTGTCACCATAACGGGGTAATTCACAACAATTCGGAGGCAGGGTGTGCTCCTACTGGGTGTCAGTGGTGCAGGGAGTGAAGATGTTACAGGTGTAATTCCAGTCAACTCACTGCTTGAACCTGAATGGAGTCAAGCACCTTGAGTGCTGTGCCTTTTCAATGGTGGACAGTTCTGAGGGAGTCAGGAAGTGCCATTTACATGAACCACCTGAACAAAGGACCTGAGAGCATTTTTGCTAAGTTTGGAGATGGTACAGTGATAGTTGGATGGGCAGGCGATATTCATGAAGTGAGGAGGCTGCCGAAAAGCTTGGACAGTTTAGGACCGTGGGCAAACATGTGGTTGATGGAATACAGTATGGGATCGTGTGAGATTATACACTTTGGTAGGCGGACTAGAGGCAGACACTATGTTCTAATAGGATCCATTAAATCTGAAGCACAAAAAGAATTTTGAAGCACCCGTCCTCTGTTATGGTTATAGTGCAGGTTCAGTTGGCAGTTAGGAAAGAAAATGCAATGTTAGCATTCATTTCAAGGGACCTAGAATACAAGAGAGGAGACATGCCGCTGAGAATGTAATGGGCAATGGTCAGACAGCATTTGGAATATTGGGAGCTATTTTGGGCACTATCTCTGGGGCAAGATCAGCTGGTGTTGGAGGTGATCCATCCTGGGGATGATGGCTTGTCATGAGCGGCAGTGTGTGTACTCGATGGAATTTAGAAGAATGGGAGGTGATGCATCTGATAGAAACTGATTGATTACTGCAAAGATTGAGACCGTCAGTGTATAGAAGATATATCCACTAGTCATAGAGACTATGACAAAATGGCACAGTTTCCCAGAGAAGGGCTGAATGGCCTCAATCGATAGCCATATCTCATGCTCTTATGGCCATGTGGTCTATTATTCAGTGCAGAATTGTAAGTCTCTGAGCAGCTCTTGTAACACTTGTATTTGTATGTTGATTTGACTTCACGTTCTGTTCAATGGTAACCCCTGTGATATGGATGATGGGAGGATTCAGTGTCGGCCAGTAGTCTATTAAACGTTGAATATACACAGCTATCTGTGAGTCTCATCTGGCGGAAGTACACTGTCTCTCAAATAATTGCCATTTTCAGACTGGTATTTTCAAAGGATCGATCCTGTTACGCCAGTATTGTTGAATTTAACAAAACAATTGCAATTTATCACAGCACACAGCAACAATAAGTCATCGAACACTGAACACCCTTCTAATAACAGAAACGTCGATCATGTTCTGTATTAGAAACTCAGTTTTCCTGTTCATGCTCAAATCAGATAACCTGTCCCATCGAGAAGCTCAACTTGGAAATATTTTTTAAAAACCTTTTTTTGGATGAGTGCATCGCTGGATGAGCCCACCATTTCTTGTCCGCCCCTCATTGGCCCCTTGAGAAAGTGGTGTTGAACTGCCTTCTTGAACCGCTGCAGTCCACCTGCGGTGTTTTGACTCACAATGCTATGAAGGAGGGAATTCCAGATTTTTTACCAGTAACAGTGAAGGAACGGCGATATATTTCCACATAAGGATGCTGATTGGTTTGGAAGTGAATTTATAGGTGGTGACATTTCCATAGGTATGGTGGCCTTATGATTCTAATGTAATTGTTCATGGGATCGGAAGATGCTGTCTGATGATCTTTGGGGAATTTCTGCATTGTGTCTTGTAGATAGTACACACTTCTGCTACTGAGCGACGGCGGTGAAGGGAGTGAATACTTGTAGATGTGATGCCAATCAAATGGACTGTTTTGTACTGGATGGTGTCAAGCTTCTTTTGTCTTGTTGGGTCTGCACTTATTCAGGCAAGTGGGAGAATTCCATCTCATTCCTGACTTGTGCCTTTTAGATGATCGACAGGCTTTAGGAAGTCAGGAGGTGAGTTACTCACGCAGTATTCCTAGCCTCTGATCTGCTCTTACATTTATGTGGTGAGTCGAGTTGAGTTTCTAATCAATTATAACCCCCAGGATATTGATAGTGGGGAACTGAGTGATGATAATGCTGCAAATACTAAGTTGTGATATTGTTTCTTATTGGTGATGGTCATTGTCTGGCATCTGTGTGGTGAAAATGTTTCTTGCCGCTTGTCAGCCCAAGCATGGAGAGGGACAGATCTTCTTGCATTTCGCATCTGAGCATTTGTGAATGGTGCTGAACATTGTGCAGTCATTGTCGAATATCCCCACGTCTGACCTTATGATGGAGGAAAGGTCATTGATGAAGCAGCTGAAGATGCTTTGATCTAGGATTCATCCGGAGAGTCACTGAAGGTGTTGTCTTGCGTGTTGATGAAATATCTGATCATGAAACTTCCAGTTCAGCGAGCTAACCTCCATCCATATTATCCTGAGGGACTACTGCAGAGATGTTCTGGAGATGAGATGACTGACTTCCAACAACAATGACCATCTTCCTATCTATCATTATGACTCCAATAATGGAGTATTTTCCCGCAATACCGTTATTGCTCGGGTTTCGTGAAGCCACATTTGAAAGAATGTAGCCTTGATGTCAAGGGCGAGAGTTCAGCTCTTTCTTCTATATTTGACCCAAGGCTGTAATGAGGTCAGGAGTTGAGTGTCACTGGTGGAACCCAAACTGGGTTTCACTGAGCAGGTTATTGCTGAGCAGGTGCTGGCTTGATAGCACTGTTGAAGTCCCCTTCCATCACTTTACTGACAATGGGGAGTAGACTGATGAGGTGGTATTTGGCCGGGTTGAATTTGTCTTGCTTTTATGTACAGAACACACTTGAGCAGTTTTTTTTCCCCCATTGTTGGTTTGTAACCATACTAGAACAGCTCGGCTAAAGGAGCGGGAAGTTCTGGAGCACAAGCCTTCAGGACTATTGTCAGCATGTTACCAGTGTCCATAGCCTTTGCAGTATCCAGTGCCTTCAACCGTTTCTTGATATCAGTCAATCGAATTTGCTGAAGACTGCTATCTGTAATGATGGGGACCACCGGAGGTGACCGAAGTGGATCTTCCACACGAAACATCTGAGTGAAGAATTCTGTGAAATCTTCAGCCTTATCTTTTGCACTGATGTGCTGAGCTCCTCCATCATTGAGGTTGCTCCGGTGAGTTGTTTAATTGTCCACCAGCATCCGCGATCAGATTCGCAGGACTGCAGAGCTTAGATCTGATGTGTTGGTGCTGGGATCGCTTAGCTCTGCCTGTCCCTTGCATTTTATGCTATTTGGCATGCAAATAGTTCTGTTTGGAAGCTTCAGCAGATTAACATTTTATCTTTATGTCTGCCTGGTTCTGCTCCTGCCTTGCCCTCCTACGCTATCTTTTGAACCAGGTTTAATCCTCTTGCTTGATGGTAATTGTTGAGTGGGGGATATGTTGGGCATATGAGGTTACAGGTCACAGGGACTCCCAGAGCATCGACCACCCGACTCTATCGCACTGAGCTGCCTCCTGTGCCAGATCGGTCCTGCCTTTGGGACAGGACATATCCAGGGATGGTGATGGTGCTGTCTGGGTTATATCTCTAAGGTAAAATGCCGTGAGTATGCCTATGTCAGGCTGTTGCTTGACTGGTCTGTAAAACAGTTGTCCCAATTTTGGCACGAGCACTCATTGTTAGTAAGGAGGACTTTGCAGGTTCGACAATGTTTCTAACGTTCACTTTTCTGGAATCCAGGCCAATATATCCGGTTTCATTTCTTTGAGATTTTGTAGCACATCTGACTGACTCACTAAACCACTTCAGAGGGCGATTGAGAGTCAATCACATTGCTTTAGGTCTGGAGTCAATGGTCGGCCAGTCCAGATGACGAATGGAAAATTCCTTCATTGAAGGATATCAGTGACCCAGATGGATTTTTCTGACAATCGGCAACGATTTCATTCTCATAGGTAAATTCTTAATTCCACGGATTTTTAAAAATTACTTAATTGAATTTCCAACATCTGCAGTGGCAGGATTCGAACCTTGGTCCGCAGGACAGGAGTTGATGTTCTGGATTGATAATCTCGCGGTAATAACATGGAGCCTACTTGGAACCACATGTTGTATTCAACTGTTATTCATTGTGTTGTCCAGTTTTTCTATCATTGTTATGTTATTGTGGAACCTCATCCTTCATTAAATCCTGATTGAAATGCACGGTGATGAAAGTCATCCCAACTGCTCGAATTCCATTCAGTCTGTTTTGTTTGAATAGACATGTCAAGGCAGCTGCACATCAGAGAAGAACATGAAGAGATAATGGTAATTGTGCACTGTACCTGTCACCGGACCAGCGTGTCTGTCAGAGAACCGCGGAATTATGATAGCACAAATGGGAGTCAGTCAGCCCATCGTGGGGTCACAATCTCGTCAACGGCACAATTGGAGCTAGAGAGAGTATGTGGAGATACATTGAGTGAGAGAGAAATAAACAGAGAGAAAGAACGTGAAGAGAGATAAACTGAGAGAGAATAGAAAGGGGAGTGACTAACTGAGTGGGAGATGAAGAGGTGTTAGATGAGGGTGAAGTTAAATAGATCAAAGGACAGCATGAAGGTGGGTAGATATGGACAGACAGACGTTAGAACTTAGTTTTAGAAATACCTCTAGACTGCAAGCCCTTTGTCTCGGTATCATACACTGTGAGCAGTGTGCTGATACTGGCTGTCTGCCCAGATCACTTGTTCCCAATAATATTACAGAGCTAGGTTACTAACAGCTAAACAAAATCCATTTGGCCAATAGATTAGCATCTTAGAGAAGTTGGATTTTTAAAAATAGACTATTCCAAGACCAGCAGGAAATGATGACAGCCCCCACTGTGTGAGAGACTGATCCAGAGAATCTCAGTCAGGTGGATCACTGACTGTCGTGGAAATTAAACTGATTGGATTCAGATGCTAACAAGAGCAAAGAAAAAGGTTTATTTTGACCCACTGCAGTGGGCCAATACACTTGGCAAAGACGCCTTGTGTAAGGGCACTGAACATAATAAACGTATTCCTTTTGTGCTCTTCTTGCCACACGCTCAAGGACAAGGGCTGGGAAACATTCGAGTTCTTATTTTCTCATCCCCTTGCCGTGGACATAACTGTCTTTATGTTTTCCTTAGCTTTTTCTGCTGAATTCGACTGCTTGCCAGTCCAGGTTGAATGTTTAAAAATTTCAGCAAAGACAAGCTGTCTCTTCGACTGCAGAATTCAGCAAAGTGTTTGCAACGTTCGGAAAAATTTTAGATTTAGCATAGCATTCTCTTTCAGATTTCACAGTAAATGTTAATTTTGTTAATTTCCCCTTACATTTCCCTTTTTTGTCATTTTATGGCAACAAGTCCAAAGAAAACAGAGCCAGAACTTTAAAAAAGAAATGTACAAAACAACATTTACAAAAAATACAGAGCCACTATCTATACATCAGAGATCTTAACAGCTGCCTGTGTTGTAAGGAGCACTTGAAACGGTCCCAGTCACCTGTTCGCCTTCTAGCTTTTTCGCCTGAAGGTTTTCACCACTATGCAGTCTCCAGATTGTGCAACTTCCCCTCTGCTGATTGGGGTAGTGTTGCTTTCACTTGATTCGATGCTTGACACAAAAGTGTCGAGAGTTTTGCACAGTAACACAACATCTCACCCTCACAGTGGCCTGTTATCTGTCTTACCTTAGGTCATGGGACCATTCCTGTAATTGGTGGCCTACCAAACAAAATCTCAAACCGGCTAAGATTAGCTCTTCCCCTCCTCCTAGATCTCATATACGTTAGCAAAACTTTGTCCATGTCAACCCTAGTTCCTCACAACATTTCGTCCATTTATATGTTTTAGGGTAGCATTTTTTCTTTCCACTGCCCTACCGCTCGCTGGGTGGTAGGCACAGTGTTGTCTCATGTTTATTCCCAAATAATCACGGATCTGCTACAAGGCATTATTGACAAATGGTGTCGCATTGTCACTACAAAAGGCTTTCAGGGATGTCCCATCTTGGAATTATTTCAGTTAGAAAAGCAGAGGCACTGGCATCCTGTTTTGACATGGATAACGCTTCCAACCAGTTGGAAAACATGTCAACTATAATCAGACAATATATGTTCCCTCCGCTGGTAGTTAGTTCAAAGAAATCCATCTGTAAATGCTCAAAGTGTCTTTGGGATTAGGGGTGTGCTGCCTGTCTCGTCTGTAATCCCCTCCCCACATTATTAGTGGCACAGATAACACATCGTTCACAATATTTCTTTGCTTAATGCGTAAATCCCTTAGTGTATCAGTGTGCCGAAATACTGTCGTACATCCCCCGTTTTGACACATGGTCCTTACTGTGTGCCAGTTTGGCATAGAATGGAAATAATGAGTGTGGTAGACAGGTTTTCCCATTAGGGCCACAACACACCGCTTCATTCATGCTGCGCACTGCCCTTGTCCACTCATGCTTCTCCTCCAGCGTTGCCTGTGACTGTAATTCCCGTACGTCTGCTGTTGGGGTACAAATCTTTATCATGCACATGTCAAACTGATAACTTCGCAGCTGCTGAACTGCCGTCCTTGCTGCTGTGTCTGCCTTCGCATTGCCTTTAGAAATACAATCGTTATTTTTCGTGGGTCTTCACATTTACATACAGAAATTGATTTGGGCAGTAGCACCACTTGCAGGAGGTCAGAAATCAGACCACGGTGTGTGATGGGCTTTCCGGTGGAGGTCAAGAAGACCCTGTGTTTCCATAGGGTTCCAAAGTCATGTACAACCCCGAATACATATCTGCTGTCGGTGTAAATATTCACTGTCCTTCCCTCAGCCAATTTACATGCCTCAGTCAAGGCAAATGATGAGAAATGAATGATTCCACTTTGACTACCTCTTGGGTAGTCACTACAGCATATGCAACACATTTCTGATCTGTCTCCTTGCTCCTGAATGTCAACCCACCCACAAAAGCCTCCATATCCGGATTCTGATGTGGAGAATCCTACAAGTCTGGTCTAGGGCTGCAAAATTCATTAGTTACAGCAACACACTCCTGTGGGTTCCGTCTCCTTCTGTGGGGATAAGGCTAGCAGGGTAATGGACGTTACATCTCTTTATTGTAATGTCAGGTGTCTCCAATAATACAGTGTTATATCTGAGCCAACGTGCTGACGACACGTGTGCTGTCTTTTACTCGGAATGCAGTAAGGATACTGCATGTGGGACCAGGAGGGTTAATTCACCATAGCTGACTATATCCCTGGATGCTACAACAGCCTTTTCAGATGCAGTCATGGTTTGCAAGCATTTAGGCAATCCTGCCGCTATGGGGTCTAGTTTAACTGAAAAATAAGCTACTGGCCTCAATCGTTCCCCTATAAGCCTGCAACAAGGCAGATGTCATGCAGCCACGCTTCTCATCTACCGTTTGTCAAAAAGGCTTGTTTGGATTCGGAATCCCCAATGTAGGTGTAGTTTATGCTGCTATCAAACAATCATCTACACACTGCAGAAGCCCTGACCCCAGGGTTAAGACAAAAGTCTCCAGACTCCTGCATAGAGCCTCATTGTATGTGGTGGGGGACTCACAGTAACCTTGACAAAGTCATGTGAAGTTATATGATTTCTCTTTGAACAAAAAAAACAAATCAGAATTGACGATCTGGGTGTCCCAGTGCACTTAAGAAGGTATTTGCTAAATCCACAACACAGAATCATTTAGTCCGGTGGAATTTGATCTAATATAGAACAGGGCTTAGGAACATTTGAGGCGCGTGGAATAACAGAGTTATTGCCTGAAAAGGGGGATTCAAATACTGGAGTAATTCCTGCTATAGCCTCAGGTATTTACGGGTATTCTGCTCTGGCAGCGGTGCCGTAAATCTCCCTCGTAGCACAACTCCTGATGCACCCATTGAGTTCAGGAACCTTCCACTCAACTTTATAGGCGTTGACTCTCTGAACTGGCTTGATTTAATGACTGAATATGCTGCCCCTGTGTCTACTAAAAAAAGTAACTTGTGTACCTTCCAAAAATAACATATAGATCGGCATCGACTTATCGGCATCGTTGTTATAATGAACGTATTGTCCACACTTCACAATCGCAGTGCTCAATATCGAGGTAGGACACGTCTCGGGGCCAATAAGGTTAGTAGACGAGATTAGCATAAGCGAGTCTTCGTTGCTAAGCATAAAGGAAAGAGGCTTACCTGTACCTTGTGGGCTGCCGACCTCCAACTCAGTCTTCCCCTGCCAGACACGCTGCTGCCTAGCCTCCAGGGCCGAGTGAGTCTGTCTGTGTGGGCACTGTCACGACCAGTGGTCCATTGGTCCACAAATTAAACACCCACCAGATCGACCTCTGCCAGCATTTCTTCTGCAACCCCTTCCTCTTCCACTTCCACAACCTTCCCCTCTGCCTCTCTCTTTTCCTGCAGCACATCCCTCCAACGGCTGGATGACCATTTGCATCAAAGTAAGCTGAGCTTTATGCACTTGTTGTCCATCTTTAGTTTCCACCTATCCTTCTCCTGGATAAGCAATTTTTCAGCATGTATCGCATGTCGTTCTATCAAATTCAGCTTTCCCGTGTCCCAGGTAATATATGTGCCTTTTACCTTTTTTCACTATTTCGTCCTTCATTCCATTGATGAAGCTGTTCCTCAGGTGTTCCTCATCCGCCGTGATTTCTGCCATTACGTCGTCGGATGATCTTAGTCCATTATGGATGTTATGAACTTCAGTGAGGCGCGTAAGGTACTGGGACACTGTCTCACCTTCTCCTTGTTTACACATTGCAGTTTTGATCATGTCTATTCACACTGGGAATGCTCCCTACAGGCGATTGCCAGCGCTGCAACAAAAGCATTAAAGTCTCTATTATTTTCCTCTTGTGGGTCGGTTGATATGGCATGGACATTTACGGCTGGCCAGTTATACTTGATTTTAGTGACATCAGCACAAAGCCTTCGTCCCAAGAGGCATCTCATCGCATGCAATGTGGGACGCAACTCGGTACAGAACTTCGTCACTTCTTCGGTGAACTTATTCCTTCCAATCTTACGTGGATCAGGCAACGGCCAAGAGGCACGTCCGAAATCTTTAATGGTCCATGGTCAGTGGACCCACACTGGGTAAACGTCTGGACCTGCAACATCAACCATTGGTGCTTGCAGAACTACCTGGTAAGATGATCATACGCCAAAACTCTCACCGCCTGACTCATCATCCGTCATGGGGTGATCGCGGACAGACTCTGGATGCCTTCCTGTGGAGTGGGCATCCTTCTTTTGGCCTTCTTCCTTCAGTTGGTTGGCTTTGGCATGCAATCAGTGATTCAGCAGACCCTGAGGCTGCGGTCGCTAACTTGGGATCTTCATCAGATCTTGGAGGGCTATTGGTCTCAGAGGGTAGCGGTCAATGTCAGGATCAGAAACAGACTTAAGGCACTGTTTAGCTTCGTTCGGGTGTTTTCTGCACACGTCTGCATGTGCTCTAGTGTTTGTACGCGTATTTGATATGTCTTTTACTTGAGATTTTCTTTCTCTGATATCAGCCTCAGCCTTCCACATATTATAAACACTCCAATTCCTAGGTTCTATTTTCCCCTTCCGTTTCTCCTACTCTCTCTCCTCCAACCGTGACCTCAGTATTTCCAATTGCCTTTTACTAAAATCACATTCCTTGATCCACAATTCTAACTGCTTTCCAGATTCTGGGCCGTAATTATTTAACATATACTGTATTATTGGTTGGCCATTCCAAGTCCTCTGTTAACCCTCTTTTTTTTTGGTCTTGCTGAAGCCCATTTTCAGCGTTACTGGAAAAATGTTCAGCTCTCTCGCGGTACCGTTATCTTTTCCATTTGACCTGCCTTTACCTCTGGAGGTCTCCTCTCGCATTGGGCGCGTGCGCTACAATGCCTTGATTTTTGTAAACCAAGAAACCACGTACCCGGTATGTCTTCGGCGAGTCAAACTCAACCTGTGTTGGTTCCAAGTCTAAAACCACCCTTAGCCTGCTGTCTCTTAACCACTCTAGAGACGGCAATCTATTCCCTTGAGTTTTGCTCGAATACCGTGCGAGAGTTTACTGAACCCTCTTCCTGATTAATTTATTCTATTAGAATGAGTCTCTACATAGGAATATTAAAGTGACGGCTATTACCCCGACACTATTCGATTCAAACCCCCGGCTCTGGTGCAATCCACAGATTCCCAGTCCTCTCACGCAAAGAGGACACTTCGTGCTCAAGATGATGTGAAGGACCGTCAAGGCGCTGCCACCTGCGCCTCCTAGGAATCTTCAGAATCTTACCTAAACGCGGGATATAAGACGAGCCCCCATGTTTACTGTCATGGAAATTAAACTGACTGAACTCAGAAGCTATCAAGAGCAAAGAAAATGCTTTATTTTTAACCACTGCAGGGAACCAATGCACTTGGCAAAAAACGCTTTGTGTAAGGACCCTGAACAAAATTCATATATTCCTGTAAATTGTTCTTATCACACGCTCAAGAATAAGGGCTGGGAAACATTCGAGTTCTTATTTTCTCATTCCTTTGCCGTGGAAATAACTGTCTCTATGTTTTTCTTTTCTGCTGAATTCGACTCCTCGCCAGTCCAGGTTGAGTGTTTACAATGTTCAGTAAACACAAGCTGTCTCCTCGACTGCAGAATTCAGCAAACTATTAGCAAAGTTCAGAAAAGTTTGAAATTTAGCATAGCATTCTCTTTCAGGTTTCACAGAAAATGTTCATTTTGTTAATTTTCCATTACACTGACAGAGGGGAAATCAGGGTCTCAGGGTAATGAAATCAGGATGATGATTGATAAATATTTCACACCACTTCCATAGTTTTGTAATCCACATTTCAATTTATACAGCTCCATATCAGGAGTGCATTTTAACAACCGATCCTTTTGTAGTGTGCATATTTCGGTCTGTATAGAAAATCATCTATCCCCTGTATTTTGTATTGCATAAATGCATTTCATTAATATTGTCTCTGTTAATACCTCATTGTAGATGTATCCTTGAATCTGTTATTTGTATGAGTCATAAAGAGCAAAGTTCCAATGCTAGTGATTGGGGAACATCATTGTTCCTCCGTCCAGACTGAACAGTCATATCTCCGAATCCTCTCCACCTTCTCTCTTTTCCCCAATGTCATAATGACAATGTAAATGAAGTCCAGTAAGTGATACACCGTCACAGTTTCTTAGCATCGATAACATCATCAACATGACCCACACCAGCCCTCTCTGATTCTGGAATAACAATCTGAATATTGCAATGACTGATCTGTAGTTCCAGGATTTGTTTCTCCATGTAAGAGCAGAGAAGTATGTTTATGTTCTGTTAAACCTCTGGCATCATTTTCATACCCAAGGCAGACTGAATGATGATACGCAAACAATCTTCCATCTTCAACAGTCCTTCCTTCAGTCACACTCACATATCACACCCAGAATGCACTCATGTTCAAAGTTGTTTTGAATTTTAATGAAATTGTATTGAATTGAAAGGGATTAACTGAGCTGTTTATTCAGCAATTCTGATTATGTCAGTCTCCATGGATCCTATGCGTCTCTCTTCTATGAATAAGGAATGCTTTCAGTGTTTTATCCCATCGTATGAGTGTGAGCAACACCCACACCAGTAACAGGGACCCGCTGCTTCAGAGAGAGGCTGAGGAGAGATCAGAAACTGATAGCATTAGTGTTCCAACGCTGGTTCAGAATCTGTGAACATTAGACTGAAATTCAAACTTTATGAGAAGATTTGTAACTCGGCTGCTCGTTGTTGTGATTCTGTTCGCCGAGCTGGGAATTTGTGTTGCAGACATTTCGTCCCCCGTCTAGGTGACATCCTCAGTGCTTGGGAGCCTCCTGTGAAGCGCTTCTGTGATCTTTCCTCCGGCATTTGTAGTGGTTTGAATCTGCCACTTCCGGTTGTCAGTTCCAGCTGTCCGTTGCAGTGGTCGGTATATTGGGCCCAGGTCGATGTGTTCATTGATTGAATCTGTGGATGAGTGCCATGCCTCTAGGAATGGGAATTCCTAGGGAATTCCTAGAGGCATGGCACTCATCCACAGATTCAATCAATAAGCACATCAACCTGGACCCAATATACCGACTACTGCAACGGACAGCTGGAACTGACAACCGGAAGCGGCAGATTCAAACCACTACAAATGCCGGAGGAAAGATCACAGAAGCGCTTCACAGGAGGCTCCCAAGCACTGAGGATGTCACCTAGACAGGGGACGAAACGTCTGCAACACAAATTCCCAGCTCGGCCAACAGAACCACAACAATTAGAATGAAATTTTGCAAAAATGGACAGAAGTTTATCCGCTGGTCTTTCATGACTTTCTCAGCCCTGGATATCTTTAGCATCGCGGATTGAAGATGTACTGATGGTTATTCAAGCTGGCTACTATCCTATCCTTGCTATAGTTGGTGTTTCTGGTAAGTCACTCGAGCTGTCGAGTGAAACGGTCTGAACTGAATTGATGCTCATGATGTGTAGATTTTGGAAAGGTGCTATCAACGTTTCATTTCCCATCAATGATTCCATTCCTTAGAAATTATAACTAGCAAATTACCCAATACAAATTGCTCACCGATATGTGAGGATGAAACAGACTGTTCTCAACTTCCTTGATTCATTTTCTCCTGCACAGTTTACATCTTCATACCCGCTGCACTCACCAATCCTTTCGAGTACCACCGTTATGACGTCCAGGCTCCTCCTCAGCCTCAGTGCAACGCCTGAATAAACCATAATTTGTACATTTGTTAATTCCGGATACAGCTGTTTCAAGACCCTTCTTACCACGAGTCCATTGGAAAATAATTGCACTTGAAATGTTTAACTTGTTCTCTGCACAAAGATGGGAAGACAGTGTATGGTGGTCACACCATTGGCTCATAATCTAGGGGCACAGAATAATAAACTGTTGATATCGGCTTGCCTCATGTCCATTAGAGAAAGCATTGGGTCATCCTTCCCTGGTCAAGTCTCTGTGTTACTGAAAACCCACAGCACTGTGTTTTACTATTTACTGTCCTGTGGAGCAACTGAACACTCAGTTCAAGTAAGGCATAAGATGTTGGCCTGATCAGATCTGCACACATCCCGTGAGGGCAGATCAAAAGGAAAGATACCTCCCTTCCTCTGCCTCTCTCCTAAATTCCTGCAGCTGATTTCCATTCAGGTAGGTGGCCATTCAGTGTTTTAGATGGATTCTTTGTGATTGAGTCTCTCGCTGACAGTGATGTCGATCTCGACAGAAACCTCCTGTGCTGGCTTTGTTGATGCTGACCTATAGATGTAAGAATGTTTTACATTTTTAATCAGTGCCAGTGCATCGTAAATTAAGAGTTTCCTATTTCACACAAAAGAAACAGAGCAAGCTAAGTGAGGGAAAGTAATTATTGCGATCGAACCCAAGAGTGTTGTTGAGGCACTATTTGGGGCATTGTGGGCAGATTTTCTCTCCTTTATAAAGCGTGAGCTTCTTACCACAGGAGAATGAACAGGAGTTCCACCAGATTAATATCTATGATGATAGCACAACGAGGAGTGAGTGAAAGTTGATCGGCAGCGCTGTGAGAGAATATGAGGTGATTGCATTGAACACTGAGTGGGATCGACAATCACTCCTTATATTTTCAACAGACAATGAGAAGGTCGTAGTTTCCATGACTATTATTTCACTCAGGATGCATGATGCTGGATAATTTAAGTGCCTGGGAGGACGGTACGCCCTCCCACCCCAACCTGCACTCTCCACGGTGAATGAGAGAGACAGAGACGTCCAGGTTTTGAATAAACTCTCCACATTAATACAGTCAAGTGGGTGTGATCCAGCACGGAATATCATATTATCCACCACCCTGACAGCAGCCACAATTGCTTCATTCTAAAACAGTTAACTGTTCCATCCAGCTACTGACATTGATGAAGGACATGTATCCATCTTCTCAGAGATGCAAGGTGCCTCCTTGAGGTTTAAACCATAAGTCGATAAGACATAGGAGCAGAGATTCGGCCAGTTAGCCCATCGAGTCTGCACCACCATTCAATCATCGCTGACAGTTTTCTCTGACCCATTCTCCGACCTCTTCTTTGTAACCATTGATCAATTGAATAATCAGATTTATCTACCTCCTTCTCAAATATTATCAATGACCTGGCCCCACTGCCTTCTGTGGCAATAAATTTCAAAAATTGGCCTATCTCTGGTTAAACACATTTCTCCATATCACTGTTCTAAAGGGTGTTCCCTTTCATCTAAGGCTGTGCACTCGGGTCCTCGTTCAATGGAAACATCTTTCAACATCTACTCTATCCAGGTCATTCAGTATTTTGCAATTCCTTTCATTCTTCTAAACTTTATTGAGTATAGACCCAGATTCCTCAAACATGCCTCATACGATAAGCTTTTCATTCCTACGACCATTCTCGTGAAGATCCTGTGAACACACTCCAGGGCCAGTGCATCCTTCCTGAGATACGGGGCTCAAAATTACGCACAATACTCCAAATGTGGTCTCACCAGAGCCGTATGCAACCAGTTTTATAATCAATTCCTCTCGTAATAAATGTCATCAATAATAAATGCAATTGCACTCCTAACTACTGCCTCAATCTGCAAGCTTACCTTGAGAGAACCCTGCAATATAACTCCCAAGTCCCTTTGCACTTCAGATTTCTGAACTTTCTCCCAATTTAGAAAAGAGACCATGCCTCTATTCTTTGTGCCAAAGTTCACGACTTCACACTTTCCAACACTGGAATGCATTTGCCAATCTCTTTACATATTGAAATCCATCTTCAGCCTCTCCGCCTCCTCAACACGACCTGTCCATTTGTCTATCTTTTCATCATCTGCAAACTTAGCCAGAGTGCTTTCGATTCCCTGATCTAGATTGGTAGCATAACGAGTAAACAGTTACCATTCCAACACTGAGCCTTGTGGAACACAACTTGTCATCTGCTGCCATCATGATAACGACCATTTCATCCCCACTCTCTGCTTTCTGCCTGACAGCCAAGCTTCTAACAATGCCACTATCTTGCCTCTCACAAAAATCCAAAAGTCTCCTGTCATTGCTGTTGCACTGCATTTTCTGCTCGGCCCTTCTCCCAGTCAATTATACCCAGCTCCTCCCTCATGTCTCTGTAATCGTACTCAGACATCTCCTGTGTGACACCTTGTCAAAGGTCTTCTTGAGATCCAGGTGAATAACTACTATCATTGCAGTGCTTGGTCAAGCCTGCTTATTTCCTTTTCAAAGAATTCCAACAGGTTTATCACGCATGACCTTCCCTTGATGAAACCATAGTGACTTTGCAATGTTTTACCAAATACTTCCAAGTATTCAGAAATCTCATCCTTCACAATGGATTCGAGGATCTTACCTATGATCGAGGTTAAGCTATTCATTGTAGAGTTTTTGTGTTCTTCCTTAATCCCTTGTTAAAAAGGGGTGTCACGTTAGTGTGTTTCCAGTGCTCTAGGATCGTTCCTTACTTAACTGGTTCCTGAAAGATAAACACGATCGCCTCCACTCCCTCTTCAGCTATCTCCCTTATAACACAGGGGTGTGGTCCATCTGGTCAAGGTTATTTAACCACCTTCGTGTTATTAAATTTTTCCTGGCATGTTCTCAATAGTCGTGGTCATCACACTCAGCTCTGGCCCCTCAATCTCGTGAATTTTTTAGGAATTACTCCTGTCTTCCACCGTGAAAGCTGATGCAAAGTATTTATTCAGTTCCTTGACCATTTTCTCGTTCCCCACTGCTATCCCTCCAGTATCATTTTCCAATGGTCCATTGTTCACTTATGCCGCTCTTTTGTACTTTATATATCGAAAGAAACTGTTACAGTCTTCTTTTACATTACTGGCTAGCTTACCCCCATATTTCATAATCTCCCTCCTTATTTCGTTTTGTTTTCACTCTGTTTTGTCTTTGTAAGCTTACCAATCCTCAGGTTTCCCACTGCACGATGCCACATTATATCCTTTATCTTTTGCTTTTATGCTATACCTGATTTCCTGTCACTGCTGTTGCACTACCTTTCCTGCTGGGCACGTCTCCCAGTCAATTATACTCAGCTCCTCCCTCATGTCTCTGCAATTGTCTTTATTCAGCTGTAATACCGTTGCTTCTGATTCTAACTTCTCCATCTGAAATTGCAGAGTAAATTCAATCATAGTATGACCATTGCCTGCGACGATTTCCTTCACCTTAAACTCCCCTCATCTACTCTGCCGACACAAGCTGCTCCAAGAAGCCATCTCATAGACATTCCACAAATTCCTTTTCTTGCGAACCACTGCCAACCTGAATTCCCAGTCAACCTGCATAATGAAATTCCACATGGTCACTGTAATTTTACCCTTCCTGCAGATCTTTCCACCTCCTGGTGTATCTTGCACCCCAGCTCCCTGTACATAACTCCAACTGCATTTTTTCACCTTTTTGATTCCTCAATTCTACCGACACAGAGTCTACACCATCTGACCTTACTTTATTTCTTATTATTGATCATTGACTCAATTCCATTCTTAATAATGAGACAACTCGATCTCTCTGCCCACCTGCCTATTCTTCGGCAGGATGAATATCCTTGAATATTCAGCTCCCAATCCTGATCCTCTTGCAGCGATATAATTGTAAAACCCACTCTGTCGTCCCAGCCAATTTGTGCATGAGTCACAAGCGTGTTTACCTTATTCCTTATACTGCATGCATTCTGATATAGTAGTTCAATTCTGTATTATCCGTCACTCTTCTTATTATTATTTGTTTGTCCAGTCGTTGGTACCTACACTGACCCTGATCACTGGATCATTCCCCTCCCGCTCCAAGTCTGCAACCCAGATGAGATATCCCAAACCCGAGCACCAGGTCGACAACCCAAGCTTCAGGACTTTCAATCCCGATCACGGAGAACAGTATCTAAGCCTCTAACTATACTATCCCCAATTATTCATCATTGGGCTGCATGGTGACACAGCAAAGCTGCCTCACAGTGCTGGGGACTCGGATTCAATTCCAATCTCTGGGCTCTGTCTTTGTGGATTTTGTACATTCTTCCTGTGTCTGGATTGGGAACATTAACTCTTTTCTCTCTCCACAGTACGTCTCTGTGTTTGCTTCAGATTTCTACCAACTAGAGTATTTTTGCTTTTGTTCGACGGAGAAATGCAGCAAATGTGACAGGTTTTTGTAAAAGCAGCCGTGGTTCGCGGGTTCCTCTGGGTGTTTCGGAATCTTGCCCGGCCACTTGTGTGAGTGCAGTGTCCCTGGATACCCAATCCATCTCTTTCAGTCCCTCAGTCCAGGGTCACTGAATGCAGTCTTTCCTTGTGCCACCCCTGGGACTCCCCACACCCCATTGCCTGGCACTGGATACTCCCTTCACAGGTCTGTGCACACAACGACACTGGGAACTTTCTGACCCGCTGGGGATGCTGGGTAAAGATGCTGCCATTGAAAGGAACATAATAACTAGAATCCAATTGAATAGCAAAGCTGAATAAACAGGTTGAATGACATCCATCTGCTCTGACATTTTCTAATATTCTGTTTATCCTCGTTCATCTGCACACAGATGGTCAATATGTATGCCTTGTCAAATACGCTTGGTGGAGGGGATAGATATCAGATCCTCTGGTCATTGGACTGATTCAGTGGTCTCACTTTCCTGAAGTCGCACTTATATTTTTTTATTATCAAGTCTATCCACTTTAAAGAAAATGCCTTGATAGACTTGTGCTGAAAGGATATTTGAATGTTGGAGACATTAGAGTATGTCACATGTGGGTGAGATTAGAAATAGGAAGATAGCACAATTAACTACACTGCCAAAGAGCTGGTAAGGGAGGCAGCAATTCTGATAGGCGGATCATTGGGATTCCCTGGTTGATAGGATATACAAAAGAAGGACGGGATGGTCCTGAACTGGCAGCAATCTCAGAATTGTGGATCATTGGGATTCCCGGGTCGGTAGGACCTACACACAAGAAGGACGGGTTGAACCTGATCTAGCAGCAATCTCCAATATGTGAATCATTGGGATTCCCGGATGGGTAGGACCGACACAAGAAGGACAGGCCAGACATGAACTGTCAGCAATGTCCTGGCAGGCAGGTTTGTCATTGTCCCTTAGGAGAGTTTAAACTAGTGTGTGGCGGCGGTGGGTGGGGGTGGTGATGGGGGGCGGTGGAAGGGGCGTGAGGAATGACAGCAGTAGGTCCACAGCAACAGTGACTGAGGAGGAGTTGTAGATTAATATCGGTACAAATAAGACCAACTGCAAGCAGGAAGAGGTACTGAACACAGTGGACCTGGCAGTCTGAAGTGTGCTGATGTTAATGTGAGGAGTCTGTTTGTTTGGACAGATATTTCGAGATCGCTGCTTGTCAGAAAACAGGAAGAGATAATGGTTAATTGTGCGATATGCCCTTCAGTGGATCAGCTTGTCTCTACAGACACCTAAAGTGTTTATTTTGGGTCAGTGAAATTCAGAATTAATACAGCACAGAGGAGGCCAATCAGCCCACCATGTGTCCACGAGCTCTCCAACTTGACCACTTGAAAATAAAGAGAATGATCGGAGCTAGGCTGAGAGGGAGAGAGAGGAATAAACAGAGAGAAAGTGAAGTGAGATAAACAGAGTGGCAAGAAAACGGAACAACAGAATGAGTGAGAGCAACAGATGTCAGACGAGTGTGAAGTAATCCGGAGGCAGTATGAGGAGAAATACACAGAATTTCATTTCGAAACTCCGAGAGACTGCAAAAGTTTTGTCTGGTGCCACACCCTGCAATACTGGCTGTCATCCCAGATCATTTACCCCCAATGACATCACAGAGCTGAGTTGCTGACAGCTACTCAGAATCCAATAGACCAATAGAATGGCTCCAGAGAGAAGGTGGATTAATTTAAATATTCTGGGCCAACATCAACTTGTAATCCCTCTCGACACTGTGTGAGAGACAGGGCGAGAGAATCTCAGTGATGGGGATTACTGACAGACTGGAAATCAGGATCTCAGCTGCGGGTCAAATAATGATTGACAAAGTTCGCACATCACTTTCATGGTTTTGTAATTCACATTTCAATTTATATAGCACCACATAGTAAGTGTATTTTAACAACCTTGTCTCTTTGTAGTTTTCCTATTTTGGTATGTACAGAAAAGTTTATTTTGTTCCTGTGTTTTGTGTTGAATAAATCAATTTTATTACGGAGGAAGAAAAGACCTGTTCCGATGGGACAGTCATCATCTGAACCGTGCTGGGACCAGAGTCCGAGTGAATCCTAACTAGGACTGTAGAACATAGATTTAAACTGATTAGGAGTGTGTGTGTGCAGGGTGGGGGTGCAGTTATAGGGTTTAATTAGAAAAGCCGAATTAAAAGAGCACGTAAGAGTACAGAATTCAGGAGAGGTTATTAAAATCTTCAGCACAGACACAAATAGGATAGGGCATCTGGAAATGTTTAACAATCAAACTTCAAGCAAACTGGTCAAATGAATGGCATGACAGGAGGTACAGTTAATACAGGACTGACCATATTATATCTGAATGCATGCTGCATAAGGAATAAGGTAAATCAGCTTGTGGCACAGATTGAAATCGGCAGGTATGATGTGATGGACATCATGGAGAAGTGGCTGCAAGGGGATCAGGATATTTAAGGACATTTATCCTATTGAAAAGATAGGCAGGTTGGCAGAGGTAGTGAATATGCATTATTAGTAAGAAATGAAATTAAATCAATAGTAAGAAAAGAAGTAAGGTCAGATAGTGTAGAATCTGCGTGCGTGGAACTGAGGAACCACAAAGGTAAGGCAACCACATTTGGAGTCTTGTACATGGCTCCAAAGAATAGTCAGGAGCTGGGGCAGAAGATACACCAGTAGATAGAAAAGATAAGTAGGAAAGGCAAAGTACAGTGATCGTGCGTGATTTCGATATGCAGGCAGACTGGGAAAATCAGGTTGGTAGTGGATCGCAAGAAAAGAAATTACAGGAATGTCTATGATTTGTTTTTGCAGAAGCTTGTCGTAGAGCCCATTCGGGACAGATGATACTGGATCTAATGAGGCAGGCTAGATAAGGGAGCTTAAGGTGAAGGGAAACTTTGGAAGCAGTGATCAGAACATGGTTGAATGTATTCTGCAATTTGAGAGAGAGAAGATATAATCAGGTACGAGTATTTCAGCTAAATAAAGGCAACTACAGAGGCATAAGGGAGAAGCTGGGTAGTATTGACCGAGGGAGGGGTCCAGCAGGAAAGGCAGGGGTATAGCAATGGCAGGAGATTCCAAGATTAATTCAGGAGACACTGCAGAGATTCATGCTGAGGAATAAAGGCATGGTGCAGGGAGGATGAGGCAACTGGGGCTGACAAGGGAAGTCAAGGATTGCATAGAAGCAAAAGAAAAAAGCATATAATGAGGTGAAGGGCAGTGGGAAACTCGAGAATTGGGAAACTTACAAAGATCAACAGAAGGTAAGAAAAAAAGGAGGGAGAATATTATATGTAGGAGTAAGCTAACCAGTAATATAAAGGAGACTGTAAGAGGGTCATTAGATAGATGAAGTGCAAAAGAGACGTAAAAGTGAATATGGGCCACTGGAAAATGATGTTGGAGAGACAGTAGTGGGAAACAAAGAAACGAATGAGGAACTTCGCATCAGTCGTCATGGTGGAAGACATGAGTAATTTCCCAAAAAATGAACAGAGTGAGAGGGCAGAGCTGAGTATGGTGGCCATCATCAAGAAGAACATGTTAGAAAACTGAATGGCCAGAAGGTGGATAAATAATCTGGACCAGGTGGACTACATCCCAGCATTGTAAGAGAGATAGCTGAAGAGGTAATGCAAGCGTAACTGGTAATCTTTCAGGAATGACTAAAATCAGGAAAGGGCCAAATGGCTGGAAAATGTCTAACATGACACTCCGTTTAATAAGGGAGTTAGGCAGAAGATGGAAAATTACAGACTGATTAGCCTAACCTTAGTTGTGGGTAACATCCTGGAATCAATCAGAAGGATGGGATTTCTGAATACTTGGACGTCTTTGATAAAGTACGACAAAGTCAGCATGGTTTCATCAAGGGGAAATCTGGCCTGACAAACCTGCTAGAATACATTGAGAGGGTAACGAGCAGATTAGACCAAGGAGAACTAATAGATGCTATTCACTTGTTCCTCAAGAAGCCTTTGACAAGTGCCACACAAAAGGCTACTGAGAAATATCAGGGCCCATGGTGTTAGAGGCAAGCTGTTAGCATGGATAGAAGCATGGCTGTCTGACAGAAAGCAGAGAGTAGGGATAAAATGGTCCTTCTCAGGATGGCAGGCAGGGACAAGTGGTGTTCCACAAGACTCAGTGTTGGGAACACAACTATTCATTTTGTGCATGAATGATTTACATGAAGGAACTGACGGGCGCATCTCCTCAACTTTCCATCCCTCCGCCATTGCACTCCACCCTTCCAAATTACAACAAGGATAGAACCCCTCTGGTGCTCGCCTTCCATCCCATCAACCTCAGGATACAACGCATCTTCGTCAGACATTTCTGCCAGTAAGAGTCAGACTCCACCACCTGAAATTTACTTCCCTCCCGACCGCTATCAGCAGTCTGTAGAGGCCATTCCCTTCACAACTCCCTCGTGAGGTTCAGGCCCCCCACCCCCACCAAGCCACCTTCCACTCCTGACACCTTCTTTGTCACTACAAGAGGTATAAAACCTGTGTCAACACCTCTCTCCTCACCTCCATCCAATGCTCCAAAGGATCTTTCTACATCAGGCAAAGAACATCCTATGATTCCAAACACTTCACCTGTTCTGTCTATTGTTCCTGGTCTCCTCTCCATTGGGGAGACAGGACATCAACTTGCAGACGGTTCAGGGAACACTCTCAGACGCACACACCCAACAACCCCACTTCCCTGTGCTTGAATACTTCAACTCTCCCTCCCACTGCACCAAGGACTTGCACGTTTTTGACCTCATCCACTGCCAAATTCTAGCCAGCAGTCGTCTGGAGTAACAAATCATCATCTTCCGCCTTGGGATCCTCTAACCACACGGTGTCTAGGGCAATTTCACCAGTTTCCTCATTTCCCTTCCCACCACCTTATCCCAGAACTAACCCTCCAACTCAGCACCACCCTGTTTAACTGAACTACCTCTCCATCTTCCTTCCCATCTATCCACTTCACCTTGCACTCTGATCTATCACTATCATCACCCATCTTCATCTAACTATCGCCCTCCAAGCTAACTTCCTCACAGTCCCAGCCCCTCTCATTTATCTCTCAGCCCCATTTCACCCACCCCCCTCATTCCTGATGAAGACTTTATGTCTGAAACGTCGAATCTCCTACTGCTCGGATGCTACCTGACTGGCTGTGCATTTGTAGCACCACACGTTTTGCCTCTGATCTCCAGCATCTGTGGTCTTCACTTTCTCCTGCTGAAGGATTTTCACTGGTTGGGGGAGTGCGCAAAGAAGTGGCAGATGGAATACAACGTGGGAAAGTGTGACGTCATGCACTTTGCCAGGAAGAATACAGGCATGAAGAATAGCGAGCAAGTTCAGAAGTCTGAAGTGCAAAAAGACGAGGGAGTTCTACTGCAGGAGTCTCGAAAGGTAAGCTTCCAGGTTGTCAGTAGTTATGAAGGCAAATACAATTATGGGATTTATTTCAAGAGGCCTTGAATATAAATGCAGGGATGTACTTCTGAAGCTCTATAAGGTTTTGGTCAGGGCACATCTAGATGATAGTGCACAGTTTTGGGTCCGATGTCTCAGGAAGGATGTACTGGCCCTGGAACGTTTTCCAAGGAGATTCACCAGTATAGTCCCCGGAATGAAAAGCTTAACATATGAAGAACATCTGAGGGCTCTGCATCTATATTTAATAGAATTCAGAAAGATACTGGGAGGTCTAATTGAAACTTACAGAATATTGTAATGACCTGGACAGAGTTTATATTGGAAATTAATTTCCAATGGTAGGAGAGACGAGGTCCCGAGGGGACAGTGTAAAGAGGAGACCGTTTAAAACAAAGGTAAGGTGGAACGTCTTCAGCCAGAGAGTGGTGAATATATGGAATTCTCTGGAACAGAAGGCTGTCGAGGCAAGGTCATTGAGTATATTTAAGAGTGAGACAGATTGGTTCTTGATTGCAAAGTTGATCAAGGGTTACAGGTAGAAAGTGAGAGAATAGGGATGAGAAGTTTAACAGCCATCATTGAATGGCAGAGCAGGTTCAATGCGCTGAATGGACAATTTTCTGCTCCACTGTCTTCTGGTTGCTTGGTTAATATTAGCTCTCCTCATTCCTTATTGGAGATGTACCCTGGAATTAATCTTCATGTGATTTATAAAGAGTAACTTTCCAATGCAGATGACTGGGAAATATCATGTTCCCTCCCTCCAGTCTCAGCAGCCATGTCTCCAATATCATTATCACACTGCATTGAAATCCAGTGCATGGTACTTAATCACATTTGATTGACATTGACAACATTAAGAGCAAGACCCTCACCTGCTATCTCTGATCTTTCAAATAACCATCTGAATTGTGTGACACATCATATTCTCTGTTAACATATCTATGCCATTTGTCTGTTGTAACTCATGTTGTTGTAGTCACATTTTCCTGTCTGATTATGGACTAGAAAAGTTCCCTCCATATTTTACTGACATTATAATCACTGATCAGTAGTTACAGACTTTATGTTTCCATTTATAAACGGAGAAACAGTTTATGTTCTGACAATCCTTTGACATTACTCCCATATCCAAGGTAGATTGAATGATTGTATACAATCAAGCTTCCATCTCCAATAGTCCTTCCTTTATTCACCCCCATATATCTCATCCCAAATGTGTAAATTTTAAACATTGTTTTGATTTTTAATAAAATGAATATTGAAATGAAAGAGGTTAACTGGAGCTATTTGTTCAGTGACTGTGATTAATGTCAATCTCTGTGGATCCTAATTATCCCAGTGGAGAGTTTCCATCATTGAATGATAAATGGGCTCTGTAAATGTGTTATCCCATAGTATGAGTAGGAACATCACTGACAGCACTAACAGGGAGCATCAGCTCGAGTGAGAGGGGGTGAAGAGATCAGAATCTGAGAACATTAGACTGGAACGTTACAATACTTGTTCAAAATCTGAGGACCTAGGATTGGATTGTTCCAACAATGGATCATAACCTGAGAACATTAGACGGGAATATTCCAACAATGGGCAGGAGTTTACACTCTGGTCTTTACTATGTTTCCCGGCCTTGGATATCATTAACATCGCGGATCAAGTATATCCTTTGGATTATGCAAGGTGGTTACTATCCCATCCTCGCGATAGTTGGTGTTCCTGGTAAGTCATTATATTTGTCTACTAAACCGGGTTGATCTGATTTTCTGCTCATGATATATAAATTTTAGAAAGTGGAAGTCAATGTCTTCAGTTCCAAACAAAACTTCCCTTCCTTATAAATTATAACTAACAAACTACTATTTATAAATTACACACAGATATGCAAGATGGAACCAGACTGTTCTCAAACTCCATAATTCATTTTGAACTTCACAGATATATATCTCCATGTCCTCCTCACCCACCGATCGTGTCCAATACCACCATCATGGTATCCCAGTCTCGCCCTCAGTCTCAGTGCAACTTCTGAATAAACCATGATTTGTGACTTTGTACAATCCGGATGCAACAGTTTTAAGTTCCTTCTAACCACATGTCCGTCACTACATAATTGCTCTTGATGATGCTTAACTTGTTCTTTGCACATGTGGGAAGACAGTTTATGATGGTCAAGCCATTGACACATAATTTAGAACAACAGAATATCTCATGAAGGAAATTGGTGGAATTTAAAAGCAACCATTATCATTTGTTATAAAAACCCATTTGCTTGGCTCATGTCCTTTAGGGAAGTCAATGTGTCATGCTTCCCTCGTCAGGTTTCCGTGTAACTTCTGTGATGAACATGTGGGTGTACTGTACCTTTAAGAGAATTAAAAGCCAGCAATAACTACCTGACAGCACCATGTGCTCTGAAAAATAGATATAATGTAACCTTTGGTTGAAAAACTCGATTAGCTGATTGTCTTGAGTCAAAAACAAATTCAGCAAAACACTTTAAATTATACCCCAAAATACCCACCTCTAATCAAGTTTGAATTTAGTATATTGACAATCGTAAAGGCCAATGACACAGTCAAATGGTTTTGGGGGGGGCGGGGGGGGGGGTACAAGACCGTGGAGATTGAACAGTTGAGAGGAGAACTACCAAGCTACTAGCATGCAAAGCCTGCCTGAAAATAGCTCTCTTAAGGGTACTTTTATTGATTCGCAACTGGTGAAACAGAATCCCCAAGAAGAAAAGGAAACAGGAATATGGAGAAGAACCGAAAGCTTCCTGGTTTTGAGGTTAGAAGTTTTGCTTTGTAAATCTTCATTCGCCGTATTATCAGACTAACATTGTGGAGGGGGAAGGTAAAAGATAGGTTCGAGGAAGAAGTTGTAAACAGTAGTTGGTTTATTATTCTCTGTTATACTTTAAGAATAAATTTGTTAGTTTTTACTTTTAATAGTTTTGGACTCTAGAATTATCACACATTACTGCATGGGATAAATATTTTCTCTGTTTCTGGTTTTAATTAAGCAGGAAGATTGCTCCTGTGTTGTAACACTACAAACCCCCAGCAATGTGTTTAACTCTTTACTGTCCTGTGGAATGGTTGAACCAGCCACTCAGTTCAAGATCAGCATAACATATTGGCCTCACCAGGGCTGCACACATTCTGTGAGAGAAGATCTAAAGTAAAGATAGCTCCCCTCCTCTGCCTCTTTCACGTATTCCTACAGCTCATTTCTATTCAGGTAAGTGACCATCCCCTAGTTTGGGTGTATTCAAACTCATCGAAGTTCTCCCCGAGAGTGTTGCATATCTCCATAAGCATCGCTGGTGCTAGCTTTATTGATGGTGACGTACGGATGTAAGGGACTTATGAATTCCATGTCAGACGTAGTGCATAGAGAAGAAATGGCTTTTTGTGGCACAGGAAAGAAATGGCGATGTCTAAGTGAGAGAAAAGGATTATTGCGATCATCCCTGAGAATGTTTTTGAGGCAGTATTTTGGGGTACTGTGGATAGCCTTTCTCTAAAGTTTCACTAGATTAATCCCTGAGATGATGGCACCATGAGCAGTGAGTGAAGCTCAGTGAGAGAATAAGAGGTGATTGCATTGAACTTTAAGGGAGATGGACAATCACTCATGATGTTCTAAACAGGCACTGATACAGAGATGAATTCCATGGCATTTTTGTCATTCGGGTTACATGATTCTCGATAGTTTAAGAGCCTCTACCAAAGTTCCACCCAACTGCACGGATTCCCTATTTTGATTGAGACAGAGAGAGAGAAAAAGAGAGAGGTTCAGGCTTTTGAAGAAACTCTCCAAATATTAATACAGTTCAACTGGTGTGTGATCCTGCAATGAACGTCATGTTATCCATAATCCGGACAGGAGCCACAAGACCTTCATTATAAAAGAGTTAACTCTTCCTTGCAACATCTGACATCAATGGAGAACATGGGTGTGTCTTCTCGGAGATGGAAGATGCCTCCTTGAGACTTGACACAAAACATTTGGCTTCCCTCCTCACTGCCAGCAAATTGTGTTAAAGTAGCACAGGTTCTACAAATAGTGGAGCCAAGATAAATATCATAGAGCCCTCTATCAGTGCAGTCTCAGTTCATTGGTTTGTCATGTTCGACTATCAATGACAACCTCCTGTTCCTGTATAAGTGTCTCGTGGGGCTGTTTAGCTTCCTCCTGGTCTCATGGAACAGGTTTAAGGGTCTGATTGGGCTTTGCATGCTCCTGTTTAACAGCTCTATGAACTGACAGACCCCTTCTCTTCCTGTGGTACAGGCAGGAGGATTGAATGGGCTGTCCCTCTTCTTGTTCAGTCGTTTGCTGAATGGCTTCCATATATCCGGTGTAACCAACTTGAGATGGTGAGTGAGCTCCTGTTTGAACTGTAGAAATGCGCAGTGTCTGGCCGTACTGTTACATGAATGATACCGGCACTTTAACAGCTCAAAATGGAATGTTGCCCGCGTCTTGCTGCACATGGACACAGAATGGTTGATGAGGGACAAAATGCTCTGAGCATTGTGTGATCTTCAGTCAACATCCCCACTACAGATCTTATGATGGGGAATACATGGATGGAGCAGCTGAAGATGTTTGTGCTGAGGAGGTAAACCTGATGATCTCCTGCAGAGATGTCCCGGAAATGAGAGGACTGTTGGCCACTGACCACAAGAAAATATGTCAATGGCAAAATTAAGAGAAAAAGTTGCAGCTTTCTTACAGTCTGATACCAGGTAATTGAGGACAGGGAAATAGCAGAACTATGGAATAAATACTTCAGTTATGCCTTCACAGAAGATATAAAAACAAACAAAAAATATTCATAGAAATAAAAGAGAACTTTAGTGTGGTGAGAAAAAGGGAATAGCAACTAAATTAGCAACTAAACAGTTTTACAGAAAAATATTGGACTGAAAAAATGGGCGTAGACAAAGTCGACAGCGATTTATGAAATGGAAATCATATTTTAGAAAGTGGCTTTTAACAAAATTATGAGAAGGTATCAATGCAATACTATTGGAATCTCAGAAAGATTTTTGATAAAGCCCCAAGCCTATTGTGCAAATTCGAATCCTGTGGGAATGGGGCTAATATATGGTCATGGTTTTAGAATGGGAGAGCTGGCAGGAAACACTGAGTAAGAATAAAACCATGTTGTTTTTGAATGGAATACTTCGAGGATATAACAAGGATATATCGAGATTTGACATCCAGCTATTCCCAATACACATCATATCTTTGGGTGAGTGGCTCATATGCTATATTCCCCAGTCTGCTGACAGTACTAAACTTTGTCAGCTTCTGAGTTGATGAGGAGGATGTAAAAAAGACTCCAAGGTGATTGAGACATGTGGACAGACGGGCCAAATACATGGTAGATGGAGAGCAACGGGAGAGAAGGGGATGTTGTGCACTTTGATGGGAACAATAGAATGGCAGCCTATCATTTGCAAAGGGAGTGGTTGAAAAATGTTGATATAAAAATGAACTTAAGCTGCATATTCATTTTATTTCTGCGCAGCCCTCGGAGTCCATGTAAGGTAGTGAGTTCTGAAGTCAGACGTCAATACTACGAATAGCATTGGCACGTTGATCAGTGTATATAGACCCAAGAAGTGGGGAGCTGTAACATTGAAAACGATCTGTATGTCCCTGTACACCAATCAGTGAAATTAATATTGAAGGAGCAGAAAGCATGTAGGCAGATAAATGGTGTATTCACCTTCATTTCAGGGAGATTTGAATACAGGAGTAAGGGTGATTTACTGCATCTGTATAGGGCCTTAGTGGGGCCCCATCTCAAACATTGTGCAATATTGTTTGCAGTTTTGGTCTCCTTGCCTAGTAAAGGACATTGAGGGAGAGCAGTGGAGGATGACCAAACTTGTCTCTGGGATGACAGGCTTGTTGAGGGACCAGCGATTTGGGGTGACAGGTCCTGTATTTCATGGGGTTTAGGAAAATGAGTGGAAATATCAATAGACAATAGACCATAGACAATAGGAGCAGGAGTAAGCCATTCGGCCCTTCGAGTCTGCACCACCATTCATTATGATCATGGCTGATCATCCTTAATCAGTATCCTATTCCTACCTTATCTCCATAATCCTTGATTCCACTATCCTTGAGAGCTCTATCCAACTCTTTCTTAAATGAATCCAGAGACTGGGCCTCCACTGCCCTCTGGAGTAGAGGATTCCACACAGTCACCATTCTCTGGGTGAAGAAGTTTTTCCTCATCTCTGCCCTAAATGGTCTATCCGGTATTTTTAAGCTGTGTCCTCTGGGTTGGCACTCACCCATCAGTGGGAACATGTTTCCTGCCTCCAAAGTGTCCAATCCTTTAATAATCTTATGTGTCTCAATCAGATCCCCTCTCAGTCTTCTAAACTCAAGGGTATACAAGCCCAGTCACTCCAGTCTTTCAGTGTAAGGTAATCCCGCCATTCCAGGAATTGACCTTGTGAACCTACGCTGCACTCCCTCAAAAACCAGAATGTCTTTGCTCAAATTTGGAGACCAGAACTGCGCACAATATTCTAGGTGTGGTCTCACCAGGACCCAGTACAGCTGCAGAAGAACCTCTTTGCTTCTATACCCAATCCCTCTTTTATGGAGACCACCATGCTTCACTACCTGCTGTACCTGCATGCTTGCCTTCATTGACTGGTGTACAAGAACACCCAGATCTCTTTGTATTGCCCCTTTACCTAAATTGATTCCATTTAGTTAGTAATCTGCCTTCCTGTTCTTGCCACCAAAGTGGATAATCATACATTTTTTCCACATTAAACTGCATCTGCCATGCATCTGACCACTCACCTAACCTGTCCAGGTCACCCTGTAATCGCCTAATATCCTCCTCACATTTCACCCTGCCACCCAGCTTTGTATCATCATCAAATCTGCTTATGTTATTACTCATGCCATCTTCTTTATCATTAATATATATTGTCATAAGCTGCGGTCCCAGCACTGATCCCTGCGGTACCCCATTGGTCACTGCCTGCCATTCCGAAATGGAGCTGTTTATCAGTATGCTTTGTTTCCTGTCAGCCAACCAACTTTCAATCCAAGTTAGTACTTTGCACTCAATACCATGCACCCTAATTTTGCTCACTAACCTCCTATGTGGGATTTTATAAAAAGCTTTCTGAAAGTCCAGGTACACTACATCTACTGGATCTCCCTCGTCCATCTTCAGAGTTACATCCTCAAAAAATTCCAGAAAAATAGATTTCCCCTTCATAAATCCATGCTGACTCTGACCTAGCCTGTTACTACTATCCAGATGTGTCGTAAGTTCGTCCTTTATAATTGACTCCGCATCTTTCCCACTAGTGAGGTCAGACTAACTGGTCTATAATTTCCTGTTTTCTCTCTCCCACCTTTTTGAAAAAGTGGTACAACATTAGCCACCCTCCATTCCGCAGGAACTGATCCCGAATTTATGAAATTCTGGAAAATAATCGCCAACGCATCCACGATTTCTCGAGCCACCTCCTTCAGTACCCTGGGATGTAGACCATCATGCCCCGGGGACTTATCAACCTTCAGACCTAACAGTCTCTCCAACACCAATTCCTGACAAATATAAATTCCCTTCAGTTCGGGTTCTTCAGCCACTGTTACCTCAAGGAGATTGCTTGCGTCTTCCCCAGTGAACACAGATCTGAAGTACCAATTTAATTCTTCTGCCATTTCTTTGTTCCCTGTAATATGTTCCCCTGTTTCTGTCTTCAAGGGCCCAGTTTAAGTCTTAACCATTTTTTTTTGCTTTGCACATACCTAAAAAGCTTTTGCTACCCTCCTTTATATTTTTGGCCAGTTTACCTTCGTATCTCATTTTTTCTCTCCGTACTTCCTTCTTAGTAATCCTCTGTTTTTCTGTAAAAGCTTCCCAGTCCTCCGTTTTACCACTTATCTTTGCTACGTTATATTTTTTCTCTTCTAACTTTATATGTTTCATAACTTCCCTCGTCAGTTACGGCCACCCATGCCTCCTCCTGGGATCTTTCTTCCTTTTTGGAATGAACTTATCCTGCATCTTCTGCATTATACACAGAAATATTCGCCATTGCTACTACACTGTCATCCCTGCTAAGGCATTGCACCTTGAACTTTGGCCAGCTCCTCCATCATAGCTCCATAGTTCCCTTTATTCAACTGAAATATTGTCACTTCCGATCGTATCCTCTCCCTTTCAAGATTGAAGCTTATTGTATTATGGTCACTACTTCCCAATGGCTCCTTCACTTCGAGGTCCCTGATCAATTCTGGTTTGTTGCATAATACCATATCTAGAATTACCTACTCCCTATTAAGCTCCAGCACTTGCTGTTCTAAGAATCCACCTCGGAGGCACTCCACAAATTCTCTTTCTTGAGGTCCAATACCATCCTGATTCTCCCAGTCTACCTGCATGTTGAAATCCCCCATATCAATTGTAGTAACATCTTTGTGACAGGCCAATTTCAGCTCCTGATTCAACTTAAATCCCACATCCAGACTACTGTTTGGGGGCCTGTAGATAATTCCCAAGAGGGTGTTTTTACACTTAGAATTTCTCAGCTCTATCCACACTGACTCTACATCCCCTGATTCTGGGTCCCACCGCGCAAGGGACTGAATATCATCCCTTACCAATGTGGCCACCCCACCCCCTCTGCCCGTCAGTCTGTTCATGCGATAGCACGTGTAGCCTTGAATATTCATTTCCCAGGCCCTGTCCACTTGAAGCCACGTCTCAGTTATCCCCACAATATCGTATCTGCCAATTTCCAAAACAGCCTCAAGCTCATCCATCTTATTTCTAATGCTTCCTGCATTCATATATAGTATTTTTAATTTGTTACTATCCTCACCCTTCCCAAAAACTCCTATTTCACTCAACCTTACAGCATGATCCCTTTTTGGGTTTTCTGCGTCATTGATACAGTTGTGTTTCTTGACTTCCCCTTTTCTAACTTTCCCTTCAATTTCCTTCTTAAACATCCAGTTAGTCCCCTCCCCCTCGCTACTTAGTTTAAATGCAGCTGTGTTGCAGTCGCAAACCTGCCTGCCAGAATGATGGTCCCCCAACCTATTAAGGTGCAAACCATCTCTCTTGTATAATTTATGCTTACCACAAAACATACCCAGTGATCCAAGAATTTAAATCTCTGCTTCCTGGGCCAGTTCCCCAGCCACAAGTTCAAGTCCATTATCGCCCTATTCCTGGCCTCACCAGTCCGAGAAAATATATCAAACACTGACAGTGTGAGACAGATTGGAAGCAGGGATGATAGTTCACTTTAAAGAAAACAGTCAAATCGTATTTAATACACAAGCCTTATCAAAGAACCGCGTGTATATTGAATAGAGAATCAAACTTGATAGGCCGAAAGCACTACATCAGTTCTTGTTTTATATTTCACAATGTGTAAACATATTATGGGATATGAACATTGTATGGGGAAAACTGCATTGAGCAGATATTCGGTCATGAACTAGCATGAGGAAAGCTCAACGTATTGAACGACCTCCTCCTTTCCAGATGTTTGTGTGCAGTCTGTGGGAATGCTCTGTAAATGTTGTCACAAGCTCTCAGATGTAAGGAAGGAGGCCTCTGCAGGATCAACAGGACTGTGTTTCCCGTTCCATTTTCTGATAACGAGGCTGGTGCCAGGTGTTCTGTCCGGTTTTATCCTTTAAGACCCCAAAGCAGTTTGATACGATTGAGTGTCTTACTTGACCGATTCAGAGACCAATGAAGAGTTGATCTGTGCGTCTGGAGTCACTTTTAGGCCAGACTAGGAAAGCACGGGAGATTCACTTCCAGAAAGTACATTGGGGAAGGAGATCAATGTTTAAAATCAACATTGGACACAAGCTCAATATTACTGATACCAGATTTTCGGACTCGATATTTTATTAATTTTTTTAACTTCCACCAGCTGCCAGAGCATTATCCTGGTCTGGATTCGTAATCCAATGATATTTCCACAACAACATCATCTCCACATGGGGACCTATCGGAAACCAAAAGGACCTGATTATTTGGGTGCTACTTGACAGCTCTGTCAAAAATAATTCCCACCAATTTGACTGTCGTGAAGAGAGTTCGACGTGGCAATTGGTCAGATTGTAATTATTCTCCTCTTCGGGGACTGGACATAGCTGAGCAATTTTCCACACTGGCAGGGAGATGTCAGAGTTGGAGCTGGAATGAAACAGCTTCCCCAGGGACGCGGCTTGTTGTGCAGCACAAGTCTTCAGTCCCATTGCAGGAATGGTTTCAGGGTCCATTGCCTTTATCGTATCTACTGTGTCCAGCTGTTATTTCATGTCACGTACAGCAAATCGAATTGCTTGAATACTGGCATCCGTGAGTGTGTGGGCATCATGATGAGGGTGAGTTTGATCTTCCAGTCAACACCTCTGGCTGAGGGTAGTGCAGACACCATATCCTTGACTTTTTTTTCACTGATTTAGAGTTGTTACGATATTTAGGATGAGGATATTTGTGGCGTCCTCTGCTCCAGTAAATTGTTTAATAATCCATCGACATTTATGATTGGATTTAGCAGGACGACAGAGCTTAGATCGGATCTGTTAGTCTTGGGATCATTTCCCCTTCTCCATCAGACGTTATTTCTGCTGTTTGGAATGCAAGCAGTTATGTGTGGGTTGTCAACAGGTTTAGGTGCACATGATTCCAACATTGGCATCAGCCCTGTATTCAGTGACCTAACCTGGTTTCTGATGCGGTAACACTTCCATTTTCATATTCTCATTCTGCTGATGGCATCTCCCTGGTGTCACGCCCCCAATTTGCTACTTTATCTCAATCCATTTAAGGTAATAACCTAAATCGTTTCTTTTCCACAATGTCAACTTCGGTATTTGAAGTGAATGTATTTCCCTCTGTTTTTCTCCCTGACCATGATTAAGAGCTCTGTAGTGTCAGTGATGTCAGTCTCATGCAGTTTCAGAGTCAAGGAACGTGTGCACCATGCATGATCGTTCAATCCCCAGTGTACGGCGCTCCAGGTTGGACCGGATGCTTGAGCATCATTGACATCCTTCTTTGGAAATTGTCCAAAAACAGTAATTGCTGAAGAAATTACTGAAAATGTTGCAGCATCTTCTGGAATGAATGCAGAGGTAAACTTTCAGGTCCAGTGACCCTTTACAAAGCTCCCAGTTTCTCCAACAATTTTTGTATTTTTATTTCCAGTATCCATAGTTATTTGTTTTAGTGAAGATTTGTTCTGTGCCTATTCATTTCTGGAGAAACTCACCAGGTCTGTCACCATCTGCAGAGACAGAGAAACAGCGTTAGCATTTCAAGCCCAGTGTGGCACTTCTTCAGAACTGAAAAGGATTGGAACCTGGGATTTTTAATCCCTTGTCAGAGGTGGGGATGGGTGACAGGGAAAAGAGGGTGTAGGAAAGATAAACGGGCTTTTAGCACTTGTTAACGAGTGGATGATGTAAAATGTGTTTAATTTAAGGTGTGAATGGTGAAAGTGGTTCTCTCTATTGAGTGCAAGATAAAGAAGACACAACCACACAAGGTCATAGGGAGACCAAGAGGGAGAATGTTAACTATGTGGCATTATATCGATCTGGCCATAGATACGTTTTCACTGTCGAGATCATCGCCCCCTTTAGACAAAATAATCCAGGTGTTTGACTTCTTATTGGCACTAGTAAGCGTTTCATGCTGCCTTAGTATTGTAATATGGAGAAAAACAAATCACCATATGATGTTGATCTGAGTATTGTTTACATGTCATGTTTAATATTGTTTAAATTTGCAGTGCTTATCTTTAAGTGCTTGTTCTTGAAGTTAGTATCAGATGGAGTGTAGGAGGTTGGGTAGTGACATTGTAAAAGTTTCGAAAACCATGAGTGATACGGATAGAGTGAATAGCCAAGATCTTTCCAACGGCATGGGGGAGTTCAGCCATAGAAGGCATAGGTTTTAGGTGAAAGAGGAAAGCCTTAAAAGGAATGAAGGGGCAACTTTTTTACACAGAGGGTGGTTGGGTATGTAATGAGCTGTCAGAGGAAGTGTTGTAGATGCCAGTACAGGTACATCATTTAAAACTCATTTGGACAAATATATGAATGGGAGACATTTCGAGGCACATGGGCCAAATGAAGGCAGGTGGGACGAGCTTAATTTGGAAAACTTGGCCAGCATGGACATTTAGAAAAGCTTCACGCAGGGTCCGAGTGGGTTTGTCAAAGGAAAATTATACTTTGCCCTGTAGAATTATGCAAAGTATTTCTGGAGATGCCTGAGAATGTAACAAGCAGACTTGATAAAGGGGATCTGGTAGACACCAGGCTTTCTAGAGATTTTCCACAAAGTATTACAAAATAAAAGTTCTTACACATGACAGAAGGTCGTAGGATGATGGATAATGAATTAACATGGGATGATGATTGGTTCGCACATAGAAATCGGAGAGTCAGGATAAATGAATCTTCATGATAAAGGGGAATTTCTGGAGAACCACAGCGATGAGTCCAATGGCATCAGTTATTTACAATCTATACTGATAGCCTGAAAGAGGGAGTCGAGTGCAACATACATCCGAGTTTATGGATGACACTGAGAACCAAAGGCAGGCTGTTATTTAATGGAGAGGACTTCCAGAAAAGGAGCAGTACGATGGGATTGGAGTCTTCCTGTGTATGAAACATAAAGTTAGCAAGCTGATGCAGCAAGTAACTGGGAGTGATACTGCTGAAAAATACAAGACACAGAGAGGGGTTGACACTGTAGATGTTGAGAAGTTGTTACTATTCCTGGGTGGAGTCCCGAACTTGAGGAGATAGATACAGAATATGGAACATGGATTTCAGTCTGAGATGCAAAGTGATGTCTTCTCTCAGAAAGTAGTGAATGTCTGGAATTCCCTGACCCGAAAAGGTGTGGAGGGACAACAAATTTGGACTGTATAAACACCCAGCGGGTATTTACCTCATTCACTCTCCTCAAGGAGTCGGCCATAAAGTGGAGTCGAGTCCTGGAGTACATCAGCCATGTCTGCATTAAATTACAGGGCAAGCTTGAGGGGCCAAATAGCCTACTGTTGTTCCTCTTTAATAATTTCACATGTTATGCTTTTGGAAAGTAACTGAGTATTTTCCTGGAAGTTGTGTTGTGTAAATGCTACATTCGGATGAGCAGAGGATTTGTTTGAGTTAACCCTGGGTGGGGTTTGGGGCTGTAGTCACAGCGAATTTGGGTCTGGGACATGACTTAAATATAGAGCAGAAGTTACAGAGATGGGAAGACTGGAAACAGGGATTGGGGGTGAGGGTCACTTCCTGATCCAGCCTGGATTTTCCAAGTACATTTCCAAAACTGCACCTAACCATCGGAGTGGCCTCGATTCGCAGGTCCGAAGGGCTGAATGGAACATCAGAAGACAGGGCTGAGGGATAGGAGTGGGCCAATCGACCTTTTAACACGACTCCACCAGTAAGTAAGGTCATGGCTCATCTCATTGTGCTCCCTTCTGCACTGTTCTCTCCATGCACTATTATCCCTGATTCACCTGTCTATGGAAAATCAGACGAAGCCAGTCTCGATATAATATAAAGATTCAGCCATCCCAAACTTCGAGGAAAGAGGATTTCCACTTGACTGAATTCCCACTTTGTGAATTTCTTCTCACTCCATTTGTGACTGAGAATGAAGGGTGTCACTATTTCCTTTTCTAGTCCCACCCCTCCACTGCTCACAACAAATTGTAAATGTAACCAGCTTGGTGATATGGCCGATGATAAAGGTCTCAGACTGGGTCAGGTTCATTGATAAGAACAAGTCAGGCAGATTTCTTTAGTCAGCCACAAGTTACTCACAGAACTAACGGAGGAGTATGGTGGATCTGTGGGTAGCACTGCTTCCTCACATCACCAAGGAGCTGGGTTCAATTCCAACCTCGGGCGACCCTCTCTGTGGAGTTTGAACATCCTCCCCATACCTGTGTGGGTTTCCTCCCAGTGCTCCAATTTCCTGCCACAATCCAAAAATGTGCACTTTAAATTGGATTGCCTATAGTGCGCAGGGATGTGTAGGTTAGGTGGGTTAGTTATGGGAAATGTAGGGTTACATGGATAAGGTAGGAGGGCACGTCCAGGTAGGATGCTGTTTGGTGCATCAGTGCGGACGTAATGGACGTAATGCCCTGCCTCCACACTGTAGACATTCTATGACAATGACAATAAATTTGGACTATACAAACACCCAGTGGTACATCCCTAATCCACTCTTATCAACGCCTTGTATGTTTCATTCTCATTCCAAGAGTAACCTTTAAAAACCTTCATAATATAAGCCCTTCACCCCAGGAATACATGAAATGAAACATCTCTGAACTGCTTTCAATGTAATTATATCTTTTCTCAGATAAGGAGACACAAAAAAAACAAATCTCACACTCAGATCATAATGTTTATAATTGTTTTCTCAACATACTATTGGAGGCAGAAATATTGAATATTTTTGAGGCACCGACAGAAGGTTCATAAATAACAACAGAGTCAAGGATTATCGAGGAATGGGCAGCAATTTGCAATGTAGGGGAAAATGTAGACAGTGGTATCAAATTACACGGGTCCAGAACATCCAGGAATATAATGCAAAATTAAATGATAATATTGATAAAACATTAAGTGAGAATCCAAGATGGAGGCGATCCGGAAGGTCTGCTTTGCTGGGCTCTGCATCACAGCAAGGGCAAAGTGGTTCTCTAACCCATCGCATCCCATTTACATAAAACGCAACACTAAAAGAGCGATAGAATCTTTACTAATCCCGTTTTGTCAAGTGGAAATGACAAAACACGGGAAAGGATCGAGTAAGTCCCAACACACGGTGCACCCGTCAGAAGCATCGAGCCTGCCTGAGGCTGTAGCTGCAACTCACTCTGCTCATTCCATGGACCCAGTTACTCACCAGGTCTTGGTCACTGAGTTCACCAAGTTATGTGAAATGATTGAAGCCATGATTGAAGAAGGGTTCAGCCGTGGCGAGAGCCGCTCCCAGCCGTTCCCCAAAAACATGAGCAGCAACTTGACAGCCTTGGAACCAGAACAGACGATGTCAAGCCCCAAACTGCAGTGACAGAGACCGCGATCAATTCCTTTCAGGAGAGGATCCTCGCCTTTGAAAGCCAGGTCCATACCTTAACTGAACATGACGGCCACCTCGAGAACAGGGGTAGGATGAAGAATGTTCACAGCGTCCGTTTGCTGGACCGAACGGAAGGTGGTCAGCGGGTGAGTTTATTGAGAACTGGCTGCCGCGATTCCTTCACTTCAAAACTGAAAAGGGACAGGTGAAGACTGAGGCAGTTCTTTGGGTTATGGTGCGGAGGTCAGACTCAGACCAACACCTTCGCCCTGTCCTTGTGCGATTACATATTTATGGGGATAAACAAAGACTGATGGAATCTTCCAGAACCCAGGGGAAAGATCCGATTGCTTTTATTCACGAGGGCTCCAGGATTATGTTCTTTCAGGACTTTTCAACGGCGGTGATTCAGGAAAGAAAATCTTTTGATGATATCAAGAGAAGAGTAAGGGAACTCTGGACTCAGTATTCCTTAATGTACCCAGCGGTGCTCAGTATTGCTTTCAATGGATCCATACACTCGTCTGACACTCCAGAGAAAGTGAAAACTTTGTGACATTTTAAAGTAAGATAGATGTTTCAATAATCATGTTTCTCTCTTAAATA
Source organism: Chiloscyllium plagiosum (assembly GCF_037043375.1). Taxonomy (NCBI): domain Eukaryota; kingdom Metazoa; phylum Chordata; class Chondrichthyes; order Orectolobiformes; family Hemiscylliidae; genus Chiloscyllium; species Chiloscyllium plagiosum. Next base: position 78,735,485 of record NW_028270159.1, on the reverse strand, counting down.
AACTTTCTTGGATTTTTCTGGTATCAACCAGTGTTAAATTATAGTCGGGGATGGGTAGATGGGTAGAATACTCACTTTTAACTTCTTCATTAGTATTACTACGCTTTTTCTCTTTCTTTGCTTGTGTCTGGTATACGGCTCAAGCTGGAATGGGTTACAAAGGTAGTTGTGATGATTAAATACCGACCAAAGGGCAGTTGAAGCTCGATTTTTGTTGTTAATTGCTCTGGATGTCATATTGGTAGCGGGCAGAAGATGACGTTTTGGGGTATGTAACCGTCCCCACTGGTCGGGCGTGGTGGTGGGAGGGGGAGGGGATAAATTCCCTATGGAGTGTCATTTGCACTTTGGATTTTGTTTCATTTTTTTGTTTTTTTGTGTGTTTAGTTTTGGAAAGTTTTGAGAGCTTGTTAGATGTAGTAGTCTTAGTTTGTGTTGTTTTTAAGCTCTATGAGTCTTTTTTCATTCATGATCAGTGATGTGTAATTCGAGTTCTTCCGCTCTAGAGCTCAAATGTTGCTACAGCGTGTGATGCATAATGATGTTCTTAAATGGTGTATCTGGAACAAGAAGCGGAGCCATCGTCCAGTCAAGAGGAAAAATGTACTTTCTAGTCTTAGAAAGGAGAGGGTGGATGTTGTCCTATTGCAGGAGATGCACCTTGATGACAAGGAACATTTGACATTACAGCAGGGCGGGTTTGGTCGGGTTTATTTCTCGTTTTATTAATAGTAGGAGTAGGGGAGAAGCCATATTGGATAGGAAGAATCTTCCAATTAAATTACTAGATTACATTAGACATTCACAGGAGGATCATAATCCCCAAACCCTTGAACTGTGGGAAAGAATACAGTATTTTGAATGGCTATTGCCTCCCGGCGCACCCTCTTAAAACCGTGGTGGATGCATTTTCCAAATTAAGTTATCTTGTCTCATGGTGCATTAGTGTAGATGATTTCAACAGTCTTATGGACCCCACAGTGGACAGAATGTCCAAAGGTCACCCAATACCCTCGTCATAATGTAAGAAATTAGTTGATTCTTGTGCAGAACTAGAGCTGGTGGATGTTTGGAGGCAGATCCACATCACAAGTAGGGATTTTATTTTCTCCTATAACCCGCATAAATGCCACACGAATGTTGATCTCTTCTCCATCCCTGCAACAATCTTAGATTCGGTGGCATCCTGCACAATTGGGAAAATTACCATTTCTGACCATGAAGCAGTATAACAGTTTCGAGACGCTGGGGAATGGATCCTTTTTTTCTTAAGGCTAGTTAGTTCATTGAGTATTTCTGTAAAGGTTTCAGATCTTTATTAGCCATTAATGCAGATTCAACCAGTAACACATCCATTCTATGGGAAACTGCTAACGCTCATGCCAAGGGAATAGTTATTCCTCAGGAAGAGACAGAAGGGGGAGCAGGAACGCTGGCTTGAGGCACAGCTGAGGACAGCCGAGACGGAATACTGTGATAGCCTCTCAGTGCCTAATCTGCAGAGGATCACAACGCTTCTGTCTGCAGTGAATTCCTCGCTCACACAAACAGCCAGGAAGGAACTTACTTTTGAAAAACAAAGGCTGTTTGAACATGGTGATAAGCCAGGCAAATATTTAGCCTAACTTGCCAGGAAAACGAGCGCCCCTCTTTAGCCATTACCTCAATTAGGGAAGGTACTGGGATCCTTCGCTCCGATTCCAAAAAGATTAATGAAGCCTGTCCGAGATTTTCCTCCGAATTATTTCAGACTAAACATTTTGAGGATAGATGGATTAAGATGGAGTCATTTTTCAAGAACCTGGGTATTCCAGGAGTAACCCCTTAATAAGTATTTGTCTTAATACACCATTGTCAGCAGAGGAGGGTGGAAAGCAGCTTCAGAATGCAAAGGTGCACGTTCTTGATGGATTTCCTAGTGAATTTTATATATAATTTATAAACCTATTGTCAGGGCTGATGTTTAACATGTTCTGTCACTCATACAGTCAGTAACCCCTCCCTCCATCCTTAAAAGAGGCTCATATCTCTCTGATGCTTAAGAAAGGAAGACCCTGGAGGATTGTGCTTCTTACATGCCAATCTCACATTTAAATGTTGGTTTCAAAATCCTGTCTGAGACCCGTGCATTAAGGTTGGAAACTTTGCTGCCTTCTCTAACCAAAGAGGCTTTATAAAGGGCCGCAGATCTTCCGACAATGTTAAGAGGTTACTCAATATGATCCAAGAGTGTCAACAACAATCTGTCCAGGGATTATTGATCTCTTCAGACGAGAGAAGGCATTTGATTGGGTTGAGTGGCCGGATCTCTTCTGTACATTAGAACGGTTTGGTCTATGCAAAGTTTTTATCAAGTGGGTGAGGGTCCTTTACCGCGAACCTCTGGCTGCGGTTCTCACTAATGGTGTGCCAACCAGTAATATTAATATTTCTCCAGGCAGCCGACAAGGCTGACACCTTTCACCATTCTTGTTTACATTGGTGATTGAGCCACTGGCGGAGACCATCCGTCGGGATGCCAACACATCTGCCCCAGAAGTGGGATAGAAGTCGCGTGAGATTACATTGTATGCAGATGAGGGTCTTATGTTTTTTTGTCAAATCCCGCAATTTCGGTAGTTCATGTGATGCAATGCATTAATTCGCAATAAGATTAATTTTACAAAGTTGGAGGCCATGCCTATGGGAGGTCTTAGGGAAATACCTGATACTGAGGGCAAATCCTGGTTTCCTTTTAAATGGTCACGGGGGTGGTTTCCCTATTTCAGTATATTCATTACATTTGTCTTTGATCATTTATTTAATGTGAACTATGTCCATTTGTTTGACAAAATTAAACAAGACCTTCAAAGATGGGAGGCATTTTCAATATCCTGGCTAGGTCCGATAGCTTTTATTAAAATGAATGAACTTCCTCATTTCCTTCGTCCCGTGCGAATGCTTTCTATGATGTTTCCCAGACAGATATTTCGGAAACATAATGGCTGATTTAGCTCTGTTATTTGGCACCATAAACGATTCTTTATCTAGCTAATAAAATTGCAACTGCCCCGCAGATTGTGAGGAGTAGATCTCCCCGATTAAAAGCAATCAATTAAGTTTTTTTTAATCGTATGTTAGTGCCTGGGCCGCTGAGGTCTCGACATCAATATGGCTAGACATTGAGCCCTCTCAGACAAAGTGAACCCTTATTAGTCTGTTGTTCTTAGATAAAATGACAACATTTATGGAATATTGTCATAAAATAATGATTATCAATACTGTTAAAACTTGAAGGACAATGCGTCAGATCGAGGCAATACAGCCAAAACCATGTTTCTTACCCTATAATTGGTATACCGGGGCTAATGGATTCCTGGTTTAAACTGTGGGCAGCGAGGGGGGTACCTTGTTTGGGTGATTTAGAATTAGTAGTATCCCTACAGTGTGGAAACAGGTCCTTTGGCCCAGCAAGTCCACTTCGATCCTCTGAAGAGTAACCCACCCACATCCGTTCCCCTCCCATCTTATATTTACCCTGATTAATGCCCCAACTTACATATCCTGGAACACGATGAGCGATTGAGTAATGGCCAAGTCATCTAACCTGCACATGTTTGTGACTGTGGGAGGAAACCTACGCAGTCACAGTTGAGAATATACTAACTCACACAGCCAGTCACCCAAGGCTGGAACCAAACCTGTGACCCTGGTGCGGTGAGTCAGCAGTGCAAACCACCGAGCCACCAGGTGTTACTTGAAGGAGAAACAATGATACCGTTTGATCAAGTAACTCGTAAGTATGGACTACGGAGTAGAGACTTCTTCGGTTTTTTTTCCAGATTAGAGATTTGATTAAAAAACACAATTTTAAAAGACACTTACAGATCCAATACAGTGAAGCAGGTGATTACTGTAAAGAATACACTCTCTGTCAGTACCCTTTACCATTTGTTGGAGTGTGTCCCCTCAGACAAGACTGTGCAGCTTCGTGACGTCTGTGCGAAAGAGTTGGGGGTTTCGATCTCTTCGGAGACATGGGAGGATATTTGTGGAAATGCTCTAAGGATTTTGATCTGAAATAGGACCCATTCCATGCAGTTGAAAATTCTTCACAGGGTTTCTCTCAAAATTCAAAGTGGGATTATCTTCAGCGTGTCCTAAATGCAGAATGACTACAGACACTCTTACTCATTGCACGTGGTCCTGCTGCAGGCCTCGTATATATTGGAGCACTGCGTTAGATGTGGTAGAGTGGGTCTTGGGGTCCGAATTGGAGATAGACCCGGTTTCTCTTTTCCTGGGCCTGCCCAGAGTATCTTACACAGATGCACATGGGAAAGAAAATATATCTTTACTTTCTGGGCTAGGGAAAATATTATGTTGTGTTGTATGCCTGAAAACTCCCCGTGTCTGTTGGGACTTTGTAAGCTCATCATTGAGAATATCCCTTTGGACTTTCATACCAACATGGTGCAACAAAAACATAGATCAATGTAAGTCATAGGGTCATAGAGTCATAGAGATGTACAGCACAGAAACAGACCCTTCGGTCCAACCCGTCCATGGTATCCCAACCCATTCTAGTCCCACCTGCCAGCACCCGGCCCATATTCCTCCAAATCCTTCTTATTCATTCACCCATCCAAATGCCTCTTCAATGTTGCACTTGTATCAGCCTCCCCGACATCACCTGGCAGTTCATTCCATACACGTACCATTCTCTGTGTGAAATAGTTGCCCCGTAGTTCTCTATTATATCTTTCCCCTCTCACCCTAAACCTATACCTTCTCGTTCTGACTCCCCGACCCCAGGAAAAAGACTTTACCCAGGAAAAAGACTATCCATGCCCATCATAATTTTGTAAAACTCTATAATGTCAGCACTCAGCCTCCGACGCTCCTGGGAAAACAGCCCCAGTCTGTTCAGCCTCTCTCTATAGCTCAAATCCTTCAACCCTGGCAACATCCGTGAAATCTTTTCTGAACCCTTTCAAGTTTCACAACATCTTTTCGATAGGCAGGAGACCAGAAATGCACGCAACATTCCAACACTGGCCTAACTAGTGTCCTGTACAGCCGCAACATGATCTTACAACTCCTGTACTCTATACTCTGACCAATAAAGGAAACGCCTTCATCACTATCCTATCTACAAGCAACTCCCCTTTCAAGGAGCTATGAACCTGCACTCCAAGGTCTCTTTGTTCAGCAACACTCCCTGCGACCTTATCATTAAGTGTATAAGTCCTGCTAAGATTTTCTTTCGCAAAATGCAGCACCTCGCATTTATCTGAATTAAACACCATCTGCCACTCCTCAGCCCATTGGCCATTTGGTCAATCTGAGGTGACCCTCTTCGCTCTCCGCTACACCTCCAATTTTGGTGTCATCTGCAAACTTACTAATTGTACCTCTTATGCTTACATCCAAATCATTTATGTCAATGACAAAAAGTAGTGAATCCAGCACCGATCCTTGTGGCACTGCACTTGTCACAGGCCTCCAGTCTGAAAAACAACCCTCCACCACCACCCTCTGTCTTCTACCTTTGAGCCAGTTCTGTATCCAAATGGCTAGTTCTCCATGTATTCCATGAGATCGAACCATACCATTCAGTCTCCCATGGGGAACCTCATCAAAACCCTTATTGAAGTCCATATAGATCACATCTACCCCTCTGCCCTCATCAATCCTCTTTGTTACTTCCTCAAAAAACTAAATCAAGTTTGCGAGGCATGTATCTCACGCACAAAGTTATGTTGACTATCCCTAATCAGTCCTTGCCTTTCCAAATACATGCACATCCTGTCCCTCACGATTCCCTCCAACAACTTGCCCATCTCCAACATCAGGCCCACTGGTCTATAGTTCCCTGGCTTGTACTTAACACCCTTTTTATACAATGGCACAGCGTTTGCCAACCTCCAGTCTTCCGGCACCTCACCTGTGACTATCCATGTTACAAATATCTCAGCAAGATGCCCAACAATCACTTCTCCAGCTTCCCACAGAGTTCTAGGATACACCTGATTAGGTACTGGGGATTTATCCACCTTTACCCGTGTCAAGACATCCAGCACTTCCTCCTCTGTAATATGGACAGTGTGCAAGGTGTCACCATCTGTTTCCCGACATTTTATATCTTCCATATCATTTTCCACAGTAAATACTGATGCACAATACTCCTTTCGTATCCCCCCATACTTCCTCTGCTAGGAAACATATTCTGTTGTTTTGGATGTCTGATAAACCTCCGGGTCTATTGGGTAGTTGTAAGGTCGTCATGGAGAAAATCCCTTTGAACTTTCTCACCAGTATGGTGCACCGAAAAGCAGAGATTTATGTAAGGTATGGCAACCCTTTTTGGATTACCGCGATACAGGCTTATCTGCCACTCTAAAAAGGGCTTTTATATAGTCATGACGATGTTGTCTAATGAATCACACATTAGGAATTATGAACGTATGCATGTGTATCAGTTAATGCTCTCGAAGAACGAGAGCTATCACTTTGTTATGCTGAACCGTATTATTTATTTATTATTTATTGTTTATTTTTGTTTTTCTTCTGTCCGTTTAGAGACTAACTTATTTTGTATATACATGCACATGGGTGTAATTTTGTTCATTTATTTGAGTTGTTTTGTTATTGGTTTAATATAATAATAAAAATATCTTTTTCAATAAAAAAATTTGCTAAAAAAATAAAATGCTAACATTGATAGATTCGAGTCCCAAATAACTCTCATTCGAGAGACCACTCGTGGTGGTTTACGTTGAAGGTCACCACACGGGTGATGGGGTGAGGTTGAGAGAACATCCCCTTCATGGTAACCTCTGTCAGTGTGGGGAATTGAACTTGCGTTAGTAGCCTACCTCTGCACCACAAACCAATCATCCAGCCAACTCAGTGGGAGATGGTTCAACTGCTACACACAGAATCAGCCGCAGAAAAAGGGCAAGAGAAATTTTAATGACAAGGAAAAAGGTGTATTTGAGACAAGAATGTTATCTGCTAGAAATTGTATTTTATAATGAGACAAGTGTTTGGAAGCTGTCTTTGGCTGAATACAATAAGGTGAGACAAGTGAAATGACCAGGATGACTAAATGTGATTGGATACCGATAACCATAAAATAAGTGCATGTTTTTGAATGGTCTGAGGAAAGCATGCTGATTGTTGCATGAATTTATAAATCAGATGAAATGTATTGTAAGGAGAATCCGTCCCCATGGGAAATGCCTTCTGAACACATACCCGGGGTATGAAGTGTCTGAGAATCGTCTGCTCGGTAACAGGAAGCTGGGGGTTGAATGACTGAAAGTTTCTGTAACATGGAGCTGAGAAGACCATCAGATCACCCCAAACATATTGAATGTTGGAACATATTTGAAGTACTGAATGTCCTCATGATGGATTTTAATTGTGTGTGATTTGAAAAACGTACATGTCTACTCCATCCTCTTTCGTGTTACACACTGGGGCACAGCCGTTTTCCTGAAACTGGGACTAAGTTGGAATAATACCTAGAATATTCCATAATTGGCATTCCCCAGAATATCCTATAACGATGTGGGGGGCATGAGAAAGGCAAGAGAGAAAGAGAGGCAAGGTGCTGCATGCAGTACTGAGAGTGGTGGACCATGAGCCTTGTTCGGGGTCGGTGCTATAACAGATATACAGTGAGTGTGAGGGAGCAGAGAGAATACGGTGACCCTTATCCCTACAGAGTGGGGAAGGTTATTGATGCTTGTCCTGTATTGATGGACATTTCTTCAGACCGCAGATACTGCACTGAGCTGGGTGGTGAGAACAGACCATGCTCGGTAGGTCTGGTAGTGTGGCCCCCTCTGGGAAGAGCATGGTCCCCTTTTATACTAGCCCATCCACCAGGACCTCCGTGCTGCTGTCGACAAACCGTGGTGTAATTTCCACTTCGCTGCCATGCTTGGGGAAAATGTGCAGGGCAGCTCCAAACTGAGAAAGCGCAACCGTGTGCCCATTGGTCTTTTAAATATGGCACCAGTGTCACGGATCACAGAATATCCAGGGGCATCCGGGCGATTGTGAGTACCTCCAGTCATGATGGGTGGCAGACTGGGCTGGAATTGTATGAGAGGGACACTATGGAGTGGGGTGGGTAGTTAATGAGATGAGTTTGGTAAGATAGCACCAGGAAACGAGCTCGGCCTCGTGCAGACAACCCCTCTGTCACACTCAATGAAAATGTCACTGCGACAGTTTTTTGTTAGATTCAGCCCAGTGAGGTGAAGACTCTGCTGTCCTCATTTCTAGTTACAAAGCTGCAGAACAAATGCTCATCCAAAACTCTCCATCGCCTGAACTCACAGAAATATCCCGTTCACTCATAATTCTTCGAAATACTGACCAGTGTTGGATGATACTATCGAAATGCCTTCATTCTGAAACCTGTGAACACATCCCTCCATGACATTCTATCTCAGTCTCCACCCCCCCATGCTGTCTCCACCCGAAAACACACTCATTTACAGTCATTTTGCACGAGACTGCCAGTACGACTGTCCATTTGGCCCAGCTGGTCCATGGCAACCAAAATGTACACCCAGACTCACCCCATTTCCCTGCCCTTGCTATGTATCCCTCTAATCCTTTCCTATCTGTGTATTTGTCCAATTGCCTTTTCAATGTTGTTATTAGACCCACCTCAATCACTTCCACTGAAAGCTTAGTCCATATGCGTACCACACTCTATGTAAAAAAGTTGCCCCTCAGTTTCCTTTTTATATTTTTAATCCATTCCAAACATTACTTGATCCCCTCTCGTCCAAGATTCACCAACCTTGGGAAACAAATTTGAAGTATTCACCCCATGCAAGCCTCTCATGATTTTATAAGAGTTACACTTCTATAAAAACCCCTCGGTTTCCTACACTGTAATGAAATAAGTTCTAACCTGTCCAACCTCGGCCTATAACTTAGAGCCTTTAGCCCAGGAAACATCTTCGGAAATTCGTTCTGCATACTTTTTAGTTCAATAATATCCTTTCTAGAGCAAGGTGAACAAAACTGAACACAATACTCCAACTGCAGCCTTACCACCATGCTGTAAAATTGCAACATAACGTCCCAACTTCTATACTCAATGCGTTGATGAAGGCCAATGTGCCAACAGCCTTCTTCACTGTCCTGTGTATCTGTGACTCAAATTTCAGACAACTGCGCACCTGATCTCCAACGTCCTTTTGTTCCACTACACTCCTTAAGGCCCTCTCATTCATCATTAAACCCCTACCTGGATTTGACTTTCCAAAATGCAAGACGTCACACTTTTCTATATTAAACTCCATTTGTTATTTCTCAGCCCACTTCCTCAGCTGATCAAGGTACTGCTGCAATTTCTGATAACGTTCCTCACTGTAAATGATGTCTCCTAATTTAGTGTCATCTGCAAACTTACTAACCTTGCGTTGTGCACTCTGGTCCAAATCATTGATATAGATAACAAACATCAATGGGCCCAGGATCGACCACTGAGGCACTCCACGAGTCACAGGCCTCCAGTCCGACAAGCATAACTCTACCATAGCCATTTGCTTCATAATGTCAAGCCAACTGTGTCGCCAATTTGACAGTTTACATTGGAGTCCATGTAATCTACTCTTCCAGAGCGGCCTACCATGTGGAACCTTATCAAAGGCCTTACTGAAATCCATATAGACTATGTCCACCACCCTGCCCTCGTCAACATTCCTGGTCACTTCTTCAAATAAGTCTATCAAAATTTGTCAGGCATGATCTGCCATGCATAAAGCTATGCTGACTGCTCCAAGTCAAGCTCTATCTTCCCAAATGCATGCATATCTTATATCTCCCAACCTTCTCAAGTGGTTTCCAGAAACAGATGTGAAGTTTACTGGTCTGTATTTCCCAGGCTTTTCTTTGCAGCCCTTCTGAATAAGGGCACTACATTTGCTACTGCCCAGTCTTCCAGGAACTTGCCCCTGAACTATCTTCTCTCGCCTCGTGCAGTGCGCTTAGGTATATCTGGTCAGGACTAAGAGATTTATCTGACTTTGTGTATTCTAATATGTCCAACAGCACCTCTACTGTGATATGGACTGTACCAAGATATCACAATTAACCTCCCAAAAGTCACAGGTCTTCATGTCTATCTCCATGATAAACACAGAGGGGAAATTGAGGACCTCACCCATCTCTTAAAGTTTTACACATGCATGCCCATTTTGGATTTTAAGGCGTCGTATTCTCTCTCTATGTGTTATTTTTCTTTACTGTAGTGAATTTGGATTCAAGCTGATTGGACCCTTCAAATCCTGACTCATCCGGTTAGACCCATCCCTCTGGATGAGTCATGGTGACTGTTGTTACAGCATCTGTGTCGGCAACATGACCAGACCAAAAAAATGGAGCAGAGGCTGCAGAGAGGACAATCTCCGTAAAATGGAATGAGGGAATCACCATCAGATCAGCCGTGGTCTTAGTGAATGGTGGGGTAGGATTTAATGGACTACTAATGTAACTTATTCATATATTTCTATTTATTCCAAGCAAACTCCCCCTCTCTCCCAGTGTCCCATACTGGTGGGGAGTGAGTCACCTCTTCCTGTTCCTGCGTAACAGGATCCTCAGGCCTCAGTAGCCTCCAGATTTCCCTGTGCCCCAGTTTTGAGCAGTTGAATAACTGGTTCCTGTTCCTGTGTCCAAGTCTCGAACAGTTGAGTGACTGTCTCCTGTCCCTGTGCCCCAGTTTTGAGAAGATGAGTGACTGCCTCCTGTTCCTGTGTCCCAGTCTCGAACGGTTGAGTCTCCCGTTCCTGTGTCCCAGTTTCAAGCAGTTGAATGATTGCCTCCTGATCCCAAGTTTGTGAAAATACATGCCCTTCTCCTGTTCCTGAGTAACAGGTTCCAATAGCTCTGTGCTCACCTGCTGCTCCTGTGGAATTGAGGTGAGCGACTGAATGGCCTCTTCACATTCTTTACAGCTTTTTCTTGACCAAAGACCTTTCCCCTGTTTCTGTAAAACACCATCAAAATCTGAATGATGTATTTTTGTATTTGACTTTCTGTAATTGAACAAACAAGCCGACTGACAGAATTCAGATGCTGAATAGCCTCCTCCTGTTCCAGTGTTATACACTGAAGAGTCAATAGACTCTCAGAGATGTACAGCAAGGAAAAAGATCGTTCGGTCTGGTCATCCATACCGCCAAATATCCTAAATTAATCTCGTCCCCCTTGCCAGCAATTGGCCCATCTCCCTCTACACACTTCCCATGCTTATATCCATCCAAATGCGTTTTAAATGGTGTAACTGTACCTGCCTCCACCACCTCTTTTGGCTGTTCAATCCATACACACAGCAGTCTCTGTGTGAAAATGTTGTCCCTCATGTCCCTTTTTAAATCTTTCTCCTCTCACCTTAAACATTTGTCTTCCAATTTTGGACTCGTCTATCCTGGGAAAAGACATTGACTGTTTACCTTATCTATGCCCCTCATGATTTTATAAACCTCTTTAAGGTCACCCTTCAGCCTCAACACTTGAAAATAGCCCCAGCCTATTCAAACTCTCCTTATAACTCTAACCCTCCAACACCTGCAACATTCTTTTAAATCTCTTCTGCATCCTTTCAAGTTTGACAACGCTTTTCCGACAGCAGGGTGACCAGAATTAAAGGCAATATTACAAAAGTGGCCAAACCAATGTCCTGTACAGATTTTGTCATGCAAATGTTTCGACTCAAGCACGCACCAATAAAGGGAAGATCACCAAGTGCCTTCATCACTGCGCTATCTACCTGTGACGGCACTTTAAAGGAACGGAGAACCTGCACCACAAGGCTAGCTTTGCTGCCTCACAGGGCAGCGACCTGGGTTTAATTCCATCCTTGAATGACTGGCTGTGTGGTGTTTGTACATTCTCCCCGTGTATGCGTGAGTTTCCTCCGGATACTATGTTTTACTCTGACAGGATAAGGATATACAGGTAAGGGTAGATTGGCCATGCTAAATTGAGCACTGTACCCAGGGATGTGTAGGGGAGGTGGATTAGCCATGGGAAATGCAGGCTCAGAGTGATAGGGCATGTGTTTGTCCAGTGGGATATTGTTTAAAGGGTCGGTGTGGCCTCGATGGGCCGAAAAGCCTGTTTCATAACTGTAGGGATTCGATAATTTCTATGGAGTTCTCCTTCATTGGCAGCTTTCAACAGGGCACTACCGATATATCTTGACTTGATTTGTCTTCCCAAAATGCAACACCTCACACGTAACTAAAATATACTCGATCTACCACTCCTCGGTTCACCTAAACAAAGTCCCATTATAGTCTGAGAGATCATTCTTCACTGTCGACGATGCCACCAAATTTGTTATTATCTACAAATCTGCTGACCATACTTCATATACTCAAATGCAAATGATTTGTATAAGTCACAAAATGAAGTGGACCCATTATTGATCTTTGCAGCACGCCACTGGTCACAGGTCTCCAAGTTTAATGAACAAATGTCCACTGTCACGCCCTGTCTCCAATATTCATGAAAATGTTGGATCTAAATGCCGAGCTCTCCCTGGATCCCAGGCAGTCTAACCTTGTTAACCAGTCTACCATGTAGAGCATATTGGTTTTCTTACTGAATTCCATAAAGACAACATCCACTGTCCTGCCGTCGTCAATCATCTTCATCACTTCCTCAAAAAATTACACCAATCAGTGGGACGTGATCTCCAATGGACAAAACCCTCTTCAGTCCTTGTCTTTTTAAATGCATGTAGATCCTTTTCCACCAAATCCTCTCCAACAATTTAGTCACCATTGACGTCAGGCTCACCGATCTATAGTTACCTGTTGTTTTCCTTATTTTCTTAAATAATGACACTATGTTAGCAGTCCTCCTGTCTTTTGACACCTCACCTGTGGAAATCAATGATACAAAGATAACAGCAAAATTCTGACCAATCTCTTTCCTAGCTTCCCACAAACATTTGGGATACAACTGATCAGGTCCCAGTGATTTGTTCACCTTTATGTGTTTTAAAATGTCAAACACCTCCTTGTAATATAGACACTTTTCAATGTATCACTATATATTTATTCATTCTCTCGCTCTTGTAACCTCCGCCACAGTGAATACTAAGGAGAAATTCTTGTTTAGTATCCCTCCAATCTGCTGTGGTTCCACACATAGGTAGCCTTACTGATCTTTAAGGGACCCTGTTCTCTCCCTAGTTAATCTTTTGCCATTAAAGGAATTGTGGATTTTTTTCAATGCCCCGTTAACCCTATTTTTAAAGCCATCTCATGTCCACATTTTTCTGGCCCGATTTCCGCATTGACTATGCACTTACTTCCCTCATACTCCTCTCGGGATTTACTTTATCTCAGCTCTGTTTACCTGACATATGCATCCTTCCTTACCTTGATCAAAGCATCAATATATCTAGCAATCTAGAACTCCCTGCACCCACGAGCCTTGCCCCTCTCACCAATAGGAACACGTTGGCTCTGGAATCTCTGAAAACAGGTTTTGATGGCCTTGCATTTTCCAACCATCCCTTTACCTGTGAATAGGGTATTCCAATTAGCCTTGCACAGGGCTCGCCATCCCTTTCAAAGTTGGCCTTGTTCAAAGTTAGAACTTTAATGTTTACATCAGGTCTTTCCTATCCCACAATTAATTTAAAATTAATATTTATGCGTAACAGAAAGTTAAAGAAACACTTTCTGCCCCTCTGTAACAGGCTCGAGAGGCTGAATGGGCTCCTCGTGGCCCTCTGTAATAGACTGGAAAGGCTGAATGCCCTCCTCCTGTCCTTGTTCCTGAAGAAGGGCTTATGCCCGAAACGTCGATTCTCCTGTTCCTTGGATGCTGCCTTACCTGCTGTGCTATTCTAACAACACATTTTCAGCTCTGATCTCCAGCATCTGCAGTCCTCACTTTCTCCTTGTGTAACAGACCCGAGACATTAAATGAGACAGCAACCCGTGGATTATGAGCAGCAGTTAAACTGTATCTGATGGAGGCCCATCCCTTCTCAGTTACAGAAACATAACCAACACAATGTATTCCCGGTCCCCTCTCAGTAACACCTCATATAGCTGCAGCAATACAGCTCTTTGTTTTGAATGATTCTGCTGGCAAAATGTGCTGAAAAATGTATTGCTGGAAAAGTGCAGCAGGTCAGGCAGCATCCAAGGAGCAGGAGCAACACATTTTTCAGCTCTGGTCTGCAGTTTCATCAGTTGTCACTTTCTCCTTGTTGTCAAAATGTGCCAATATTCTAGATTTCCACCTTTTCAAGTAGCAACAGCCGAAAATGGGCTGAATAGCCTTCTCTTCTTTCTCTGTAAGAGGCCCATAGGGACAGAATTGTTTCGGCGTGTTGCTGAGCAGCAGTCTCAATGCTCTGTCTCAAGGTTATGAAAGGATGTGGTAGCAGGGCACTTAAAACCAGGAGTAGCCTCACACTGGTCAATAAGGAATCTAGAAACTTGCCCACCTGACCTTTCTTTATGCAACCGATCTGCTATTTTATAACTGCCTGTTTCATAAAGAGAGTGGAACGTATATAGAACCCTGCAGTGTTCTGTTAATACTCTCATATCCAAGTTTAAAATAAGATTTAAAGATTTATGGTCCATCCCTCAGCAACCCTAATCCATTCCATCCAAACCCAGTACATGTTCTCTTTTGTAGTTATATGAAAAGTGATGTGTGGAACTGGTTAATTGAGCCTGTTTGCTCAGTCATTATTTGGAGATGCCGGTGTTGGACCTAGATGTACAAAGTTAAAATTCACACAACACCAGGTTATAGTCCAACAAGTTTAATTGGAAGCACACGAGCTTTCGGAGCGCCGCTCCTTCATCAGGTGATAGTGCAGGACACACTTCTAAGGCACAGAATTTATAGCAAAATGTACAGTGTGATGTAACTGAAATTATACATTGAAAAATACCTTGATTGTCTGTTGGGTCTTTCATCTGTTCGAATATCATGATAGTATCACTTCTTTCATGTGTAAATCACAATTGTTTAAAAAAATAATTGTTGCATTCTTATGTTAGCTGTAAAAGTGAGTATTAGCTAGACAATATGTTGAAGGTATTCGCCCCCTGTGTTCTCTGTCTATGCCATGATGTTTAAATTGATTCTAATCTGAAAAGTGAGATAACAGAGTTTTACATGAATCCATGCAGTTTTTGAGCTCAGAGATTTACATGAATTCATTCAGTTTTTGAGCAAATTACTATGTAACTCTGCAAGTACAAAATCATCCCACAAAATATATGTGTGTGATGTGGATCTTTGTCGGTTTGTGTGTGTGTGTGTCTGTGTCTGTCTGGGTTGGCGGGCTGTGAGCGTGAGAGAAAATGTATATGTGTGTGGAGTGATGTCGAGTGTCTTAAGTCTGTGAGGGGGTGCATTTGTGAGTGTGGGAGTTTGTGCGTGTCTGGGGTGGGGAGTTTTGAGTATCAGTGAGAGAAAATGCATATGTGTGTCCAATATGTAGAGTGGTCTAAGTCTCTGAGAGGATGCCGTGTAAGCGTGGGATCGTGTGTGTCTGTAAGGGTGTGCGTGCGTGTCTGGGCGCGTGTCTGTGCACATGTGTGTCCGTATGCATGTGTGTGTATAGGAGTGCCTGTGTGTGTGTATAGTGCAATGGTGGTTATCTGTAATGTGACATGAATCCAAGGCCCCGGTTGAGGTCCTCCCTATGTTTATCGAAATTAGCTATCAGCCTCTGCTTGGCCACATTCGCTGCTGCCTGTCCTGAAGTCCGCCTTGGAGGGTGGTCACCTGAAGGTCCGAGGTTGAAGGTCCTGGGCCACTGAAGTGTTCCCCAACTGGGAGGGAACACTCCTGTCTGTTGATTGTTGTGCTGTGCCCATTCATCTATTGTTGTAGCCTTTGCTCGGTTTCCCAGTGGTTGATCATTGACTGTGATTAATGCCAATCTCCATGGATTCTAATAATTCCAGTAGTTGGTTTCCATCTTTAAATGATAAATGGGCGCCGTTGAATGTGTTATCCCAAAACATGAGCGGGACCATCACCGACAGCACTGACAGGGATCAGCAGATTTGGAGAGAGGGGGAGGAGAGATCAGAATCTGAGAACATTAGACTGGAATGTTCCTACAATGGATCAGAATCTGAGAACATTAGACTGGAATGTTCCAAAAATATATCAGAATCTGGGAACATTTGACTGGCATGTTCCAAAAATAGACAGGAGTTTATCCAATTATGTTTGGTATCTTTCTGCATTTTATCGGTTGTCATTATCAGTGCGGATCTATTACACTCTTCTCATTATTCAATATTTATGGGAAGCAAGGGAGGAGATTGCAGAGCCATTGGCCTTGATTTTTATGTCCTCTATGTCTACAGGAGTAGTGCCAGAAGACTGGAGGATAGCAAATGTGGTTCCCTTGTTCAAAAAGGGGAGTAGGGATAACCCTAGTAACTATAGGCCGGTGAGTCTCACTTCTGTTGTGGGCAAAGTCTTAGAGAGAATTGTAAGGGATAGGATTTATGCACATCTGGATAGGAATAATGTGATCAATGGTAGCCAGCATGGTTTTGTGAAGGGCAGGTCGTGCCTCACAAACCTTATTGAATTCTTTGAAAAGGTGACGAAGGAGGTTGATGAGGGGAAAGCGGTAGATGTGGTATATATGGATTTTAGTAAGGCGTTTGATAAGGTTCCCCATGGTAGGCTACTGCAGAAAATTCGGAGATATGGCATTGAGGGTGAGTTGGAGGTTTGGATTAGGAATTGGCTGGATGGAAGAAGACAGAGGGTAGTAGTTGATGGCAAAGTTTCTTCATGGAGTGCCGTCACTAGCGGTGTTCCGCAAGGATCTGTTTTGGGACCATTGCTGTTTGTCATTTTTATAAATGACCTGGAAGAGGGGTTAGAAGGTTGGGTGAGCAAGTTTGCGGATGATACGAAAGTCGGAGGAGTTGTTGACAGTGAGGAAGGATGTGGCAGGTTACAGCAGGATATAGAGAAGCTGCAGAGCTGGGCAGAAAGGTGGCAAATGGAATTCAATGTAGCTAAGTGTGAGGTGATTCATTTTGGGAAGAATAACAAAAAGATGGGGTACTGGGCTAATGGTCGGATACTTGGTAGTGTGGATGAGCAGAGGGATCTTGGTGTCCATGTACACAGATCTCTGAAAGTTGCCACCCAGGTAAATAGTGCGGTGAGGAAGGCATATGGCGTACTGGCTTTTATTGGTAGAGGAATTGAGTTCCGGAGTCCTGAGGTCATGATGCAGTTGTATAAGACTCTGGTGCGGCCGCATCTGGAATATTGTGTGCAGTTTTGGTCGCCATACTATAGGAAGGATGTGGAGGCACTGGAACAGGTGCAGAGGAGGTTTACCAGAATGTTGCCTGGTATGGAAGGAAGATCGTATGAGGAAAGACTGAGACACTTGGGGCTGTTTTCATTAGAGAAAAGAAGGTTTAGGGGTGACTTGATTGAGGTGTACAAGATGAATAGGGGGTTAGATAGGGTTGACAGTGTGAACCTTTTTCCGCGTATGGAGTCGGGTATTACAAGGGGGCATAGCTTTAAATTAAGGGGGGGTAGATATAGGACTGAAGTTAGGGGTAGGTTCTTCACTCAGCGAGTCGTAAGTTCATGGAATGCCCTGCCAGTAGCAGTGGTGGACTCTCCCTCTTTATGGGCATTTAAGCGGGCATTGGATAGGTATATGGAGGATAGTGGGTTAGTATAGGTTAGGTGGGCTTGGATCGGCGCAACATCGAGGGCCAAAGGGCCTGTACTGCGCTGTATTCTTCTATGTTCTATGTTCTATGTTCTATTTTTATTATCCTTTCCTGGCTATCGTCGGTGTTCCTGGTAAGTGTCACTGTCCAGATTTTTTTCTATACACCAGTTATGACTGTATTACTGTTCTTACATATAATCTACACTTCTTGTCACTATTATTTTCCTGTTGAACCTCTCGATCCATATATTCACTCTACAGACCACTACTAACTACATCAATGAACATGTTCAATTACTGTCTCCCTTTCTGCTCTGGCAGTGTTACTCACGGGTCTCTATGTTGACATTCTCAGTTACAGCGGAGAACTACAATTTATCGTATCATTGCCTTTGTTATTTAAATATTCACAGCATGGAGGTCACTCTCTATTGTTCTGGTTACAAACTCCACTTCCTTCCACTGTTTCCATCTTTTCCCTGGCCAATAACTGCGGCTGAAGCAGACAGGTCACGACTGTGGGAGATCCCTTTGACCATGAGCTGATTCTTGACACCATTCCCTGACCATTTCTAACTTGAAATACTCACCACTTCAGAATATATCTCACTGGTTTATTCCATCTGCTGTTTGAACCTTGAGCTATGAAGTACAGTCTTAATGAAGCCAATAATCTGCTGCTGACGCTCCCGGCTTCAAACTTGCTGAAGCAAATCTGATTCAACCTCACCCCAAACTCCCATCCATCTGTCATTCATGGGCACGCCGATGTATATTGCTGTTGTGTCTGGCAATGCCCTTATTTTGACATTCTCAAGCACTTTATCTCATCTGTCCATGAAACTTCTCTCGTTCTCTCTCTGGCGATTAACAAAAAGCCTGCCAGCTGTTCTTACTGAAAATAGTTTCCTCCATGTGCGTTCCTTCTCAAACAATGAGTTTCGCATTCAACCACGCCAATCGGGCACACACACGCACTCTCCCTCAGTTTCTGATGAACACACACACACAGCAAATCTTCCCATTTTAGGCAGTAATCTAAAACGAGTATGGTTAGCATATGATAGTAACGTTTGCAATACTCTCCATGCTGGGTAGTTTACTGAGCAACACACTAGCATGGTCTGCACAACTCTCCATGTTGTGCTGTCATCTTCTCCCAGTTTATGTTGTTTGTGGTGTTTGGTGAAGCAGATTCAGAATTTGATGTAACAAACCATTTCAGCTGATCTGACAATGCCTTTATTCAATGTTCTCATTCTTGTAAATTTACTCTCGAAGATCTCACTTTTCCAGTTAGTCCCACTGCCCTGTCTTTTTCCTCATACTTCCACAACATCTTTTCAGTTAATTAACTTTTTCTTTCTGTCTTTAATGTGAATCTTTCTGTCCCTCTGTATCTTTCCCTAGCCTTTGCTTTTGGCTCCCTAGTGTATTGAGTGCAATCATTGTGAAGCTGAGAAACAGTGACATGGTGTGTGTCAGGCTGTTGTTCACTTCCCGGTATGTCCCATGTGATGGTCCATGGACAGGGGTGTTTCAGAAGTTATGAGTCACATCCTTGTAACTTGGTCTGTACCTGTGGTTGTCCCTCTCAGGTGACCTTGCGATCAGTAGCACGAGGAAGCCTCTAGAGTAAAGGACCAGGCATCTAAATTGTGTGACAATGTTGTCACTTAATAAAAATATTAATTTCTCTTTTTTTCATATAAGAGATCTTAAAGGCCAAACTGCCTGCTGAGAACGGCTCAAGTAAACAACTTGCGACGCTTTTAGGCTTTTTAATAAATAGTAGAAACAACGGTCTAGTAAATGATCCATAGCTGCTACTCTCTCTGAAACCTGACTTGAAGCTGATTGCTCCTGGATTGGAGAACTATATGCAAGAATGTATGTCTGAATGTACCTTTTTGCCCAGGGGTGTGTTTCGGTGATGTTAGCATATTGGAACAGTTCATTTGCAGAAGGTACTGTATCCATTATTCGGTTAAGGTTTCCAATAGTTAAATTATTCTAAATTCCTCGTCATTTTGAATTGATTTTCATTAGAGTGTTTAAATAAATTGTGTTTTGCTTAATGGTGAGTGGTTTGACTCGTAGCATCACATCTGGAACACCCACTTCACATCTACCTTTAAAATAAGAAAGGTTTGGCATCCAAGCTACCTTCTTAAAATAGATTGAGGCAGTCCAGTTGGTTTATAGCAAACTGGGGACTCTTGCAGGTTCTAAATCAATAATACCAAATTGGGTTTAGAATTACAATCCCTACAGTGTGCGAACTGACCATTCGACCCAACAAGTCCACACCGACCCTCCGAAGAGTAACCTTCCCAGACCCATTCCTTTACCCTATTATGACACATTTACCCTGACTAAGGCACCCAACCCACACATCCCTGAAAACTATGAACAATTTAGCATCGTCAATTTACCTGACATGCACATCTTTGGATTGTGGGAGGAAACCAGAGAATCCAGAATAAGGTCATGCAGACACTGGAGATTATGCACTGGGAGACAATTGCGTTCAAAGGTCGTGTTTAGTAGCTGTCAGTGTCTTTTGTTCCGGATGCTGACTTCGGTTGGTTTAAACAGTGTCTTGTATATAAAGATTCTTTCAGTCATTAAGAGTTTTCTGGGTGTGGAAGAAGTGAAGTTGGGGGTTTTCCAAAAGATAATGAAGGCAAAGCTGTAGGAATTGACAGACAAGCTGGAGTTGGGGTTGCGTTTGTCTGTGAGAAAATGAGAGATGATTACAGCTATAGCTCGGCAATTACATTTGGAAGAACTGCCATCAGACTCTTTGGAAACAGCTGGAATTCAACTTCAATGAGGCTCTTTGAACATGAGAAGGAATTGAAACAGTTTGAATTATGATGAAAAGTCGAAATAAAAGAAAAGGAAATGAAGAAGGAAGAGAGAAAAGGAGAGAAGAAAAGCAGAGAGTTTCAACTTCAAAAATTAGCAATTAGAGAGGAAAGTTGACATAAAGGGCGGAGATGAAGGGAGAAGGTCGGCGGGATGAGGAGGATACTGAGGTTGAGCAACCCTATTGTAACCAATGGCCTGGTGGGGTTCTGTTCAAATGCATCCAGGCATTATCTAAATTTGATGAGACGGATGGGGAAGCCTTTTAAATTTCATTTGAGAAAGTGGCTAAAAAATGCAGTGACCAGTGACCATGTGGATTTAGTTGATCCAAACAAAGCTGATAGGTATTCATCCGTATTGGAGGAGATATCTGGCCAGTATGGGGTGGTGAAGAAAGCCACCTGAAGTGCATATGACCTTGGGCCAGAAGCCGACAGACAGTGTTTCAGGAATCGAAAAAAATGGTCCCTGATAAAACGCACATTGAATTTGAAAGGATCAAACAAAGTCATTTTGAAAGGTGGGTCTTGAGCTTGTTTTTGGCGTTACAACATTTCAGCATATAAATTGCGAATAACATACCTGAGACAAATCTTTATCACTGACCGTGACCCCCTTAAAGTGTTTGGAGAAATTTAGGGAGAAAAATACCACTCTGTTTCAATTGAGCTTATTATTGCTGTCATTCAGTTTGAAATTGCACAGGTGACAGGGCGAGAAAATCTAAGTTTTGATACGTTGTGGAGACTTGGATGAAGAAAGACAAAGGCATCCTGTGGCAGGAATAAAATGACTTAAATCGAAACTAGTTGTGAACATTTGTATGCTCACAGTCAATGTAATGTATATGCATTACAGTCTACTAATAGAGGGAGATTAGGAGGTATAAAATGAATCCGCCGTTATATGTTGATGAATTCTTGTATTCAAGATGGATTGTGCGAATATTACCACTGTAAAAAGGCTATTTTCTCTTGATTTTGTTTTGAAGAGAGATTTTATAGGCAGAGGTGCAGAATTGCAGTCTGAAAACAGTTTAAGTAAATAACTGAGATTTTAGGTTTCATTAAAACGGTGGTAACAATGGAAGGGCAGTGGCTAGCTCTCCCAGACCAGGTTTCGTTATTTTGATTTCAGCTGCTGCATTAAGGAGCTGCTGGGGATCCCAAAAGGTTTGGAAGTTTCAATACATGATACCTAGCTGCTTTTCTCTGAGATCTCTGTCGATGTTGTTTCCCCCTGGATTGGGAAACTGCTGTAAGGATCTGTATTTGAATATATCTTTGTGCCAAGCGGTGTAAACCAAGAAGGTACGGTATCTATTGTTTGTGTAAGTGTTCCAACATATAAGCTATTCCAAAATGTTCTCTTCTTTGATTGTATTTTAACTAAAGCATTTGAATAGATTATATTTTGCTCAATGTCGAGTGGTTTGACCAGTCACAACATATCTGTAAGGCACACTTCACATCTATATTCAAAATAAGGAAAGGTTTGGGCCTAAACGGCCTTCTTAAAATATTTTGCGGGGAATCCTTCATCCAAGCTAATAAATTACTCCTAAACCCATGTTGTCTGATCTTACCACTTACTCTTTGGAGAAGCGACATATCCGATGCCTTCAGGAAGACCAGATATGTTTCATCTGCAGGATTCCCACGATCCACCTTGTTTGTGACATCTTCAAATAACTCAAGCAAACAATTCAAACACGATTTAGCCTTCGTAAAACCATGTTGACTCTGACGAATTGTGGTTTGAGTTTGCAAATGTGCCGAACAATGGACTCTAACAATTTGCCTTAAATTACAATAGTTTATTGTTACACTTTTGTCCCTAATGTATACCATTATTATAAGTTCTTCCCTTTCGAAAGCTTTTGCGTTTTCTTTGAATTCCTATTTAATCGGCAAACGTTTTTAAGAGATCTGCTCCAAATGCCGTGTAAGAGAACGACCTCCTCCTGTTCGATGTTTTAGACGATTTGGAGATTATGGAATATTCCTGTTGCTGTCTAACATTTTGAGGAGCTGATGGGTCTTCTCATATTTCTCCATAACAGATGGAAATAATGAAAGGTCTCCTCATGTATCCCAGAGATGGGACCGAGGGATTGATTGGTCTTCTCTTGTTCACATACAACAGACACGTGTCTAAATTACCTCTTCCTTTTTCATGAAAAATGTCTCAGATAGTTTTTATCCTGATCCAATTCCCTTGCAATAGGCTCGGTGGGTCTGAATGGCCTCCTGTTATCCCAGTGTAACAATCTCCAGTCACTGTGTGACCTCTTCCAGTTCCTATGTTACAGACTTGAGGAGGCTGAATGGTCTGATCCTGTTGCTGTTTAACAGGATACTGGTGCAGAGCTGAAAATGTGTTGCTGGAAAAGCGCAGCAGGTCAGGCAGCATCCAGGGAACAGGAGAATCCTGAAGAAGGGCTTATGCCTGAAACGTCGATTCTCCTGTTCCCTGGATGCTGCCTGACCTGCTGCGCTTTTCCAGCAACACATTTTCAGCTCTGATCTCCAGCATCTGCAGACCTCACTTTCTCCTCAAGGATACTGGTGCAGCATGGCCTACTGTTATAAGCTCGAATGGCTGATTGGCCTCCTTCTGTAAATGTATATCAGGCTCCAGGGGCTGAACAGCCTCGTCCTATTCTAGTGTAACAGGGTAAAAGGCCTGAATATTCTTCTGTTGTTTCTGTGTAACAGGCTGGAGAACGGAATGGATTCCTCCACTATCTGTGTAATTCGCTTCACTTGTTGACTCCTTCTGTCATCTATGTTCAAATAAGATCATCCTTAATTTATGTAAACTCCAATGGCTACTTGGTCAAGCTGATCATCCTTTCGTCATTGCAGGAATCAGTTGAGGGAACCATCTCTGAGCTGCTTCCAATATAACAACATCCTTTCTTCATTGAAGAGATTAAATCTGTACACACTACTCCAGATGTGATCTCACTAAGACCCTGTACAGCAGCAGCAACACTTTACCAGCCTGTTATAAGTTTCCCACCCAGGTAGAGCAGTCTCAGCTCTCTGGGGGAATATAGAGCATGGTTGGAAGATAATTGTCCTTCTCTACACCATCAGCATAACGGGAGATCTGGAGAAATTAAAGTTTGAGAAGATTATAAATGATGTGGCGAGATGATCTCTACCATTGATCTCCCCAGAGCCCACGTCGCTCAGATTCCACAGAATCGAGTAAGGAGAAATCTAGTAAACAGCAAGGAGGAGCAAACGTTGATGGGAGTTATATATCAAAGTGAAAGCTGCAATATAAATGCAGGGCATGTTAAAAAACAGGAAATGATACATACACATTTGTGTATCCTTCAGTAATAATGTATTGTTTAAATTATATCTAAACTGTGTTAACCCAATTGAATGCTGATGCTGGGGAAAATGGATTTCGTGACCACGTGTGAGTTGGTTTGCATTAACATTATGTCGAGCACTGAGTTCGAGATCAGGCTATTAAGGAATTGGTGTTGAGTGATCAGAAGAGCTAATTGAAACTTTTGCTGGAAAGGGCCTTTTGGGAACAGTGACCACAATGTATTGGTTTTCTTTTATGCTGTTTGAGTTCATGGCAGTTTTTGTTTTATTTGAAGTAACCGTTATAAATCTGAGTCATGCAGCCATGAAAGTGTGAGGAGAAAGTGGGGACGACAGATGCTGGAGATCAGAGTCGAAGAGTGCGGTGCTGGAAAAGCACAGTCAGGCAGCATACTAAGAGCAGATAAATCGATGTTTCGAGCATAAGCCCTTCATCAGGAAAGAAGCATCTGGACCAAGGGAGCTGAGAGCTAAATGAGAAGGGGGTACGGCGGGGGGAGGTAGATGGTATTGTGATAGGTAGATGAAGGTGGGTTGAAAGTAATAGGTGATGAAGGGAGACAGAACGCCTCATCTACTGCATCCATTAAACCCAATGTGGTCTTCTCGGGTCAACTTGTGGATCATTTCAGAGAACATCTCTGGGACAGCCAAATTGAACATCTCCATCGCCTTGTAGCTGAGCACTTTAACACTCCTTCCCACTCTGCTAAGGGCATGGGAGCCCTGGGCCTGATCCATCACCAAACTCGAGCCATCAGAAGCCTGGAGGAAGAAAGCCTCCTCTTCTACCTTGGGACCCTCCAACCACAGGGGATCATAGTGGATTTCACCATTTCCCCATTTCCCCTAATCCCACCTTATCTCGCTCCAAACTTCCAAGTCAGCACCGCCCTTTTGAACGTTCCTATGTGTCCACCTTCCTTCCTATCAATCTGGTCCACCCTCCCCTCGACGATCACTTTCAACCCCACCTTCATCTACCTATTAGATGAAAGGAGGCAGCTTAGAAAAATGCCAAGTGCTGCAGTAAGACCAGTGGATTCAGAGAAATGTAGGAGCCAGCAAAGGATGATCAAGAAACTGAGAAGAAAATCAAAAAGAGAAAAAGCGTGCAAACGAAAGAAAAACATGAAGACTGCTAAAAAGCGTCTATCAATGTATGAAAAAAAAAAATAAAAACAAGGTCAAATGTGGAACAGTTGGTGTGCGTTCAGGATAATTTATTGCAGAGAACAGAGAAATCGCAGGGAAAAGAAACAGTTTCTTGCGTCTATCTTCATGGAAGAATGTCCAGAAATTCTTCCAGAAATACCAAGTGACCATGGGACTTGTGCAATTAAAGTCTAAGATCATTCTTATCAGTGTTGAACCTATCTTTAAAAATAAATCTGGATTGAGTATTTATAAATCTGACAGACTAGATGTACTTAATACAAGAATTTCAGATGAAGCAGCAAAGACATGTTGATTGTATCGCAGATTTTCACTTTATTTTCCGACACATTCCTGAAAGGCATTTAGCCAAACTGGATAAGGCAAAGGTTATAAATATTATGCAATAGTTTAAGAAAGGATGAATTTGGAGAATGGTGAACTACAGACCAGTTATCTTGTCATCCACAGTCAGGTATCTGTTGGACTCGATTACAAAGAACATGCTACTAGATATATAGAAGGTAATAACATAACTGGGGAGTGTGAGAATGTACCGATGAAAGGAAAACCAGAAGTGGCAAACATTGTTTTGGAATGGTTTGAAGATAATTCTTGTGGACAGAGGCAATGAAGAACCATTGGATAACGTATAGTTGAATATTCATGAGCTTTTTTTTTCAAAGAACTCACACAATAAGCTCATAAGAAAAATTAAAGCGAGAGGTATTGGGAATAACATATGCAAATGGGAAAGTAAAAATTCGGTTTACATTCATGTGAATGTAATTGGAATATAGAGGATGTCGTGCACCAGTTGCATCGAGCGTTGGTGAGACTAAACGTAGAATATTGTGTATCGTTCAGAGTCCCAATCTAAGAAAGAATATATTGACTACAGAGGAACTTTAAAAGGTATTATCCAGATTAATCCGTAAAATGGCAAGATTGTCTGACTGGGAACCTCAGCCTGTAATCTCGAGTTTCAAAACATGAGAGTTGATTGTAGTGAATCTTAGAAACATCGAAAGGACTGAATAACAGAGGGACATGAAGAAGTACAAGGATGCGAGATAAGGGAGAATCCCACGATATTCTACACGGACAAATAGAACAGAATAATCAGCAAACAGTTAGTGTCCATTAGAAACCAAAGGGGCAATCCGTGTGTCAAGCTGGAGAACATTGATGGATTATTACATGAGACCTTCACATCTATTTTACTTGGGAGAAGGAGGATGCAGGTACAGAATTCAAGAAGATGGACTAGGAAGCTTTTGAACAGATTGATGTAAAATACGAGATTGGATTTGAGGCTTTGTTCTGTATAAATTTGGACCAATCTCCATGTCTGAATGAGTTGTATCACAGGCGGCTGTTGGGGTCAAATGAGGAAAGACCCTGACTGCAATATTTTAATTAGAATCTGACCATAGGGAAGGTACCAGAGAACTGGAGAACCGCTAATACGATTCCACTTCACAGTAAGGGTGGGAGACATAGACCAGGGAAGTTGAGACGAGCGAGTATTAGATCACTGTTAAGAAAACTACTGGAGAAAATAGGGAAGGAGAAAATCGAACTCCAATCAGAGTTGCAAGGTTTGATCAGGGATCATCATCATGACTTTGTCAGGAGGAAGTCACATCCAATGGATTTGATTGAATTAGTTTGAGGAGGTCGATTATTTAGTTTTGTTGGAAGGCCTTTGACAAATTTCCACCTGGGAAACTGAAAAATAAAGTAAAATCTCACAATATGAAGGATAACTTGGCAAGTTACAACGAAAATTGTCTTAGTAGCAGGAGACAGAGGGTGGTGGGAGAAGGCTGTTTGTGTGACTGGAGACCAGTGTCCCCTGGTGTACCACAGGGATCAGTGCTGTGTCCCTTATTTTTTGTGTTATTCATAACAAAATATAGATTTGAATGTGGAGGGGTGCTAGGTGGAGAGTGGGGAAGGTGCGATAAGTAAGTGTATGTTTGACATAAAGATTGGCTGGGTGGTTAGCAATGAGGGGAAGGCCTTAAGTTACAGGAAGATGCAAATGGAATGGTCAGATGGGCGCATCAATGGCAGATGGAATGTAACCCTGATAAATATGAGGTGATGCACTTTGGGAAATGGAACCCGTCAGGGGAGGACTCAATGAATAGCAGCACACTGGGAAGCTCAGATTGTGCTTCTCCACACATCGCTGAATGTGACTGGACAGGTTAATGCTTAAAAATGTGTTGCTGGAAAAGCGCAGCAGGTCAGGCAGCATCAAAGGAGCAGGAGAATCGACGTTTCGGGCAGATTCCTGAAGAAGGCTTATGCCCGAAACGTTGATTCTGCTGCTCCTTTGATGCTGCCTGACCTGCTGCGCTTTTCCAGCAACACATTTTTTAAACTCTGATCTCCAGCATCTGCATTCCTCAATTTTTCCTGGACTGGTTAAGAATTGGCCCTTGGGTGTAGCGTTTCCGAATCAGGGTGTAGATTATAAAAGCAATACAGGGATTTGGTTCGGCCAAAATGGAGTACTGTATGTAGCTCCGGGAACCACATTCCAGGAAGGATGTGATTGTGCTGGAGAGGGTGCAGAGGTGATTCACCAGGATGTTCCCTGGGATGGAGCATATCAGCTATGGAGAGAGGCTGGATAAGCTCGGGTTGTTTAGTTGGGAGCAGAGGAAGCTGAGGAGTCAGTGATTCAGAAGGATAAGATTATAAGTGACACGGACAGGGTGGATAGGCAGCAGCTGTACCTTTTAGTTAGAGAGTCAACAACAAAGGAGCACACTTTTAAAGTGAAGAGTTTGAGGTTCAGAGATGATTTAAACATTTTTTCACCTCAAGGTGTGGGGTTCTGGGATTACTTCCTGAGAGGGGAATGATCACCTCACAATCGGTAAAAAGGACTTGGACGAGCAATTGGAAGTGTCATAACATTCCAGGCTATGGGCCTGGTGGAGTAAAGTGGGACTAGTATAGATCATGCTGTATTTCTGATGGCACAGAGCCTATGTCCCTGTGAGTGTATGGTGTGGAAGGTCAATTATTGAGCAGTTTAATGCAGGAATTGATGGATTTCTGAAGAGTTATATTCATAAGGGTTATAAGAGTGAACTGTTGTTGTGGTTCTGTTCGCCGAGCTGGAAGTTTTTATTGCAAACGTTTCGTCCCCTGGCTCGGCGACATCATCAGTGCTTGGGAGCCTCCTGTGAAGCGCTTCTTTGATGTTTCCTCCGGTGTTTATAGTGGTCTGTCCCTGCCGTTTCCGGTTGTCAGTTTCAGCTGTCCGCTGTAGTGGTTGGTATATTGGGTCCAGGTCGATGTGTTTGTTGATGGAGTTTGTGGATGAATGCCATGCCTCTAGGAATTCCCTGGCTGTTCTCTGTCTGGCTTGCCCTATGATAGTAGTGTTGTCCCAGTCGAATTCATGTTGTTTGTTGTCTGCGTGTGTGGCTACTAAGGATAGCTGGTCGTGTCGTTTCGTGGCTAGTTGATGTTCATGTATGTGGATTGTTAGCTGTCTTCCTCTTTGTCCTTTATAGTGTTTAGTGCAGTCCTTGCATGGTATTTTGTACACTACATTCGTCTTGCTCATGTTGGGTATCGGGTGAACTGTATTAGCTTCTTAAATTATGTCAATGTGAGAAATATAAGAAAACAAATGCAGTTTCCTTACAGTTTGAAACCAGAGAATGGAGAATGGGGAACAGGGAAATGGCAGAACTATGAAGCCACTACTTCTGTTCTGTCTTCACAAAACTTTCTAACAATACAAGGAAAACCAAGTCTGGTGTAGGAAAATGATAGAATACATGGAACATAGAACATCGTAAGTAATTAGTTTAGCAGAAATTATTGTGGCTGAAAGTAATGGTCATAGACAACATTAGATTACATTACAGTGTGGAAGCAGGCCCTTCGGCCCAACAATCCACACCGACTCGCCGAAGCGCAACCCACACATACCCCTACATTTATTCCTTACCTAACACTAACACTAACATAGACTTATGAAATGGTAATTATGCTTGAGAAACAAATTGGGAGACAAATGAAAGAGAAACAATGGATGTAAAACATTTTGATTTTTAGAAAAATGTTGGTAAAGCTCAAAGCCTAATTTGCAAAATCAAATCTGAGTGGATCGGGGCTAATATATGGACATGTTTCTAGAATGGGACAGCTGGCAGGAAACAGTGAATAGAAATAAACAGACTCGTCAAGTAACAGCCTGACATTTTCTGAAAGGTATGATTCTGTGAGTATGACTATGTCCCAGACTCCCCATTACCTTCCCTAGATATCTCCTGTCTCATCAGCAGGACGGACACAGCAGAAGTGGCGGTACAGTGGGATACAGTTGGAAGGGAATTGCTCTTGGAGTCCTCAACAGTGACTCCGTATCCCATGAAGTCTCATGGCATTAGTTTGCACATGGAAAAGGAAACCTCCTGCTGATTACCATGTACAAGCCTCTCTCAACTGATGAATCAGGACTGCTCCATGCTGACGAACACTTGGAGGAAGCACTGAGGGTAGCACGGACGCAAGATGCACTCTGGGTGGCGGATGTCAATGTTCACCACCAACAGTATCTCAGCTACAGCATTACAGATCGAGCTGGCCGGGTCCGAAAGGATATAACTCGAGGCAGGTGGTGAAGGAACCAACAAGAGGAAAATACATACTTGACCACAGCCTTACTAATCTGCCAGTTGCAGAAGTATCTGTCCATGACAGTATCGGTAGGAGAGACCACCGCATAGTCATTGTGGAGACAAAGTGACACCTGCATATTGAGAATGCCCTCCACCATTTCGGGTGGTACTATCACGGTGCTTAATAGGGCAGACATCTAACAGATCTAGCTGCTCAAATCTGGATGTTCATAAGGTGTTGTGGGTCATCAATAGCAGTGGAATTGTACTCCCACATAACCTCATGGCCTGGCATATCCCCCTCGCAACAATTGCCGTCAATCCACAGGATCAACATTGGCTCAATGGAGTGTGCAGGATGGCAGGAGCAGCACCAGGCATACCTGACAATGACGTGTCAGCCTGATGAAGCCACCAGAAAGGACTACTTATGCGCCAAACAGCATAACCAGTAAGTGATAGACAGAACTAAGTGATCCCACAAGCAACAGTTCAGGTCTAAGCTCTGCAGTCCTTCCACATTTAGTCGAGAAACTTTGGGGACAATTAAACAATTCACTGGAGGAAGATATTCCACAACTAACCCCTTCCTCAATGATGGAAGAGCCCAGCACTTCAGTGTATAAGATAAGGCTGATGCATTCGCAACAATCTTCAGTCAGAAGTGCTGAGTGGATGATCCATTTCACCCCCCTCCAGTGGTCCACAGCAATTCAGTTACCAGTCATCAACCAATCTGATTCAGTCCACGTGATATCCAGAAATGATTGGAGATACTGGATACTCCACAGGGTCCATAATCTGACAACATTCTGGCAATAGTACTGAAAGCTTGTGCTCCAGAACTTGCCACTCCCCAAGCCAAACTGTTTCAATACAGTTACAACAATGGCTTTCCCCGATTATGTAGAAAATTACCCCAAGTATTTCCTGTATATAAAAAGCAAAACAAATCCAATCCGGCCAATTACCACTCCATCAGTCTACTGTCGATCATCAGTAAAGTGATGAAAGGTCTCAGTGCTTTTAAGCAGCAACCTGCTCAGCAATAACCTTCTCAATGACGACCAGTGTGGGCTCCACCAGGGCCACTCAGCTCCTGACCTCAGTACCGTTGTTCAAACATGGACAAAAGAGCTGAATTCAAGAGGTGGAGTGAGAGTGACAACCCTTTAAAACCTGGCCTTCGACCAAGTGTGGTATCAAGGGGCCTTAACAAAAGTGGAATCAATGGGTATCAGGTGCAAACTCCCCGCTGGTTAGAACCATACCTAACACGTAGGACGATGGTCATGGTGGATGAAGGTCAGTCAACTCAGCTCCAAGTCTGCAGGAGTCCCTCGAGCAGTGGCCGAAAACTTCTTCAGGGCTGCTTCATCAATGACCTTCCCTCTACTGAAGCAGTCCATGTTCAAATGCGACAATATCTGGACAGTATCCAGGCTAACAAGGGGCAAGTAATATTCAGGCCACACAAATGCCAGACCGTGACCATCACCAATAAAATACAATCTAACCTGCCCCTTGGTATTCAATGGTGTTACTATCACTGAATCCCCCAGTATCAAAGTCCTGGTGGGTAATCATTACTCAGAAACCCACTGGTCTCGCCACATAAACACAGTAACTACAAGAGCAGGTCCGAAGCTAGAAATACTGTGGCGAGTAACCCACATCCTGATTTCCAAAAGTCTGTCCATCATCTACAATGCATAAGTCAGAAGTGTGATAGGAGAGTCCCAATTTGCCTGTATGAGTGCAGCCCCAACAACACTCAAGAAGCTTTATACCATCCAGGACAAAGCAGTCAGTTTGATTGTCCCGACATCCACAATGCTCCACCACAATGCTCAGCAGCAGCAGTGTTTTACTATCTATATGCTGCAATGAAATAATTCACCAAAGATCCTCAGAGACCATCTTCCCAACACACGACCAAGTCAATCTAGAAGGACAAGGGCTGCAGATGTATGGAAATACAATCAACTTTAGGTTCCTCTCCAAGACATTCAACATCCTGACTTGGAAATATATCACCGCTCCTTCATAGTCGCTGGGTCAGAATCCTGGGATTCCCTCCATAATGGCATTGGAGGTCAATCACGGCAAGTGGACTGCAGTGTTCAACATGGCAGCTCACCACCACCTTCTCAAGGGCAATTCGGGACAGGCAATAAATGCTGGCCCAGCCAGTGACACCCAGATTCACGAAATAAATAAATAGAAATTAACAGAGGAAGGTTGCTGAGGTGTCGCATGGATCGGTGCTTGGGGCCCAGCTGTCCACAATGCCCTTTAAACATTTGGTTGCTGGAATCAGATACAATATATCCCAGCCTGCTGACAGCACTAACGGATGTGGGATTGTGAGTTTGTGAGGATGTTGTAAAAAAGCACCGAGAAGATTAAGACAAGTGGAGTGAATGGGTTAATAGGTGACAGATGGAGAACAATGTGGATAGAGGTGATGGTGTGCCCTTTGGTGGAAACGATAAATTGGCAGCCTACCATTTGAAAAGGATTGGTTGAAGCATGTTCATCTACAAAGGGACGTTTGCTCCTTTTTGTTGTTTCCTTCTGCATAAACCTCTGAGGTCCCTGCAGCGCAGTGAGTTCTCTGACCAGATGTCAATACTAGGAATGACATTGGCACGCTGACCAGTGTACATAGAACCACCAAGTGGTGAGCTATAACATTGAAAAGGATTTGGATCTCCTTGTACACCAGTCACTGAAAGCAATATTGCAGGAAAGAAAGCAGTAAAGAAGATAAATGGTGTGCTGACCTTCATTTCAGGGGGATGTGAGTCCAGGAGAAAGGGTGTCTTACTGTACCTGTACAGGGCCTTGTTGAGACATCATCTCAAACATTGTGCGGTATTGTGGACAGTTCTCATCTCCATACCTAATAAAGGACAAACCTGACATTGACAGAGAGCAGTGAAGGATGACCAGACTGATATCTGGGATGGCGAGCTTGTTGTGGGAGCAGAGTTTGTGGTGACTGGGCTAGTATTCCATGGGGTTTAGGAAAATGAGTGGAGAAATCAGTGAAATATACAAAAGTCTGACAGGGTGAGACAGATTGGAAGCAGGCGTGATAATTCCCCTGGCTGGTACAGGCAGGTCACTCTGCATTGAGATGAGAATAAATGCCTGTACTCACTGACTGGGGAACCTTGGGAATTCTCTTGCACCTGGAAAACAAGACCCTGATTATAAATAAGGATTTAGCGACAGTAAAGGGATAGTGGGAGAGCAGGAGTACGGTGTGGAAATGAAGGGCTAACCGTCATTACATTGAATTGTGTAGCAAACTCGATGGACCAAACGTACTACTGCACTTCCTATTTTATAGCTTCCCAAGGTTACTCACATTAACGGATATGTATATCATGTGGGGTAAGTGCATTGCGGAGATTTTTTTCATGAACTAGAATGGGGAGACTCAAAGTGTTGTATGACCGACTCCTTTCCCGCTGTTTCTGTGCAGTCTGTGGGAAAGCTCTGTAAATGTTGTCACAAGCTCTCAGATGTTAGGTAGGCGGTCTCTGCAGGGTCGACAGGACTGTGTTCCCATTCGCTTTTCCGACACTGATACTGAGGCCGGATGTTCTGTCCGTTGTCATCCTTTCAGACCTCGGAGTAGATAGATACAAATGAGTGCCTTGATTGACCGTTTCAGAGACCATTGAAATGTTTATCACATGTCAGGATCTTTGGAGTCAGTTTTCGGCCAGCCCAGGATTTCACGGGAGATTCACTTCCTAAAAGTACATTGGCGAAGGAAATTCTTTATCCATATTGGCTTCAAGTTCACTGTTACTGACACCAGAGTTTAGATCTCGATATTTTATTAATTGCTTTTAACTTCCACCCGCTGCCAGAGTATTAGCCTGGTCTGGATAAATAATCCAGTGACATTTCCACAGCACCATATCCACATGGGTATCTATCGGAAACCATACTGAACAGTTTATTTCTGTGCTGCTTGACACTCTGTCAAAAAGAACTCCCACCAATTTGGCTGTCATGATGGGACTGAGGTGATAGTAATTGGTCAGTTTGTAATATTTCCCGTCTTATTGGACAGGACACAGCTGAATAATTTTCCACATTGCCAGAGAGATGTTAGAGTTGGAGCTGGAATGAAACAGCTTCTCCAGGGACACGACTTGTTGTGCAGCACAAGTCTTCAGTCCCATTGAGGGAATGGGGTCAGGACCCATTGCCTTTGTCGTATCTATTTGTTCAGCTGTTTCTTCATGTCTCGTGCAGCGAATCAAATTAGTTGAAGACTGACATCTGTGATTTTGTGGGCATCATGATGAGGGTGAGGTGTATCATCGACTCGACACTTCTGGCAGAAGATGGCGCAGATAAAGCATCCTTCTCTTTTACACTGATGTGCAGGTCTGTTCCATTATTTAGGATGGGAATGTTTGTGGAGCCCTCTCCTCCAGTCTACCCCATATTTTTAAGCGGTGTCCTGCCTCCAGAGTGTCCAATCCTTTAATAATCTTACATGTCTCAATCAGATCCCCTCTCAGTCTTCGAAACTGAAGAGTATACAAGCCCAGTCGCTCCAGTCTTTCAGCGTAAGGTAGTCCTGCATTCCAGGAATTGACCTTGTGAACCCACGCTGCACTCCCTCAATAGCCAGAATGCATTTCCTCAAATTCGGAGACCAGAACTGCACACAATACTCCAGGTGTGGTCTCAGCAGGGCCCTGTACAGCTGCAGAAGAACCTCTTTGCTTTTATACTCAATCCCTCTTGTTATGAAGGCTAGCAATGTATTAGCCTTCTTCACTACCTGCTGTACCTGCATGCTTACCTTCATTGATTGGTGTAAAAGAACACCCAGGTCTCTTTGTACTGCCCCTTTACCTAAATTGATTCCATTTTGGTAGTAATCTGACTTCCTGTTCTTGCCACCAAAGTGGATAACCATACATTTATCCAAATTAAACTGCGTCTGCCATGCATCTGACCACTCACCTAACCTGTTCAGGTCACCCTGTAATCTCCCAACATCCTCCTCACATTTCACCCTGCCACCCAGCTTAGTATCATCAGCAAATCTGTTAATGTTATTACTAATACCATCTTCTATATCATTAATATATATTGTAAAAAGCTGCGGTCCCAGCACTGATCCCTGCGATACCCACTGGTCACTGCCTGCCATTCCAAAATAGAGCAGTTTATCACTACTCTTTGTTTCCTGTCAGCCAACCAACTTTCAGTCCAAGTTAGTACTTTACCCCCAATACCATGCGCCCTAATTTTGCTCACTGACCTCCTATGTGGGACTTCATCAAAAGCTTTCTGAAAGTCCAGGTACACTACATCTACTGGATCTCCCTCGTTCATCTTCAGAGTTACATCCTCAAAAAATTCCAGAAGATTAGTCAAGCATGATTTCCCCTTCATAAATCCATGCTGAGTCTGACCTATCCTGTTACTACTATCCAGATGTGTCGTAATTTCATCCTTTATAATCGACTCCAGCATCTTTCCCACCACTGATGTCAGACTAACTGGTCTATAATTTCCTGCTTTCTCTCTCCCACCTTTCTTAAAAAGTGGTCCAACATTAGTCATCCTTCAATCCGCAGGAACTGATCCCGAATCTATCGAACTCTGGAAAACAATTACCAACGCATCCACGATTTCTCGAGCCACCTCCTTCAGTAACCGGGTTCTAGACCATCAGGCCCCGGGGACTTATCAACCTTCAGACCTAACAGTCTCTCCAACACCAATTCCTGGCAAATATAAATTCCCTTAAGTTCAGGTCCTTCAGCCACTGTTACCTCAGGGATTGTTTGTGTCTTCCCCAGTGAACACAGATCCGAAGTACCAATTCAATTCTTCTGCCATTTCTTTGTTCCCCGTAATATATTCCCCTGTTTCTGTCTTCAAGGGCCCAATTTTAGTCTGAACCATTTTGTTTTTTGCCTTTCACATACCTAAAAAAGCTTTTACTATCCTCCTTTATATTTTTGGCCAGTTTACCTTCGTACCTCATTTTTCTTTCTCTGCATATTTCTTTCTTCGTAATCCTCTGTTGGTCTTTAAAAGCTTCCCAGTCCACAGTTTTCCCACTTATCTTTGCTGTGTTATACTTTTTCTCTTTTAACTTTATATGTTTCTTATCTTCCCTCGTCAGCCGCGGCCACCCATGACTCCTCCTAGGATCTTTCTTCCTTTTTGGAATGAACTGATCCTGCATCTTCTGCATTATACACAGAAATATCCGCCATTGTTGCTCCACTGTCATCCCTGCTAAGGTATTGCACCATTGAACTTTGGTCAGCTCCTCCCTCATAGCTCCATTATTCCCTTTATTCAACAGAAATATTGTCACTTCCGATTGTACCCTCTCCCTCTCAAATTACAGATGGAAACTTATTGGATTATGGTCACTACTTCCCAATGGCTCCTTCACTTCGAGGTCCCTGATCAATTCTGGTTCGTTGCGCAATACCAGATCCAGAATTGCCTTCTCCCTGTTCGGCTCCAGCACCAGCTGTTCTAAGAATACATCTCTGAGGCACTCCACTCTTTCTTGGGATCCAATACAATCCTGATTCTCCCAGTCTACCTGCATGTTGAAATCCCCAATAACAACTGTAGTAATATCTTTGTGACAGGCCAATTTCAGCTCCTGATTTCACTTATATCCGACATCCAGACTACTGTTTGGGGGCCTGTAGATAACTCCCAAGAGGGTCTTTTTACGCTTAGAATTTCTCAGCTCTATCCACACTGACTCTACATCCCCTGACTCTAGGTTCCCCCCGCACAAGGGACTGAATATCACCTCTTACCAACAGGGCCATCCCACTCCCTCTGCCCGTCAGTCTGTCCTTACGTTAGCAAGTGTCGCCTTGAATATTCATTTCGCAAGCACTGTCCACTTGAAGCCACGTCTCAGTTATCACCAGAATATGATATCTGCCATTTTTCAAAAGAGCCTCAAGCTCATCCATCTTATTTATCATGGTTCGTGCATTCATATTTAAAGCATTTTTTAATTTGTTACTGCCCCCACTCTTCTCATCAACTCCTATTTCACGCAACCTGACAGTATGATCCCTTTTTGAGTTTTCTGTTTCATTGATACAGTTGTCTTTCTTGACTTCCCTTGTTCTAACTTTCCCTTCAATTTCCTTCTTAAACATCCAGTTTGTCCCCTCCACCTCCGCCCCCCCCCACTTAGTTTAAACGCAGCTGTGTTGCAGTAGCAAACCTGTCTGCCAAAATGCTAGTATCCAACCTCTTCAGGTGAAAACTGTCTCTCTTGTATAATTTATGCTTACCACAAAACATACCCCAGTGATCCAAGAATTTAAATCCTTGCTTCCTGCACCAGTTCCCAGCCACACGTTCAAGTCCATTATCTCACTGTTTCTGGTCTCATCAGACTGAGGAACTGGAAGCAATTTGGAGATAACCACCCTGGACATCCTGCTTTTCAGTCTTCTTCCTAGTTCTCCGAAGTCCCGCTGTAGTATGTTCCTCCTCTTCTTCCCAACATCATTTGTGCCGACATGTACCACCACGTTTGGCTCTTCCCCTTCGAACTTGAGGATTTCCTGCACTCTGTCTGTGATGTCTTTAACCCTGGCACCAGGAAGGCAACACACTATCCTTAAGTCCCGCCTGCTGCCACAAAACCCCGTCAGTTCCTCTCACTGTGGAGTCCCCTATTACCACGATTCTGTGCGATGTCCGACTCTTCCGCTCTGTCTCCACGCCAACCTTTGATTGACAGACTTGGCCGCCTGGCGGACTGGCAGTGTCATCTGCCTCTACTGTTTCCAAAAGATTCAACTTGTTCCTGACAGGTACTTTCCCCAGAGTCTCTTGCACCTGTCTCCTCTCTGCATTCCTCATCGTCTGCTCTCTTCTGCTCTCTTCTGGTATGCTCGGTGTAATAACCTCACTGAAGGTCTTGCCCAGAAAGATCTTGTTCTCTCGGATGAGCCTAAGGTCCTCGTGTTGTTTCATCAGTGCTGCAAC
This sequence comes from Chiloscyllium plagiosum, assembly GCF_037043375.1. NCBI lineage: Eukaryota > Metazoa > Chordata > Chondrichthyes > Orectolobiformes > Hemiscylliidae > Chiloscyllium > Chiloscyllium plagiosum. Next base: position 78,697,689 of record NW_028270159.1, on the reverse strand, counting down.
ATGCTCGGAAAGTAGCTGAACGTGCAAACATTTTCCACACATATACACGAGCCAGACACACCAGAGTGGTTGACCTCCCACATCAAGCACGTAGCACACTGAACCAGCTGGGCAGTCATGTCTTCACCTTCTTCAACTGTGGCGTAATCACTTCACTCAACCTCCTTGTCAAAGACTTCTGAGCAAAAGCCTCACTCTTCACTCCACAGGAACTTCCTTGGACCCTGTAGTGTCACTGATGCAAGTCTTATGTAGTTTCAGAGCCAAGGAATTCGCTGGATTCCCAATCATCTTCACCACATTGTAAGTTTTCTCTTTTGGTCTGAGTCCTTATCACTCATGGCTGCCTTGTCCTCCCATGAGTATGTTTCATCTTCTTGGGGTTGCATTTCTGGTATTATCTTCCGACTTATCCCCAGAAACTCCTGCCCTTGCTGCTCCATGGCCTTTCCCGCTCAGCTCTCCTTCCAATTAACTAGGGCCAGCTCCTCCCGCATGTCTTTGAAGTTACATTGCTTAATTATAAGCACATTACATCTTGAAGAGAACATTAGATATAAACTGGAAGGAGGAGTTTTGAGAGATGGGCCACGAAGAACAATTGATGGATTTCTTACCTAGATGCAAAGGGAGAACGAGAGAGAGGTTATAGATATGGAGATGTGGAAAATGAGAAAACTACATTCTCGAAAGAAGTAGATGTATATCCCTCAATGTTTTGGCAATTCCTGTGTGCTGTGGCCCTTTGTACAGTGCACGTACAATAGAGTAATATGTTCAAATGCTGGGTCTGATGCCAGAACCTTTCCTCCAATAATATGTCAGACACTAACTTTGGAAAGAACCCAGCAGGCCAATATATTGAATTCCCGGTAGAAAGGGGATTAACTAAAATAAATTGGGACACGAGAAGCAAGAATTTATAACACACATCCTGATAAGAATGAGACTAGAGTTGGGAATATCAGAAAAGGGGGAACGTTGAGAGAAAGGGAAGGTATCACTTTAGATGAGGATCAAATAATGTTTTAATGCTTTATAAATTTTGTACATCATGTGCATCATTTTTCGTTAACTGTGTCTCCATTGTTCATTCAGAATGTGTTGTATACATATGAACAATCTTTCTTATCTGAACACACACTGATTAAACAGTGTATATAAAAGCATTTTCCTCCATTTCAAACTGTCCTGTTGTCGTGTTAGCAGGACATATGAACACCAGCTGGCCATCAAAAGACATGACCCACGATCACAAAGAAGGACACCACATTGACTGTGACAACACACACTTCCTAGGACAAAGCCACGCACGGAACTTTTGAGAGGCATGACATTCTCGCCAGAAGTACATCAATAAACATATCAATTTAGATCCTATCTACCTTCCCTTGAAAAAAACTGGAAAAAACATCATGCACCTTAAGAAACCAAGACCTATAAATAGAAAGACAGGACATACCAACAGTGCGTCACCAGAGACTCTCCCTGATTGTGTGACTTAGTCATGGTGACGAAACATCTGAAAGTAAACCTTCAAGCTCAGCGAGCTCACTTACATACTTATAAATGGTTATTTTTCTCTTAATAGTGGAATTTGGGACTTCTCTGTCATTCATATTTTAACAGATTACGTAGCGAGCTGAGCTTTTCTGGCTGTGTGGTTTTAATTAACAGAGGGGTTAGACATTGACATCATAACGGTTTGAGTGCTTGTCGTATGGGATTTGAACAGATTTGGGGTACAAAAGGTCCCAGCAGATTCCATCACTTGGCAGTTAGTGACCTAGATCTTCAAATAAAACAGGTGAGAAAATTCATTTAATTTTGATTCCTTGTGGTTGGTTAAATTAAAAGAAATGGATTTTAACATTACTAAAGAGGTTCTGAGATTTGAAGACGATTCACAAGTTTGCCGACAATGTTTAGAAAGACATAGGAAGGGCATACTTTTAGAATTAACATGTAGATTAGAATTGGGTTCCACCAGGGAAAAAAGGAAAGCTGTCATCATAATGGAGTTGGTCAAGCACTTTGGTGTATCAGAGAAGCAGGAAACTGCAGTCGAGTTGGAAAAAAACTTAAATTGCAAGTGGAGTAACTGGAGTTAGAAGATAAAGAGAGACAGAAAGAGAGAGAGAAGATAGAGAAAGAGAAAGAGAGAAAAAAGAAAGAGAGGGAGAATTTGAAATTCAGAAGTTTGGAATTAGATAGGAAAGTTAAATTAGCAGGATGAAGATGAAGGGAGAACGTCGGTATGTATACAACTAAGTTAATACGTTGCCATATTTCGGTGAGAAAAATGCCAAAACCTTTTTTATTTCATTTGCAAAATTGGCTGGGCAGATGGCGTGTCCAGTGAACCTGTGGGTAATGCTAGTTCAGACTAAGATGGTTAGCACAGCTTGAGAGGTATGTGCAGTTCTGTCACATGAGGGAACAATAGATTACGCAGATGTCAAACGGGCTATTTTGAGTGCTTATGAATTGGTGATAGAAGAATATAGACAGCGGTTCAGAAATATAGAGACGGAACCAGGTCAGACTTATAATGAGTTTGAAAGAATTAATCACAGTCATTTTGATAAATGGGTGCAGGTCTTAAAAATAGATAAGACCTGTGAGACCCGATGGGAGATTATTCTGCTGGACGAGTTTAAAGGCTCACTTCCAGAGATGGTAAGATTTCATGTGAATGAACAGGAAGTTCAAGAAGTGAGAAGCGCAGCAGAAATGGCAGTTAAGTATGCATTGGTGCATGAGATGAAATTTAGCTTCTGAGAGGATTTTCATCCTGTGAGGGAGAGAAAATACTACACTACAAAAGATAGAGTAAAGCACACTGGCAATAGTTTACCACAGGTAGAAAAAAGCCCAAAGTGTTTGAAAGGAAGTGAAAGGCCTCAAGTCTCGCTATAACGTAGTGGAACACATAAAATTACAGTACCAATGGTTTAAGAAGGGCACTGGGAAAACTGTTTTCCCTGCAGGAAACTGGGACACACAGTGCTGGGCGTTGAAGGAAGACACTTTGGGAAAAGATGTGGTAAAAGAGTTTAAGCCAGTGGCATTAGTGAACCTGGTAAAGGAGACCCCAAGTAGAGCCGAGGAGCCTCAGGAGAGTGCACGGCCGAGGCAGGGGCTGTGTATGGAGTCAGTGCCTGACCTCTATAAAGAATTTGACTCTGTAAGTAAACCCACTAAGAAAAAATGGGGTGTGGAGGGAGGACAAGAAGTTATAATTTTGCATGAAATGGGATCTGTTCAGTTTCTAATAGTTGAGAAGTGAGGAGCTGGAAAGGCCCAACAGATCAGGCAGCCTCTGAAGAGAAGGACAATTCACGTATCAGGCATAAAATCATGGTCAGGAATGTGGCGGGGGAACAAGGGGGCTGAAAGATAAATAGGAGGGTAGGAGCTGGGCTGGCAGGATGGTCACTGTGAGGGTGATAGGAAGATGTAGGTGGGAGTGTTAGTGATATGTTGGAGGGGAGGGTGGAGTGTATAGATGGGATGGAAGATGGACAGTTAGAACAGCTCAAGAGGGCAGTGCTAATTTGAACAGTTGGATCTGGGATGAGGTTGGGGGAAGGGCGATTTGGAAATTGGTGAAGTCAACGTTGATGCTGTATAGTTTGACGGTTTCAGCTGTCCTACCACCTATCCCCTTCACCCTCCTCTCCGACCTATCATCATCAGACCCCACCTATATCAACCCATCGCCTTCCACGCTACCTTCCACCCAGCTCCACCCCCAACCTCCTATTTAATACTCAGCCCCTTCCCCCTTCCTTGCCTCCCACTTTCCTGATGAAGGACTTATGCCTGAAACGTCAACTTTACTGCCCCTCGGATGCTGCCTGACCTGCTGTGCTTTTCTAGCCCCACACTTTTCAACTCTGATCTCCAGCATCTGCAGTCCTCACTTTCCCTCCGCCTCTAATAGTAAGAGATGGAAGTATTTTCACTCTTTCTGACATGTCATTCAACAGCGTGATAATTTGTGAATTGGGGACAGAAATTAAGCATTCCCTTGTGTAACATTAGGTGGAGTGCCAAATCAAGATTGGGGAAATAACAATGAGAGTGAGTGAGAGAGTGTCAGTTCCAGGAATACAGTTTATTCTTGGGAATGATTTAGCAGGATCCAAGGTGGGAGTGGCACCCCTTGTGGTGAAGAAGCAAAAGTAAGACCAGGGAACTGGGGAATTAAAATAAAAATACCCAGGGATTTTTCCAGACTATCAAGTTAAAATATCCCACTGTCATACGTTACAACAGGAAGGAAAACCGAAAGAAAAAGCCAAAGGAGTTGATGCACGGAAGACTCAGGCTAAAGCATTTCTAGTGGCTGGAATGCACAAGGACATGGTTAATTTTTGTTGTACATGTGATACATTCGAAATAGTAGGTACGTCACGGGCAGTAATAAAACCAGCACCTTTGTTGCCAATTCCTGTATTCGAAGAACCTTTCATGTGGGTTATGATTAGTTGTGTAGCTCCCCTTTCTGAAATAAAAGTGGAAACCAATATCTGCTGATCATTATGGATGTGTCTACCCGATTTCCAGGGATAATTTCATTATGGAATGTTAAGGCAAAAAGGGAGGTAGAGAAGTTGGTAGGTACGTTTACTCACTGTGGGCGACGCAGTGTGATTCAGTCAGACCAAGGATCTCATTTTACCAATCATTTGTTAAAGGACGTCATGGATAGCTTCGGCACGCAGCAGTTTAAATCAAGTGCATCGCATCCCGAATCCCAGAGGGCCTTGGAAAGTTGGCATTAGACACTGAAGGCAATATTAACAGCGTACTGTCAGAATTACCCGAATGATTGGAATAAAGGCGTCTCATTATATTGTTTGTCATTAGAGAGGGCGCAAATAAATCTACTCACTTTCCATCCTTTGAGTTAATATTCGTACATGTACTGAGTGGTCATTTGAAATTAATTAAATATAAATAGGCAGGACCAAAGTCATACATGGATTATGTATCTGAGGTGAGGGAGAAATTAGATGGAGTGGGTCAGTTAGTTAAACAGCACCTGAAGTGGGCACAGGAGAGAGTGAAGCAGGTGGCAGATTAAAAACTTTGCCGATTTCCCGTGGGGATGACATATTAGTATTGCCACCAGTGGTAGGAAATCCTTTCAAAGTCAGGTTTAGTGGCCCCTTTCAAATTAAAAAAATGTTGAGTCAGTTAAACTATTTGGTAAAGATACCGGATATGACAAAAAATGTCATGTGAATGTTATGTGAATGAATACTGCTCCAGATACATTGAAGACTCTGGAACAGAGTTGTGGCCAAATGAACAAATTGTGCAGTTTATCTGTATGATGTAATGATCTTTAGCAAGTGATTGAAAACTCACATGTTACAGTTGGCAGGTCATGTTGAACGATTACAAGAAGCAAACTATGTAATAAACTTAAAGAAAACAGAATTCGCGAAATCAGAGGTGACGTTGTTGGAACATTACATTGGCCATGGAAGGTTGACCCCATGGAACACAAAGCCGAAGGGTTTTGAGAAATTTCCACAACCATCCTCGAAGAAAGAGGTGCTTCGGTTTTTGGAACTGAGTGGATTCTATCGGAGGTTTGTTGCAAACCTCAGCAGCGTATTGGCACCACTGACGGATTTATTAAAGAAGGAAACAGAATTGTGGTGGACAGAACAATACCAGGAGGCATTTGAGAATTTTAGAGCAGGATTAATCACCGCACCAGTTTTAGCTGCACCAAATATTTTGAAACCCTTTGAAATTATGTTAGATGCTCGGGAGATAAGGGTCGGAGATGTATTGATGCAGAAAGGTGATGGATGGAATTGAATGGCCAATTGGCTACTTGTTGAAAAAACTCAATATTCACCAGAAAAAAATATATAAAATCTCCATTATTGAACAAGAATGATTAAGTTTCGCACTGGCCTGACAATACTTTAATGTTTATGTGACAAACAAATTATCGGAGATGGTTGTGGATAACGACAAACCCTCGCATTTTTTGAATATTTAAAGGCCAGAATATGAGAATATTTAATTGGAATCCTATCTTACCGACATTAAATTTATTAAATGTACATGCTGTGGGTCCTAAAATGTGGTAGCAGATGTGTTATCGCAGACTTAAAGGAAAAAGTTTAGATGAGATTTGACTTATTGCAGTGTTATATTTTTGTGCAGAATTAATATGAATGGTGTAACTGAGATTCATACTCTTGTAATTCATAATAATGGGATTAAGAATTAGAGGAAAAGAAATGAAACCATCTTTTCATCCTGCTGTTTCATGTGTTTTTTTCTGAAGAGGGGACATGTTATGAAGCCGAAAGCATGTCCAGTCACTTCAAGACAGAACGGGTTTTGCTGAATGAAAATACAGCCACAGATGCCTGCTAAAGATTAGCCTGTTCCGACTGACTGTGTGGAGTTTGCACATTCTCCCCGTGTCTGCGTGGGTTTCCTCCGGGTGCTCCGGTTTCCTCCCACAGTCCAAAGATGTGCAGGGTCAGGTGAATTGGCCATACTAAATTGCCCGTAGTGTTAGGTAAGGGGTAAATGTACGGGCATGGGTGGGTTACGCTTCGGCGGGTCGGTGTGGACTTGTTGGGCCGAAGGGCCTGTTTCCACACTGTAATGTAATCTAATCTAATCATATGTCATCATTAGCTGGGAAATGGATACCTGAGTTTTGGTTGTTGTTTTGACAACAATTCAAATGCAACCAAAGAGTTTAAATAACGCTCAGGATACAAGAAGCCAACGAAATTTGAATATTATTGTTTGGACACCTGGAAAGAAATCAAATTGTGAGAATTATTGTATCTTGGGAAGTATATAAATTCAGCATTTTGAACATTAGAGGGAGAGCCACTGCCATCCAATAGCAGAGTAAACTGCTGTAGAGCAGGAGTGCTAACTGGCCATCTCAAACATTTTCTATCAATGATGCATGTCCATTTAAAAGCTACTTGCAATAAAAAAAATGACCCAGGGAGATCAGCAGCTGGAAGAGTGAACACAGCAGGGAAGATGGATTCTGTGTGCGTTTGAGATTGTAATGTTTAATATGTGAGTAATTCGATGAGAATATTTATACAGAGTTGGAGTCAGATAGTAAGTAGCTAAGAAAAGAGGGGCTTGTATTTGTGAATAGTTTTTATTTAGTTTTCATGATTAAAGTTAAGAAACTAACTTGTTATTTTTTGTTTAAATGGTGGAATGTAGGAGATCTGTGTCGCTCATATTTTAACAGTTTACGGGGTGAGGCGAGCTTTTCTGGGTGTTTGATTTTAATTAATAGAGGGGTTCCACTCCACCTTGTAAATGCCCATGCACACTCACCCCATTTCCCTGCAGCTGGCCCATATCCTTCCAGTCCTTTCCTATCCACATGTTTATCCAAATGCGTTTGAAATGTTGTTAATGTACCCCCCACCAACCACATCTGCTGGCAGATCATCCACGTACCATCCTCTGTACAAAGAAGTGGCCCCTCAGGTTCCCTTTTATTCCTTCCCCTTTAACCTTAAACTGATCCCATCCAGTCGTTGATTCTCTACACCTTGGAAAAAGGCTGAGAACATTAACCCTATCCATACCCCTCGTGATCTTATACAGCTCTAGAAGGACTCCCTCAGTCTCCTACACGCTAAAGAAAATGTCCTAGCTTGTCCAACCTCTCCCGAAAATTCAGACCAATGGGTCCTGGCAACGTCTTTGTAAATTTCTTCTGGACTCATTCTAATGTAATAATATGCTTCCTATAACAACGTGACAAAACTGAACACATTACTCCAAGTGCGGCCTTTCCAAAGTCCTGGGTAACTGCCAAATCAATTTCCAACTTCTATACTTAATATCCTGCCTGATGAAGGCCAATGTTCCAAAAGCCTTCTTCAGTGCCCTGTCTGCCTTTGACTCCACTCATAGAGAAATATGTACACCTGAACACCAAGGTCTCTCTACCCACTACACCCCTTAAGATCCTTCCATTCACCATGAAACTCCTACGTTGATTTATGTTTCCAAAATGCAAGACCTCACACTTCTGTATTAAATTCTAATTGCCATTTCTCGGCCCACTTTCCCACCTGATTAAGGGCCTGCTGCAATTTCTGATAAACTTCCTCACTGATCATGCTCCCACTTACTTGAGTGTCATCTACAAACTTACTAATCATACCTTGTACATTCTCAACCAAATCATAGATAACAAGCAGCAATGGACCCAGCCTCCAGTCTGACAAACATCCTTCCACTAAACCCTCTGCTTCCTACCAACAAGCCAACTGTGTATCCAATTGGTCAGTCCCCCCAGCATTCCACGTGATGGAAACTTCCTGACCAGCCTGCCATGTGGAAACTTATCAAAGTCTTACTGAAATCCATAGCGGCCACGCCTGCCGCTCTGCCCTCGTCAACTTTCTTGGTCTCTTCATTAAAGAACTGTAACAAATTTGGGAAGCATGATCTCCCACTCACAAGTCTATGCTGACTGCTCTGAATCAATCCCTGTGTACGTAATGGGTGCAGATAATGGTATGTTGTCCTTCACTGTAAGATGATTCGAGTTCATAAGTAAAGCCATCTTCCTGCTGTTGCAGAGCCTTGCTGAGAGAGTATTTGGGGTACTCTCTATAGAGTTGATCTCCTTTGTAAGGAATGATGTCCTTACCACAGACACGGATGATGGTAACATGAGATTAGAGTGAAGACGCTGAGTGTTTAATCGGTAGAGCTGTGAGAGATGAATAAATGGTGATGCCGAAACACGAGGAAATAAGCGATCACTTATTTCCAAAAGAGACATTGATAGGGTGAGAAATTCCATACTTTACCCAGGATTAATTGATTTGATTTTTTGCCACGTGTACCTCAGTACAGGGAAACATTTCATATATGAGCAGTGGAGGCAGGTCATAGGAAGCATGGCTGTACAGGTCATAGGGAGAAAATAAACTTGGACAAAGAAAGTCATACAGGTTACACCGAACAGGACATGAACTAGACAAGATCAACATGAATAATATCATCATTATTTGAACTTAGAGAGTCCATGCATCAGTCTATCATGACTTTCCTAATAGTTTATATGCCTAGATGAACTCTCCCCACATTATTGTGCATTCGGCGTGTGAACCCGTACTGCACCTCAGGTTGCTCACAAACCCCAAAAGCAGCCACAATACCTTCCATCTGAAACAAGTAGCCATTCCCACCAGCTTCCGCTCTACATAGAGAACACCAGTCTGTCTTCTCGGAGTTGAAATATGCCTTCTTGAGATTTCACACAAGACATATAGCTTCCCTGCTCACCACTAGAAAACCACGTTAAAGTCCCACGTATGTATCATGAGGCCGGAGGAACAATGTGGAGCAGTCTGTCTGTACAGCCTCTGCCCCACTTGTTCATCACGTCAGAGCATCAATTAGGAGACAGTGAGGAATGCCAATGCTGGAGATTGGAATAGAGAATGGATTGCTTGAAAAACACAGCAGGTCAGGCAGCATCCGAGGAGTGGGAGAATTGATGTTTCGGGCATAAGCCATTCATCAGGAATCAGCATCAATTATCTTATTCTGTCCCTGTGTAATTGCGTTGAGGGGGAATGGACTCTTCCTGTTCCTGTATAAGTGGCTCAAGGGGCTGAATGGCGTCATCCTATTGCTGTGTCAGTGACTCAACGGACTGAATGACTTCTTCCTCGTCCCATTGGACAAGGCCAAGGGCCGGATTGGGTTACCCCTGGTTCCTGTTTGCCAGCTCGATGTACTGACAGGTGTGATGATGCTGCAGCTTTAAGAGGTTATTTTGTCCTGGTTTCTTTTAAGAGAGAGATTGAGCGATAGTTACCAAGCTGGCTAGTTAAGACCACTGGAGTAAACAGCTAGGGAGGCCTTGGGTTTGTTTTAATGCAGCCTGAATAGGTGTGGCCAGCTCTCACAGATTCGGATCTCTGGGTTTTGGTTTCTCAGTAACATCAGAAACTAATGGGGTCAACACAGAGTTGGAAGCTTCAGTGACTATCTCCTAGCTGCTACTGTGTCTGAATTTTCTCTTGATGCTGTTTTTAATTCCTGGATTGGAGAAATATTTGTGACAATCTGTGTCTGAATATCCCTTTTTGCCAAGGGTTGTGTTTATGCGATTTTCCTATATTGGAACAGTTCATTAGGAATAGTTCCTAGATCTATTATTCTGTTAACTTGGCAAATAGAATTACGTTATTCTAAATTCTCCTTTCATTGGTTTCATTTTATCTTCCGTGTTTAAATAAATGGTGTTTGCTTCACACCGAGTGGTTTGACCAGTCACATTGCATCTGGAACAGACAGTTTACATTTCCTTTAAAATACGAAAACATTAGAGTCAAGGCTACCGCCTTCAAATATTTTCGAGGGGCTCTGGTGTGGTCCATCACACTAGACTCCCTCTCTTCCTGAGTAATAGGCTGGAGGCACTGAATGGGCTGACACTGTTCTTCTCCACTTGTGTCAATGGGCTGAATGGCTTCCTCATATTCCTGTGAAACCAGCGTGAGGTGCTGAATGAACTCTTGTTTTACTGTGGAAATGTGCAGTGTCAGGCAGTGCTGTTACATGAATGTTACAGACACTTTAACAGAAAAAACCTGAGTGGTGTCTGGGTTTTGCTGCACATGGACAGAGACCAATTCAGGAGCTGAGTGGGCACAAAATGTTCTGAACATTGTGGAATCTTCAGTGACCATCCCCACTTCTGATCTTATGGTGCGGAGAGTGGGGGCGGGGAGACATTGATGAAGCAGCTGAAGATGTTTGTGAAGAGGAAGCTACCCTGAGGATCTCCCACAGAGCTGACCCAGGACTGAGACGATGAGCATCTTCCTTTGTGCCATTTTTGACTCCAAACAATGGAGAGTTTACTCTGATTCCCATCAAGTCCAGTTTTGTTATGCTCCATGATGTCAACAGAAGGCAACCAATGCCTTGATATCAGGGGCAGTCATTTTTACCTGAACTCTTGTGTCAGCCTCTTTTGTTCATATCAAGAGGCCAACGTATAGGAGCAGCAAGTGTTTTCTTCAAACAGGTGGGATTGAATGTCAGGATTTCTGTCCTCAAGAGTGTTCGGGGAGCTAGGTGACTGAAAGTATTTGAAGAGGAGTTCGATGGACATTGACCTGTCAGAGAGTTGAGGGCAATGAAGAATTGGGTACGGAAGAGGATTTGAGACCAAGAGCAGATCAGTCATGATCTTCGTGAAGGGCAAGGCAGGCTTGGGGAGTGAACGACCTGCCCCTGTTTCTGATGTTCTCCCATTCTGTTATTGGAAAATTAGTGGGTGTTATTGACATAAATGTGCAATTGCTGAACATTGCAGTCAGGAAACCAAAGGATTTTGTGAGACATCTCTGGGTGAGGTATGGGGGCTATATTCACAGTGAATCTGGGTCTATACATGATCAACAAATGAAACACAAGTTTCAGAGACCGGAAGCTCAGTAAAGAAAGAGACGGGCCTTTTTCATACCCCACCTGGATTCTTCATTACATTTCCCAAATCACTTCAAAGCATGTGACAGCCTTGAAGGTCTGAATGGTCTCCTCCATTTCTGTGCATCAAGTTATAGATGAAAGTAGCCTCCAACTGTACCTGTTTAGCAGATTTGAGGGCCTGAATGGAACACAGAAACATGGGATTGAGGAGCAGGAGTGGGGCATTAGATACTTTGACCCTTCTCCACCAGGCACCGATATTGTGCCTGATCAAGTTGTGGTCTCAGCCCCACTTTCCTGTCTGTGTCCAATTATCTGTCACTCACTTCCCTGTCAAATAAATAACTAACACAGCTTTCAGTCCATGTGAACATAGAGGCGCAATAAAAACTTCCAGTGAAGAGAATTCCCACTTGAATTTTTCGTCATTCCTCTTATAGAATCAGAGAGTCACGCAGAACAGAAACAGACCCGTTAATCCAATCTGTTCACCCCGATCAGACATCAAATCTGATTTACTCCCATTTGCCAGCATTTGGCCAATATCCATCCTGTGATTGTACCTGCCTGGACCACTTCCTCTGGCAACAATTTCTGTACACAGAAAACTCTCTGTCTGAAACATTTATCATCCTGTCCCTTCTAAATCATTCGCACTCTCCCCTATCTTGGGATCAGAACGTGGCTATTCAGAATATCCATACATCTTATGTCACCACTCAACCTCTGACACTCCTGGGGGAACGATCTCAACCTAATCAACCTTTCCCCGACGCTCACACCTCCAGTCCTGGAACATCCACATAAATCTTTTCTGCAGACTACCAGTTGCACGCAGTATTCTTAAAGTGGCCTCACCAACATCCTGGGAGAGTTGGATTTGGCTGAATTCCCTTTGCTTTAGCCAGTGAGGAGATTCCAGTGAATTCTGGTTCGGGAATCATCTAAAAGGTAGCACGGTGGTTAGCACTGCTGCCTCACAGCACCAGAGACTCGGGTTCGATTCCAGCCTTAGGTGACTGTCAGTGTGGAGTTTGCACATTCTCCCCGTGTCTGTGTGAGCTTCTAATGGGTGCTCCTCCAGTTTCCTATCACAGATGCAACATGCCCCCACAACTCCTATACTCAATGCTCTTACTGATGAAGGCAAATGTGTACTGCACCACTGTCTACCTACGACTCCACTTTCAAGGAACAAAGTACCTGCAGCCCTATGTCCCTTTCTTCCACAACACTCCCCAGGACCTTACCATCAAGTGTATAATTTCTGCCCTGATTTGCCTTCCCAAAATACAAAACCTCGCATTTATTTAAATTACATTTCATCTCTCACTCCTTGCCCCTTTGTACCATTTAATTGTGGTCTCGTTGTGCTCTGAGATAATCTACTACACCACCTTTCTGATGTAATCTGGAAACTTACTAACTATGGCGCCAATGTTCACATCCAAATCCTTGATATAAATGATGAAATTCAGTGAACTCAGTCCTGATTCTTACAGCACACTGCTGCTCACAGGCTTCCAATCAGAAAATTACCCTCTTCCTTCAAGCCAATTACGACTCGCTTCCCCTGTATCCCAAATGACCGAACCTTACTCATCTGTCTACCAATCGGAATGTTATGAACACCTTGCTGAGGTTCACATAGACAATATTTACCAAACTGCCTTCATCAATCTTCTTTGTCACCTCTTCATAAAACTCAACCAAAATAATGAGACATGATTTCCCATGCAGAAAGACAGGTTGACTACCCTGATCAGCCCTGGCCTTCCCAAATGTATGTCAATCCTGGCCCTCAGAATCCCCTCCAACAACTTACCCACCACTGACATCAGGCGAATTGGTCTATAGTTCCCCGGATTTTTTTGGGTCTCTGTTTCCTTTTCTAGTCCCACTGCTCCACTGCTCACAACAAATGTTAAATGTAACCAGGTCGGTGAAATGACCGATGATATCGGTCTGAGACTGGGTCAGGGACAGTTTTAGGAACAAGTCAGGGTAGTTTCTTTAACACATTTATAATCCACAGCAATGTTACTCAAACTATGATGGAAAGATGAATGGAAAAGAGATCGGGTATTGCAAATATATCATCGATAGTTCCATGATTAAAACACACACACACACACAAAGACACACACACACACAGACACACACACACACACACGCACATACACACACAGACACACACACACACACACACGCACATACAGACACACACACAAACCGGTTAACCAAATCTCTGCAATTTTAATTTGAAAGACCTTTGTCCAAATATTAGTGTAACTCATGACAAAAGTAAAAATTCAGATTGTCCAAAATTTTATTCTGCTTCTGAAAATATTCTACCCACACACAAGCTGCTGACAATGGGATTTCATCCTGAGAGAGTTGGATTTGGCTTAATTCCCTTTGCTTTCGGCGGTGAGTAGATTCTAATGAATTCTGGTCAGGGATCATCCAAAGGGTGGCACGGTGGTTAGCACTGCTGCCTCACAGCACCAGGGACTTGGGGTCGATTCCAGCCTTGGGTGATTGTCTGTGTGGAGTTTGCACATTCTCCCTGTATCTGTGTGAGCTTCTAATGGGTGTTCCATATTCCTACCACAGCTCAAACTGTGTAGGATTGGTCATGCGAAATTGTCTGTAGTCAGGGATTTCTAGGTTAGGTGCATTAGTCAGGGGTAAATGTAGGGGAAAGGGTTGGGAAGGTTGGTGTGGACTTGTTGGGCAGAAGGGCCTGCAGGGATTCTATAAAAATAAGAATGGTCACAATGACTGTAGAGCTATCTTTTTAGCTTGCACGCATTGCTGTGATGAGGAACAATGAAGGAGAGAGACTGCAATAGGCCATTCCTTCTCAGGCAGATTACATTTTCTCTCTCTCTGAGCTGAATCATACAGTTTTGTCATCCTCTCCAAACTGGACAATGTGAGTTCTCCTTGTACATTGTCCAAACTATGTCTCCATCACATTCCCTGTTCCATGTAGGTGCAACATTGCTGCCGTCATGCACAAAGCCATACCCTGAGCAGAACTATGTTTACATGGCCCTGCGCCATTAAAAATAAAATGTTTAATTTATTCAGAATACCTGTGTTAAAATGAATGCAGTTTTTAAAGAAACAGAGAAATTGCTGTAAAGGCTCGGCAAGTCTGTCAGCATCCAGGTGCCTTTTACATGCTGTATTTGTACCAGCCTCCAGCACTTCCTCTGTCAGCTCATTCCATACACACACCACCCTCTGTGTGAAATGGTGCCCTTTAGGCCTCTTCATAACCTTTCCTGTCTCACTTTCCACCAATGCCCTCTAGTTTTGGACACCTCTAACCGGGGGAAAGCCCTGACTACTCACTCTATCCATGACCATTCTGATTTTATAAACCGCTACTGCTGCGAAATGTGACTCCAATCAACACAAATAGCTGCAGTTTCAGTCATCCTGGGCCTAAATTCTGAAATGCAACACTGACACCTCTTCCTTCTCCATCAAGTCACAATTCTAAATGCATTTTAATCAGTTTGTTCAGATGTATCCTGAGACACTTCTCTGGGATTTATACCTAGACCTTTGTGCCCGGAAGTAGGGGCACTGGCATCACTCAGCAATACCCACAAAGCTGTAACATTATTCTCCTGTGTGTTTGTTCATCAGCCTGTTCTGACATGCTGTGACATACCTCTGCAACAGGCAGGACTTGAATCCAGTCCTTCTAGTCCAGAGCTAGGAACACTACCACACAAGGTCAGGAATTGGTATCAAATCCAGAGTTCTGGTTCAGAGGCAGGGACACTACCCACTACACTACCATACCCAGATTTTGGGTCATATTTTAGTGCCCGCTTTCAGCTCGGTGTGGATTTATTATAATCAGGTTACCATTACTGAACTACACAAAACACTTCGTATTGTTAAACAAATGCAAGATATTTGTCTCAACTGAAGGATATTGAGTGTACGTGCTGTGCCATCGAAATTAACTGTGAACAACTTTAATCGCTATTATCTGTAGTCTGCAATATTAGGGAAAGAAATCCTGCAGACACAATCTGCCCAATGAAGGGTCTCAAATGGATATTTATTACTGAATACCAGAGATCAATGAAGAGCTTAATTTCTGGTCCCACAACACCGATCAGTATTACCCACCTCTAACGTGCGACTGCCCTCTTCCTAAAACCATGAAATGATATCAGGCCGGTGATGACTGTCCAGCCTCTCCTTCCCACCTACTGTGTCTGCAATCTGTCCCTCCTCCCCCTAATCACACCAGGCAAATCAAGCTCAGGGTCTTTGTGAAAATCAAGGCCGGAGTGTGCAGGCCACCTGGAGAGGGATGGGTATTTTAAAATTGAAGGGGGAGGGTGAGGTGGCAGTAATATCACACATTGGGCTGAGGGATGGCTGATGGAGTATGGTTTGGATTAATGTGAGGTATGGGATTTGGTAAATCAAAGAAGAGTAGGACCTATAAATTAAAAGTAGGATCTTTGGCAGTGTTGTAATACAGAGACCTAGGCCGTCAGGTTTAATTCTTTAAAATTTGAATCTCATATAGGTAGTGTGGTTAAGAAGGTGCTTAACACGCTTGGCTTCATAGGTCAGACCTTTGAGTATTGGAATTGGGGCATTATGTTGAGGTTGTATTGGACATTGGTAAGGCCCCTTGTGGAATACTGTGTCTAGACTGGTCATCCTGCCCGCTAATTCCATCGGCACACCATCCTCTGGGTGAAGAAGCTGCCCCTTAGGTCACTTTTAAATGCTCCCCTCTCACCTTAAGCCTATGTCCTCTAGTATTGTGCTCCCGCACCCTTAGAAAATACCTTCGCGATTCACTTGGATATTATTGACCTTGATATTATGAAGCTGGAGAGGGTTCAGTACAGCTTAACCTGGATGTTGCTGGGAAAGGAGAGATTGAGCTACAAGGAGAGATTGGGTAGGCTGGGACGTTTTTCACTGGAGAGGATGAGATTAAGGAGTAATTTTACAGGGGTTTACAAAATAATGAGGGGTACAGATAAGTTGAAGGGCTGATGTCATTTCCCTAGAGTTGGGAATTCAAAACTGAGGGATATTTTAAGGTGCGAGGAAAAAGATTTCCAAAAATCATGAGAGGTAATTATTTTAGACAGAATCTGGCTTGCGTGTGGAATGAACTTCCAGAGGAAGTGGCGAAAGCAGGGACAGTTATAATGTTTAAAGGACATTTAGAACAGTCCATTTCTAAGACATCAGTTTGGATGGTGCTGTGAGCAGCTGCCCCCTCCCTCCCCCTCTCTGAATGTATCTCTGTTGGTTTTCACCCTCTGCCAATACCTGTGCAGTAGCGTGTGGAGGCCAGCAGAGGGTGGCATTGTAACACCACAGAGACAGCCAGACCTGTCCCACACAGAGACACACAGATACACACACATGGGAATGGTGAGGACATGGCGTGAAGCTCATCTGGTAACTTAAACTACACATAAAGAAATGCTCAATTTGCCTTGTAAGCTGTTAAAATATGAGTGACAGATCTACCAAATTCCACTGTTTAAATAAAAGCATCAATTTATTTTTTCACTCTGAAATTGAACATTTTACATCAACTGTTCACAACTCTGAGACCCCCTTTCTCTTAACTGCTTATTACCCGACTCCAGCTCTATCGCAATATACTGTGTCTGGGTCTGCCATCCTCTCATATCTCAGGTGCTTGTAAGCTCTCAGTTCAGAACAGCATTCACGCTCGCTTAAAGGTACAGGACACACTTTCAACTTCATCCCATTATACCCTGATGAATATCGATAAGTGGGACCGATCTGGATTTCTCTTGTTCTGTGGATTGTCAATATTTCATCTACCCTGTCTCGTATGGGTCAGGACTTTTGTAGCTCCATTGACAGCATGTCATTATTCGACTCTGCCCGTGGGACGATAGCAGTATTTCACTTGCTCACACTCGTGAGTATGGGGCAGGATTTCAATTGTTTCGTGGGGACTGTGACGCTATAACAATCTCAGTGTTTGTAGATGGCACCGAACCTGGAAGAACTCTGAAGTCTATGGAGGAGAGTGTGGAACTCTAACAGGACAGTGACACGTTGGTGTAGTGTTCAGGTGTAAGGCAGATGGGGATCAGTGCAGAGCAGTTTGAGGTGATACACTTTGGTAGGAACGACAACGAAAGACAGTTTAAAACGGGCTGTGCCATTATAAAGGGGCTGCAGGAACAGAGAGTCCTGGGTGTATATGAGCACAGATTGTTGAAGATGTCAGGACAGGTGGGGAGAGCAGTTACCATCACAGATTAGTTTCAGTATCTGAGCTGTTTACAGGAGGAGGTGTAGGAGGGAGCCTCCGTGCTCCCTTCCTGGGAGGTGGTGGTGACGTTGTGTTGTGAGCCCACCCTCCTGCTCACCGAGACCGTGGGGATTCCATTTGTACCAGTTCGACACAAAAGGGAGATGGCATCAGGGCCACGGCTTCTAAGTTGTGTCGGGGGGAACGGAGCTGCCAGTGGGTTTAAAGTGAGAATTGCCCTTCACTGAACATAGCTCCTTACTCGGTCGGTGGGACGTGGATGTTTCAGCATCTCCACACGAGGCATCCCGGTCCTCTCCGGCTCCTACCAGGGTCCTCCCCACATGGCGGGGGGAGGGAGGTGAGGGAATGGATATCGGGCACTCCACCATCCAGCTTGGCCCTTCCTGTGCTATTCCCGGCTGTTTCTCTTGGAATGGAGGAAGGGAGGGAGGGTGTGGGAGGCCCTGCTGTTAGTGCTGGTGTAGGTGAGGGTTGGGGGAGGTATCGTGGGGTGTCCGGAGGGAGTCAGTCCACAGTGTTGTATCTATGCAGGGGGTAAAGTGGATGGAGACATAGAGAGAGAGAAGGTGCTGCATGCAGCAGTGAGAGTGGTGGAGCAGGAACCTAGTTCGAGGGTTGGTGGCATAACAGATATAAAGTGAGTGTGAGGGAGCAGAGAGAATACGGTGACCCTTATCCTGATCGAGCAAAGAAGGTTATTGATGCTTGTCCTGCATTGCTGGACATTTCCTCAGACCGCAGATAGTGCACTGAGCTGGGTGGGGAGCTCAGACCATGCTCGGTGGGTCTGGTGGTGTGCCCCCCACTCTAGGAAGAGAATGGCCCCCTCTGTACTAGGCCCTCCACCAGGAACTCCGTGCCCCTGTCGACAAACGTGGTGTAATTGCCCAATACCTGCCATGCTCGGAGTAAACTGTGCAGGGCAACTCCAAACGGAGAAAGGTCAAACATGTGCCCATTGGCCTTTTAAAGATGGCACCAATGCCAGGGATCAGAGAATATCCAGGGGCATCCGGGCGATGATGAGTTACTGCGGCCATGATGGGTGGGAGAATTGGGCTGGTATTGAATGAGAGGGACACCATGGGGTCGGCTGGGCAGTTAATGAGGTGAGTCCGATACGATAGCACCAGGAAACTAGCTCAGCCTCGTGTGGACTATCCCTCTGTCACACTCAAGGAAAATCAAACAAAGAGAAATTATTGTTAGAATCTGCCCAATGAGTCATAGATTCGGTTGAAACTAATTCCAGTTACAAAGATGCAGAACATATGCTAAGCTGACGTCACACCAGTATCCCTTTTTCCCATCTTTCCTGGGAAGACAGGCTCATGTTACAGGATGTTATCGAAGTGTCTTCACTTCAGCATTCTGAAAACTAGGAACACAACCTCCATGACACTTTGTCTCAGTCTTCCCCTCTCTGTCTATACCCCAAACGCATCGCATGTGGTGATATTTAAAGTGATTCGCCCGCCATCTCTCTCTGGCAGTGATGTTCACACCCACAGCACTCCCGTGTCAGGGCACGATGGAGAGATGGAGCTGGAAATGGATGGGAGCTACCCATCCCGTCACTTCCAGTATGGGCTGCAAGTTTCCCCACGCTGGGTAGTGATTTATCACAATGTTACTGAGCAATGCACTGGGGCGATGTACACAGCTTTACACGCTGGGAGGGTAACTGCTCCTGGTTACAGATCTATGCAGTGGGGTGGTGTACGCAGTCCTACATGCTGAGAGGGTAACTGCTCCTGGCTTTTAGATTAATTCATGGGTGATCACTGTGCAGGTCGCTGTGATGGTCAGACTATCTGGTTGAGTTTTATAGATAACGCACTGCTGTGATCTGCACAGCTCTCGGTGCTGGACAGATATATGGTCTCTCCTGAAGAAGGGCTTATGCCCGAAACGTCGATTCTCCTGTTCCCTGGATGCTGCCTGACCTGCTGCGCTTTTCCAGCAACACATTTTCAGATATATGATCTGGGTTTATAGATCAATGCCCTGATCTGATCTGCGCAGCGTTCCACTCTGGACACATTACTGCATTGTATTGACCAGTGCAATGGATGAATCTGGACAGATTGCTGGGTTGTACTGAGCAGGACACTGGCCTGGTCTACACTGTGTTCCACGGTGAACAGATATCTCCTCTGGATTGATGGTGTCTGGGCTGGTTCTGTGCGGTGGATTGAGAATGTGGTATATCTAACCATTTCAGCTGATCTGGCAATGCCTTTAGTTCCCATTCCTGTGATTGGATCCTCCGTCTCTCACCCCATTAATGTAACAGTGTGCCCAGGCACAGTACATCATGTTGGTGGGGTGGGTAGGGGGGAAAGGTGAAGGGGTTCCCCGAAACGTTCTGTCCCCGACATTCTATAACTGACAGTCATTCCCCGGAACGTTCTGTCCCTGACATTCTATAACTGACATTCCCCGGAACGTTCTGTCCCCGACATTCTATAACTGACATTCCCCGGAACGTTCTGTCCCTGACATTCTATAACTGACATTCCCTGGAACGTTCTGTCCCTGACATTCTATAACTGACATTCCCCGGAACGTTCTGTCCCTGACATTGTTTGTGAACGGCCGGACGTCATTGAATTGAACAAACGATAAGATCCCGAGGGAAGAGATCCCGTTCCAGGGAGAAGGAGACACTGTTCCGAAGGCCCCTCAGGCAGTTAAAGGGGTGAATACGTTTTCCCTGCGTTTACATTTTTTCACGACACAGGATCGACCACAATTCCGACCAAAATACAGGAATTCCCAAACTCCGTTTGTCTTCAGGAAACTGGGACAGAACCCTTCAGGACAGCGACGTTTCCACCCTCCGTATGAGGAACTGGGAAGGAGTGACCTGTGTCTGCTCTCGAGTGATCGAGTGTGTGGGAATGTTCTAGAAACCATCTGTCCTTATGGATGTGTCTCTGTGTGTTTGGAGAGGGAGGGCTTCTTGTGGTTTATGTCACATTTTTGTCAGTAATTCCGACCTTCCCATTTGTTATTCCAGCTCCAATTATTTTAATAAATCCCTGAATACAGGGACACATTTGAAAATCTCACTGGGTCCCCGATCAAACGGGTCCCTTTGCCTCTAGGCTGATGGATAATGGGTTTGTTTTCCTTCCTCACAGTTAACGTCGTGACCATCTACGTCCTGCTTTATAAAGATTGTGGATTGTCTCCATGTGTCAGACGTTACCTGGGGGCCATGGCAGCGGCGGATCTCCTGGTCATTATCCTCGACCTGATCCTGAGACACTTTCCCATTGTTTATCGTGAACAGTTTTATTTCCTGATGGACTCCATCCCCGTGTGTAATATCCACGCCGTCCTGCTTTATGCAGCCACTGACTGCTCTGTCTGGTTCACCGTCACTTTCACCTTTGATCGGTTTGTGGCCATTTGTTGCCCGAAGCTGAAAAGTAAATACTGCAGTGAGAAAACGGTGGCTGTGGTTCTGGGAGCAGTGACTGTGCTGAGCTGTTTAAAGAACATTTCCTGGTATTTTATTCTCTCGGCTTGGTATCGTCTGGGGAACGCCCCCTGGTTTTGTGATGTAACAGGCGCTGTTAAATTGTCCAGTGTCTGGATCACAATCGAGTTCCTCCACCACATTCTAACCCCGTGTGTCCCATTTCTCCTGGTTCTGCTGCTCAATGTTCTCACCATCAGACACATTGTAGTGACCAGCAGAGCCCGCAGGAGACTCCGCGCTCACACCAATGGGGACGCTCAGTCTGACACTGAAATGAGAAACCGAAAAAAATCCATCATTTTACTGTTTGTGATCTCGGCCAATTTCATCCTGTTATGGTCAATGTTAATGCTGTATTCTATATGGGCCCGGATGTATGATTTTGGGTATGACTCTGTGAATCTAGATTTGTTTGTGCAGGAATTGGGCTTCATGCTGCAGCTCCTCAGTTGCTGCACAAACACCGCGATTTATGCCGTGACCCAAACTAAGTTCAGGCAGCAGCTGAAGAATGTGCTGAAATATCCCTTCACCCAAATCCATCCATCCATCAAATTCCCGCATTAATCAATCCATCCGGGATTTTCTCATTTCAGTTCAGTGTTTCAGCGATGGAGCAGCCTGTCGCTGTGGTAACAGACTGAGGGTAGCGCTGGTTTGGCCATCCTTCTCCCACAGGGGGGTTACAGGGAAACATTTCAATGTTTCTCACAACTCAGGGGCCGGTGAGAAAAGGCACCATCCCACTGACTGTATCTATCACTTCCACTTGTAACCAATAAAAATGTTGATTAAAGCGTGCAGAGCAGCAGAGTGACCGATGTTGTTGTGTGTCTTTGTGTTGGAGAAACTGAGCTGGTGAGAGACAGACTCAGCTCCAAGTCCTGGTCCTCAGGGAAGTGGAGGGCACCGTGCCCTGAGCTCAGGAGCTGGGTTTAACTCCCTCTGTCCCTCCCAATCCAACATGGCCTCCCCATTTCCTCTCCCCCACTCTCTCCACCTGCCTCCACTCTTTCTTTTCCCCCTCCCCTGCACTCTCTCTCCTGCCATCTGTCTGCCTCCCGCAATTCCGACTCTACTCAACTTTTCCCCCTCTTCTCACCTCCCACATCTCTCTATCATCTCACAACCACCCCTCCAACCACATGCAGCCACAGCACCACCCACTACCCGCCTTCCCAGTTTCTGGATCAGAGGGAGAGGGATGCGTCAGGGAGACAGACTGCGTCAGAGAGGGAGGGAGGGGAAGGAGGGAGAAAGATTTAGTCAGAGAGAAACAGAGGGAGGTGAGGAGAAAGAGAGACCGAGGTAGGTGGATCGAGAGTGAGAGACGGTGGAGAGAAAGTGAAGGAGCAGGGAGAAAGAGAGAGAGAGAGGGGGGCAAGGGAGACATAATGTGAGGGAGAGAGAGAGAAATAGGGGAGGACATAATGAGAGAGAGGTCAGAGAGTGGGGGACAGAGAGTGGAGGACAGAGAGACGGGCGACAGAGAGGGGGACACAGAGAGAGGGATAGAGAGAGGGGGGACAGAGAGAGTGAGAAGACAGAGAGAGGGGGTAAATAGAGAGGGCTGGGTCCAAGAAAGCGGGACAGAGAGGGGGGGGGGGCAGAGTGGGGGGATAGACAGAGGGGGGCAGAGAGAGTGGGGACAGTGAGAGAGGGGGATAGAGAGAGAGGGGACAGAGAGAGAGGGGACAGAGAGAGGGGGACAGAGAGAGGGGGACAGAGAGAGAGGGGACAGAGAGAGGGGGACAGAGAGAGAGGGGACAGAGAGAGAGGGGACAGAGAGAGAGAGGGGGTCACAGAGAGGGGGTACAGAGAGAAGGCTGGGACCAATAATGCGGGACAGAGAGGGGGCATAGGGACAGGGGAGTCAGAGAGAGAGGGATAGAGAGAGAGGGGTAGAGAGAGAGAGAGAGGGGGGACAGAGCAAGTGAGGGGACAGAGAGAGTGAGGGGACAGAGAGAGGGGATATAGAGAGAGGGCTGGGACCGAGAAGGCGAGACAGAGAGGGGGGGGGGGGGGAAAGAGAGGGGGTCAGAGAGAGGGGTAAAGAGAGACGGGGACAGATGGAGAGGGGGACAGAGGGAGAGGGGGTCAGAGAGAGAGGGGGACAGAGAGAGGGGGACAGAGACCTGGAGGGACAGAGAGAGGGGGACAGAGAGAAGCGACAGATGGAGGAGGGGGACAGAGAGAGAGGGGACAGAGAGAAGGGAGACAGAGGGAGGGGGGACAGAGAGAGGGGGGACAGAGAGAGGGGGCAGAGGGGGGATAGAGAGAGAGGGGACAGAGAGAGGGGGAGAGAGGGGACAGAGAGAGAGGGGCAGAGAGGGGGGGACAGAGAGAGACAGTGGACAGAGAGAGGACAGACGGAGATGGGGGACAGAGAGAGGGGTACAGAGAGAGTGGGGACATGAGAAAGGGGACAGAGAGGGTGGGGACAGGGATAAGTTGGACAGAGAGTGGGGACAGGGACAAGGGGGGCAGAGAGAGAGGGGACAGAGAGCGGGTACAGAGAGAGGGCTGGGACCAATACGGCGGCACGGGGGGGGGGGGGGTGTGGGACAGAGAGGGGGGTCAGAGAGAGGGGTAAAGAGAGACGGGGTGAGATGGAGAGGGGGACAGATGGAGAGGGGGACAGAGAGAGAGGGGGACAGAGAGAGAGGGGGACAGAGAGAGGGGGACAGAGAGGCGACAGATGGAGAAAGGGAACAGAGAGAGAGGGGACAGAGAGAGAGGGGACAGAGAGAAGGGGGACAGAGAGAGGGGGACAGAGAGAAGGGGGACAGAGAGAAGGGGGACAGAGAGAGGGGCAGAGGGGGGACAGAGAGAGAGGGGACAGAGAGGGGGAGAGAGGGAGGGGGCAGAGTGGCGGGGGACAGAGAGAGAGACTGGACAGAGAGGGGAGGGACGGAGATGGGGGACAGAGAGAGGGGTACAGAGAGAGTGGGGACAGGAGAAGGGGACAGGAAGGGTTGGGACAGGGAGAAGTGGGACAGTGAGAGTGGGGACAGGGACAAGGGGGGGCAGAGAGAGGGGGTCAGATAGAGGAGGGACAGAGAGGGGGAAAGAGAGAGGGGGAAAGAGGGAGGGGGACAGAGGGGGCAGACTGAGAGCGGGGGGACAGAGAGAGAGGAGGGGCAGGGGGTCAGAGAGAGGGGTACAGAGAGAGGGGGACAGAGAGAGAGGTGGTACAGAGAGAAAGGGACAGAGAGAAGGGGGACAGATAGAGTGGGGACAGAGAGAAGGGTGACAGAAACGGGGGACAGAAAGAGGGGGGACAGAAAGAGGGGGGACAGAAAGAGGGGGGACAGAGGTTGGATAGAGAGAGAGGGGGGCAGAGGGAGGGGTTACAGGGAAAGGGGGACAGGGAGAAGGGAGACAGAGAGGGGAGTACAGAGAGGGTGGTACATAGAGGGGGACAGAGAGAGTGGGCAGAGGGGGGATAGAGAGAGGGGGGACGGGGGGAGAGAGGGAAGGGGACAGGGAGAAGTGGGACAGGGAGAAGTGGGACAGAGAGTGGGGCACAGAGAGGGGTCAGAGAGAGAGGGCAGAGGGAGGACAGAGAAAGGGGGGACTGAGAGAGGGTGTACAGAGAGGGGGGAACAGAGAGAGGTGGGCAGAGAGTGGGGGCAGAGAGAGGGAAACAGAGAGAGGGGGGACAATGAGAGGAGGACAGTGAGAGGGGTGTCAGAGAGGGGGAGAAAGAGAGATGGCGTGACAGAGTGAGGGGGACAGAGGGGAGCAGAGAGAGTGGTACAGAGGGGGCAGACTGAGAGCGGAGGGGCAGAGAGAAGGAGGGACAAAGAGAGAGAGGGGAGAGAGGGGCGAGGGGGGATAGAGAGAGAGGGACAGAGAGAGAGGTGACAGAGAGAGGGGGACAGAGAGAGAGGGGGACAGAGAGAGGGGGTCAGAAAGAGGGGACAGAGAGAGAGAGGGGGACAGAGGAAGAGGGGGGACAGAGAGAGGGGACAGAGAGAGAGGGGGACAGAGGAAGAGGGGGGACAAAGAGAGGGGGACAGAGAGAGGGTGGACAGTGAGAGGTGGACAGAGAGGGGGGTGTCAGAGAGGGAGAGAAAAAGAGATGGGGTGACAGAGTTTGCAGGGACAGAGGGGAGCAGAATGAGTGGTACGGAGGAGGCAGACTTAGAGCGGAGGGGCAGAGAGAAGGAGGGACAGAGAGAGAGGGGGACAGAGGAAGAGTGAGACAGAGAGAGGGGGACAGAGAGAGGGGGACAGAGAGAGAGGGGACAGAGAGAGAGGGGGACAGAGAGAGGGGGACAGAGAGAGGGGACAGAGAGAGAGGGGGACAGAGGAAGGGGGGGGCAGAGAGAGGGGGACAGAAAGAGAGAGAGGGGGACAGAGGGAGAGGGAGGACAGAGAGAGAGGGTGGACTGAGAGGGTTGGGACGGAGATGGGGACAGAGAGAGGGGGAACTGAGAGAGTGGGGACAGGGAGATGAGGACAGAGAGGGTGGGGACAGGGAGAAGGGGGACAGAGAGTGTGGGGACTGGGAGAAGGGGGGACAGAGAGACGAGGGTGCAGTAGGGAGGGGGGAATGGGGACAGAGAGGGGGCTCAGATAGAGGGGGGAAAGAGAGTGGGGGAAAGAGAGAGGGGGAAAGTGAGAGGGCGAAAGAGAGAAGGGGACATAGGGGGCGGACTGAGAGCGGGGGGACAGAGAAAGAGGAGGGATGGAGGGGGCAGAGAGAGTGGTACAGAGAGAGGGGGACAGAGAGAGGGGTCAGAGAGAGAGGTGGTTCAGAGAGAGGGGGACAGAGAGGAGGGGGACAGAGAGAATGGGGACAGAAAGGAGGGGAACAGAGAGGGGGACAGCAGGGGGGACAGAAAGAGGAGGGGACAGAGAGAGCGGGAAAGAGGTTGGATAGAGAGAGAGAGAGAGGGGACAGAGGGAGGGGGTACAGGGAGAAGGGAAACAGAGAGGAGAGTACAGAGAGGGCGTACATAGAGGGGGACAGAGAGAGAGGGGTGCAGAGAGAAGGGGGACAGATAGAAAGGAGACAGGGAGAAGTGGGACAGAGAGTGGGGTACAGAGAGGGTGACAGAGAGAGGAGGCAGAATGGGTTAGAGAGGGAGAACAGAGAGATGGGGCAGAGGGCCGACAGAGAGAGGGGGGACTGAGAGAGGGGAACAGAGAGGGGGAAGAGAGCGGGGGGAAGAGAGAGGGGGTGGCAGAGTGAGGGGACAGAGGGGAGCAGAGTGAGTGGTACGGAGGGGTCAGACTGAGAGAGGGGGACAGAGAGAGGGGGACAGAGAGAGAGTGGGGGACAGAGGAAGGGGGGACAGATAGAGGGAGACAGAGAGAATGAGGGGCAGAGAGAGAGGTGGACCGAGAGAGGGGGACAGTGAGCGGGAGAGACGGGGATTGGGGGGCGTAGAAAGAGTGGGGGTCACAGAGAGAGGGGCGGCAGAGAGGGCAGAGAGTTGTGTACAGAGAGAGGGGTACAGAGAGAGAGGACAGAGAGAGTGGGGGACAGAGAGAGTGAGGGGGGACAGAGAGAGAGGGGGACAGAGAGAGTGAGGGGTACAGAGAGAGAGGGGGGACAGAGAGAGAGAGGGGGACAGAGAAAGAGGGGGGACATAGCGAGAGAGAGGTGGACAAGAGAGTGGGGCGCGAGTGGGGGTGGAGTGATAGGGGAGAGAGAGGGGGGTAGAGAGAGAGGGAAGAAAGTGGGGGAACAGAGAGAGGGTGACAGAGAGAGGGGTACAAAGAGAGAGGGGTGGACAGAAAGATGGGGACAGAGAGAGAGGGAGGGACAGAGTGAGATGGTGACAGAGAGAGTGGAGACAGAGAGGAGGGTGAGAGAGCAGGGGGTACAGAGAGGGGGACAGAGAGAGAGTGGGGTCAGAGGGAGGGGACAGAGAGAGAGTGGGGACAGAGAGAGGGGGGACATTGAGAGAAGGGGGAAAGAGAGATGGGGGCGCAGAGAGTGGGTGGACAGAAAGAGGTGGGCAGAGAGCGCCGGGGAAAGAAAGAGGAGGTAAGAGAAAGGAGGACAGAGGGGACGGACAGAGAGGGGGGACAGAAGGGGGCGAACGGAGAGAGAGGGGGACAGAGAGAAGGGGACAGATAGAGGGGAATGGAGAGAGAGGGGGGACAGAGAGAGGGGGACAGAGAGTGGGAGAGACACGGGGGGCAGAGAGAGTTGGGGTCAAAGAGTGAGGGCGGCAGAGGGGGCAGAGAGAGGTGTACAGAGAGAGGAGGACAGAGAGAGAGGACAGAGAGACGGGGGGACAGAGAGAGACGGGGGGACAGAGAGAGAGGGGATAGAGAGCGGGGGACAGAGAGAGGGGGGACAGAGAGAGGGGGACAGAGAGAGGAGGGAACAGAGGCAGAGGGGGTCAGAGAGAGGGGGGCAGAGGGGGAAGAGAGAGGGGTGACAGAGAGAGAGGGGGACAGAGAGACAGGGGACAGAGAGAGTGGGACAGAGAGATAGTGGGGACAGAGAGAGGGGGTGCCAGAGGGAGGGGAGAAAGAGAGAGAGGGGCGCGAAGAGAGGGGAGTGGACAGAGAGATGGGGACAGAGGGAGAGGAGGGTACAGAGAGCGGGGTGGACAGAAAGAGGGGGACAAAGAGAGGGTGGAAAGAAAGGGGGGGGAACAGAGAGAGGGGTCAGAGAGAGGGTTGGACAGAGAGAGGAGGACAGAGAGCGCGGGACGGAGAGGAGGACAGCGAGAGGGGGGACAGAGAGAGTGGGGACAGAAGCGGGGACAGAGAGGGTGGGGACAAAGATGGGGGGACAGAGATGGGGGGCAGAGAGGTGGGACAGAGACGGGGGACAGAGAGAGGGGAACGGAGAGATGGGGGGAAAGAGAGAGGGAGGACAGAGAGTGAAAGGGGAAGGGGGGAGACAGACAGAGGGGGACAGAGAGAGGGGGACAGAGAGAGGAGAACGGAGAGAGAGGGGGACAGAAAGAGGGGGACAGAGAGAGGGTTGGACAGAGAGAAGGGGACAGAGAGAGGGGGGCAGAGAGAGAGAGGGGGACAGAGAGAACGGGACAGAGAGAGAGGGACGAAGAGAGACTGACGGAGAGGGGGGAACGGGGGGGATTGAGAGAGGGGGACAGAGAGGGGGGAGAGAGAGAGGGGGGAGAGTGAGAGAGGGACAGAGATAGAGGGACAGACAGAGGGGGACAGAGTGGGTGACAGAGGGTGGGGGACGGGGAGACAGAGAGAGGGGGAATTGAAAGAGGGGGGATAGAAAGAGGGGGGACAGAGAGAGGGGAACGGAGTGACACGGGAGACGGAGAGGGGGGGACAGAGAGGAGGGACGGAGAGAGGAGGGACAGAGAGAGGAGGGACAGAGAGAGGGGAACGGAGAGACAGGGGGGACGGAGAGAGGGGGAAGAGAGGCTGGACAGAGAGAGGGGGTGCAGAGAGAGGGGGACAGAGAGTGGGTTGGACAGAGAGAGGGGGACAGAGAGAGGGGGACAGAGAGAGAGGGGGACAGAGAGAGAAGGACGAAGAGAGACTGACGGAGAGGGGGACAGAGAGGGGGAACGGGGGGATTGAGAGAGGGGGACAGAGAGGGGGAGAGAGAAAGGGGACAGTGAGAGAGGGACAGTGAGAGAGGGACAGAGAGAGGGGGACAGAGGGGGTGACAGAGGGTTGGGGCCGGGGTTGCAGAGAGAGGGTGAATAGAAAGAGTGGGGATAGAAAGAGGGGGGACAGAGAGAGGGGAACGGAGAGACAGGTGAGATGGAGAGGGTGGGACAGAGAGGGGGGACGGAGAGACGGGGGCGGAGAGGGGGGTAAAGAGAGGCGGGACAGAGAGAGGGGGTGCAGAGAGAGGGGGAGAAAGAGAGATGGGGTGACAGAGTGAGGGGGACAGGGGGTGCAGGCAGAGTGGTACAGAGCGGGCAGACTGAGAGCGGGGGGCAGAGAGTAGGAGGGACAGAGAGAGGGGGGCAGAGGAAGAGGGGGCACAGAGAGAGGGGGACAGAGAGAGAGGGGGACAGAGAGAGGGGCGACAGAGAGAGAGGGGACAGAGAGAGGGAGGAATGGGAGAGGGGGTCAGAGAGAGGGGTGGCAGGGGGGAAGAGAGGGGTTGACATAAAGAGAGGAGGACATAGAGAGATGGGGACAGAGAGGGGGACAGAGAGAGGGGTGACAGAGGAAGAGGGGGGACAGAGAGTGCGGACAAAGAAAGGGGGACAGAGGAAGAGGGGAAATAGAAAGAGGCCGACAGAGAGAGAGAGAGAGGACAGAGAGAAGTGGTACAGTGAGAGGGGGAACATAGGGGGTACAGGGAGAAGGAGGGACAGAGAGAGGGGGGACAAAGAGAGTGGGGACAGTGAGAGAGGGGGGACTGAGAGACGGGGGCGAAGTAGAGAGGGGCAGGGGGACGGAGGGGGGTACAGAGAGCGGGAGAAAGAGAGAAGGGGACAGAGTGGGCGGACTGAGAGCGGGGGTCAGAGAGAAGGAGGGGAAGAGAGAGAGGAGCACCGAGAGAGGGGGACAGAGAGCGGGAGAGACGGGGAGGCAAAGAAAGTGGGGGTCACAGAGAGAGGGCGGCAGAGGGGGCAGAGAGAGGTGTGCAGAGAGAAGAGGAGAGAGAGAGGACAGAGAGTCAGGGGGGACAGAGAGAGATAGGACAGAGAGGGGGGAAAGGAGAGAGAGATGTGGACTGGGGGACAGAGAGAGGGGGCAGAGAGAGAGGGGACAGACAGAGAAGGGAACGGTGAGAGATGGGGGACAGAGAGAGGAGAATGGAGAGGGGGGCACAGAGAGGGGGACACAGAGAGGGGGACGGCTAGAGAGAAGGGACAGAGAGAGGGGAATGGAGAGAGAGGGGACAGAGAGAGTGGGACAGAGAGAGGTGGACAGAGAGGGGGAACGGATAGAGAGGGGGGACAGAGAGAGGGGGACAGAGAGAGAGGGGACAGAAAGAGGGGGATACAGAGAGGGGGGAACTGAGTGAGGGGGACAGAGAGAGGGGACAGAGAGAGGGGGACAGAGAGAGGGGGAACAGTGAGGGGGGACAGTGAGAGGGGGACAGTGAGAGGGGTACAGAGAGGGGGAGAAAGAGAGATGGTGTGACAGAGTGAGAGGGGAAGGGGGTGCAGAGAGTGTGGTACAGAGGGGGCAGACTGAGAGCGGGGGAGGCAGAGAGAAGTAGGGACAGAGAGAGGGGGACAGAGGAAGAGGGGGCACAGAGAGAGGGGGACAGAGAGAAGGGGACAGGGAGAGGGGAGACAGAGAGAGGGGTGACGGGGAGAGAGGGGGACAGAGAGAGGGGGAGGCAGAGAGGGGGGGACAAACAGAGAGAGGACAGAGAGAGGGGAACGGAGAGAGAGGTGGGGACGGGGGGACAGAGAGAGGGGGGCAGAGAGAGAGGGGACAGACAGAGAGGGGAACGGTGAGACATGGGGGACAGAGAGAGGAGAATAGAGAGGGGGAGCACAGAGAGGGGGACACAGAGAGGGGAACGGCTGGGGGGGGGACAGAGAGAGGGGAATGGAGAGAGAGGGGGACAAAGAGAGTGGGACGGAGAGAGGGGGACAGAGAGGGGGAACGGAGAGAGAGAGGGGGGACAGAGAGAGGGGGACAGAGAGAGGGGAGACAGAGAGAGGGGGGACAGAGAGAGGGGTACAGAAAGAGAGGAGGACAGAGAGGGGGGGACAGAGAGAGGGGGACAGAGAGAGGGGGACAGAGAGAGAGGGGACAGAGAGAGGAGGATACAGAGAGAGGGGGACAGAGAGAGGGGACAGAGAGAGGGGGACAGAGAGATGACAACAGAGAGGGGGAGAAAGAGAGATGGGTGACAGAGTGAGGGGCAGGGGGTGCAGACTGAGAACGGCGGGGCAGAGAGAAGTAGGGACAGAGAGAGAGGGGGACAGAGGAAGAGGGGGCACAGAGAGAGGAGGGACAGAGAGAGGGGGACAGAGAGAGGGGGCACAGAGAGAGAGAGGGGGGCAGAGAGAGGGGTACAGAGAGAGAGGGGGACGGAGTGAGGGTGACAGAGAGAGGGGGATTGAGAGAGGACGGAACAGAGGGAGAGGGGGTCAGAGAGAGGGGTGGAAGGGGGAAGAGAGGGGGTGACAAGGAGAGAGGAGGACAGAGAGAGAGGGGGACAAGAGAGTGGGTGGAGAGATAGGGTGTAGTGATAGGGGAGAGTGACGGTGGTAGAGAGAGGGGGAAGAGAGAGGGGGGAAAGAGAGAGGGGGACAGAGAGAGGGGGGACAGAGAGAGAGGGGACAGAGAGAGGAGGATACAGAGAGAGGGGACAGAGAGAGGGGGACAGAGGGAGTTGGAACAGTGAAGGGGACAGTGAGAGGGGGACAGTGAGAGGACAACAGAGAGGGGGGGGAAGAGAGGTGGGGTGACAGAGTGTGGGGGCAGGGGGTGAAGACTGAGAGCAGGGGGGGCAGAGAGAAGTAGGGACAGAGAGAGAGGGGGATAGAGGAAGAGGGGCACAGAGAGAGGGGGGACAGAGAGAGGGGGACAGAGAGAGGGGGCACAGAGAGAGAGAGGGGGACAGAGAGAGGGGGACAGAGAGAGAGGGGGACGGAGTGAGGGTGACAGAGAGAGGGGGGACTGAGAGAGGAGGGAACAGAGGGAGAGGGGATCAGAGAGAGGGGTGGAAGGGGAAGAGAGAGGGTGACAAGGAGAGAGGAGGACAGAGAGAGAGGGCGACAAGAGAGTGGGTGGAGAGAGAGGGTGTAGTGATAGGGGAGAGTGATGGTGGTAGAGAGAGGGGGAAGAGAGAGGGGGGAAAGAGAGAGGGGTGCAGAGAGAGAGGGGTGGAGAGAGAGATGGGGACAGAGGGAGAGGGAGGGACAGAGTGAGGTGACAGTCAGGGTAGGGACAGAAAGAGGGGTGACGGTGAGAAAGGGGGACAGAGAGAGTGGTCAGAGAGAGGGGGGACAGAGAGACGGGGGACAGAGAGAGAGAGTTAGAGAGAGGGGGACAGAGAGAGAGGGGAGACAGGGAGAGGGGGGACTGAGAGAGGAGGACAGAGAGAGGGGGGACAGAGAGAGGGGGTACAGAGAGAGGGGGTACAGAGAGAGGGGGACAGAGAGAGGGGACAGAGGGAGGGGGACAGAGAGAGGGGGACGGGGGGCAGATAGGGTGGGGACAGAGATGGGGGGACAGAGAGGGGGACAGAGAGAGGGGAACGGGGAGGGGGAGATAGAGAGAGGGGGACAGAGAGAGGGGTAAAGAGAGAGGGGGGCAGAGAGAGGGCGTCAGAGAGAGGGGACAGAGAGAGGGTTGGACAGAGAGAGGGGGACAGAGAGAGGGGGACAGAGACAGGGGGACAGAGAGAGGGGGGCGGAGAGAAGGGGACAGAGAATGGGGACAGAGAGAGGGGACAGAGGGGGTGACAGAGGGGGTGACAGAGGGAGGGGGACGGGGGACAGAGAGAGGGGGGTAGAAAGGGGGGAACAGAGAGAGGGGAGCGGAGAGACGGGGGGATGGAGAGGGGTTGACAGAGAGGGGGGCAGAGAGAGGGGGGACAGAGAGAGTGGGGCAGAGAGAGGGTGGACAGAGAGAGGGGGGCAGAGAGAGGGGAGACAGAGAGAGGGGGACAGAGAGAGGGGGGACTAAGTGAGGGGGACAGAGAAAGAGGGGGACTGAGAGAGGAGGGAACACAGGGAGCGGGGTCAGAGAGAGGGGTGGCAGGGTGTAAGAGAGAGGGGTGACAGAGAGAGAGGAGGACAGAGAGAGAGGGAGACAGAGAGAGAGAGGGGGACAGAGAGGGAGGACAGGGAGAGAGGGGGACAGAGGAAGAGGGGGACAGAGAGCGCGGACAGAGAGAGGGGGGCAGAGGAAGAGGGGTGATAGAGAGAGGACGACAGAGAGAGGGAGAGGACAGAGAGAGGTGGTACAGAGAGAGGGGGGACAGTGAGAGTGGGAACAGAGGGGGGACAGAGAGAGTTGTGACAGTGAGAGAGGGGGGAACAGAGAGACGGGGCACACTAGAGAGGGGACAGGGGGACGGAGGGGGTGACAGAGAGAGGGGGAAGAGAGAGGGGGACAGAGGGGGCGGACTGAGAGCGGGGGGACAGAGAGAAGGAGGGGCAGAGAGAGAGGTGCACAGAGAAAGGGGGTCAGAGAGCGGGAGAGACGGGGGGTCGCGAGAGTGGGGGTCAAAGAGTGAGGTGGCGGGGGGGAGAGGTGTACAGAGAGAAGGACAGAGAGAGAGGACAGAGAGACGGGGGGACAGAGAGAGGGGGAATAGAGAGGGGTGACAGAGAGAGAGGGGGACAGAGAGAGAGAGAGGGGGACAGAGAGAGAGGGGAGGACAGAGAGAGGGGAGAAAGAGAGAGAGGGGGACAGTGAGAGGGGGTGGACAGAGAGATGGGGACAGAGGGAGAGGAGGGTACAGAGAGCGGGGTGGATAGAAAGAGGGGGACAGAGAGAGGGTGGAAAGAAAGAGGGGGGACAGAGAGAGGGGGACAGAGGGGGCGGAATGGGAGAGTGGGGACAGAGAGAGGGAGGGACAGAGAGGGGCGGTCAGAGAGAGAGAGGGGGTCAGAGAGAGGGACGGACAGAGAGGGGGACAAGAGAGTGGGGGAAGAGAGTGGGTGGAGTGATGGGGAGACAGAGGGGGTAGAGAGAGGGGGAAGAGAGAGGGGGGAAAGAGAGAGGGGTGCAGAGAGAGAGGGGTGAAAAGAGAGATGGGGACAGAGGGAGAAGGCGGGACAGAGTGAGAAGGTGACAGACAGAGTGGGGAAAGAGAGGAGGGTGACAGAGCAGGTGGTATAGAGAGGGGGACGGGGGGGCAGAGATAGGGGACAGTGAGAGAGTAGGGACAGAGAGGGGGGTGGACAGAGAGATGAGGATAGAGGGAGAGGAGGGTACAGAGAGAGGGGTGGATGGGAGGAGGGTGACAGAGAGAGGGACAGAGAGAGGGGGGACAGAGAGAGGGGTGACGGGGAGAAAGGGGGACAGAGAGAGGGGTCAGAGAGTGTGTTGGACAGAGAGGGGGGGCAGAGAGAGGGGGAAAGAGAGAGGGGGAAAGAGAGTGGGGAACGGAGG
The DNA here is from genome assembly GCF_037043375.1 of Chiloscyllium plagiosum. Taxonomy (NCBI): domain Eukaryota; kingdom Metazoa; phylum Chordata; class Chondrichthyes; order Orectolobiformes; family Hemiscylliidae; genus Chiloscyllium; species Chiloscyllium plagiosum. The sequence continues at coordinate 78,663,382 of NW_028270159.1, read as the reverse complement.
GGGGGACAGAGAGAGGGGGACAGAGAGAGAAGGGGGACAGAGAGAGGGGGACAGAGAGAGAGGGACGGAGAGAGAGTGACGGAGAGGGGGACAGAGAGAGGGGAGAGAGAGAGGGACAGTGAGAGAGCTACAGAGAGAGAGGTACAGAGAGAGGGGACAGAGGGGGTGACAGATGGAGGGGGACGGGGGGACAGAGAGAGCGGGGATAGAAAGAGCGGGGACAGAAAGAGGGGGGACAGAGAGGGGGGACAGTGAGAGAGGAACGGAGAGGTAAGGGTAACAGAGAGAGGGGGACAGAGAGGTGGGGGACAGACAGAGAGAGGACAGAGAGAGGGTAACGGTGAGAGAGGGGATAGTGAGGGGGGACAGAGAGGGGGAGAAAGAGAGATGTGGTGACAGAGTGAGGGGGACGGAGGTGCAGAGAGAGTGGCACAGAGTGGTCAGACTGAGAGCGGGTGGCCAGAGAGTAGGAGGGACAGAGAGATAGGGGGACAGAGGAAGAGGGGGCACAGAGAGAGGGGGTCAGAGAGAAGGAGGTTCAGAGGGAGGGGCGACAGAGAGAGAGGGGGACAGAGAGGGGGGGACAGAGAGAGAGGGGGACAGAGAGAGTGGGACAGAGAGAGAGGGGGACTGAGAGGGGGGACAGAGAGAGAGGGGGACTGAGAGAGGAGGGAACAGAGGGAGAGGGGGTCAGATAGAGTGGTGGCAGGGAGAAGAGATGGGGGTGACAGAGAGAGAGGAGGACATAGAGAGATGGGGACAGAGAGGGGGACAGAGAGAGGGGGACAGAGGAAGAGGGGGGACAGACAGCGCGGACAGAGAGAGAGGGGGCCAGAGGAAGAGGGCGGATAGAGAGAAGGGCGACAGAGAGAGAGAGGACAGAGAGAAGTGGTACAGAGAGAGGGGGACAGAGAGAGTGGGAACAGAGGGGGGTACAGGGAGATAGAGGGACAGAGAGAGGGGGGCCAGAGAGAGTTGTGACAGTGAGTGGGGGAAGTGAGAGACGGGGGCGCAGTAGAGGGGGGCAGGGGGACGGAGCGGGGGACAGAGAGAGGGGGAAAGAGAGAGGGGAACACAGGGGGTGGACTGAGAGCGGGGGGACAGAGAGAAGGAGGGGCAGAAAGAGAGGGGCACCGAGAGAGGGGGACAGACAGCGGTAGAGACGGGGGGGGCAGAGAAAGTGGGGGACACAGAGAGAGGGCGGCAGAGGGGGCAGAGAGAGGTGTGCAGAGAGAGGATGACAGAGAGAGGACAGAGAGACGGGGGGACAGAGAGAGACGGGGGGACAGAGAGAGAGACGAGGGGGTAGAAAGAGTGGAAGATAGAGAGAGGGGAGAGAGAGGGGGAGAGAGAGCTTGGAGAGGGGGAGATGGGGGAGAGAGGGGGGAGAGAGATGGTGTGAGGGAGGGGGTGAGAGAGGGGGTGAGAGAGGGGGTGAGAGAGGGGAGCGAGAGGAGAGGAGGTGAGAGAGGGGGAGAGAGTGGAGACGAGTGGGGGGCGAGAGTGGGGCGAGAGAGGGGGTGAGAGAGGAGATGAGAGAGGGGGCGAGAGGGGGGTGAGAGTGGGGGGCGAGGGAGGGGTGAGAGTGGGGGGCGAGAGAGTGGGGGAGAGAGAGAGGGGAGGGGGGAGGGGGCGAGAGAGGGGACGAGAGAGGGGAGAGAGGGCAGGAGAGGGGAGACAGAGAGCGGGGGGAGAAAGTGAGGGAAGAGAGATGGGGAGAGTGTGGGGGTGAGTGAGGGGGTGAGAGGGAGAGGGAGAGAGAGAGGAGAGAGAGTGGGGGAAGAGAGAGGGGGAGAGGCGTAGAGAAAGGTGGAGAGAGAGGGGAGGGGGGAGGGGGGAGATACGGGAAGACAGACGGGGAGAGACGAGGGAGAGCGAGACTGGGGGTGAGAGAAGGGACAAGAGAGGAGACGAGAGTGGGTGGCGAGAGAGTGAGTTCGAGACAGGGGGGTGAGAGAGGGGTGCGAGAGAGGGGCGCGAGAGAGGGGGAGTGAGAGAGGGGCGAGAAAAGGGGAGTGAGAGAGGGGGGCGAAAAAGGGAGAGAGGGGTGAGAGAGAGGGGTGAGGGGGGAGAGGGGGTGTAGAGAGCAGGGAGAGAGAGGGGAGAGAGATGGGGAGAGATAGGGGCGGAGAGAGAGAGAGTTTCGAGAGAAAGGCGGAAGAGAGCGCGGGAGAGTGTGAGGGAGAGAGAGGGGGAGCGATAGATGGGGAGAGACAGGGTGAGAGAGAGTAAGAGAGGTTGAGAGAGGGGAATGAGTGAGGTGAGAGAGCGGGGGAGAAAGAGCGGGGAATGAGAGACAGGGGGCAGAGAGTGGGGGAGAGAGAGGGAGGAGAGGGGGAGAGAGAGCGGGGGTGAGAGAGCGAGGGGGAGAGAGACGGGGAGAGAGACAGGGGGAGGGAGATGAGAGGGGCGAGGGAAGTGGAGAGGGGGGACAGAAAGGGAGTGAGAGAGTGGCGAGAGAGTGCGGGGAGAGGGAGGGAAGAGAGAGGTGGAGAGAGAGGGGACGGGGGGTGGTGGCGAGAGCAGGGAGAGGGAGAGAGATGGGAGAGAGAGGTGAGTGAGAGAGATGTAGGGGGAGAGACATGGGGAAAGAGAGAGAGGGGAAGAGAGAGAAGGGCGAAAAAGGGGAGGGGGACAAGGGAGAGCTGTCAAGGGAGAGGGCGGATAGAGGAGGGGGAGAGAGAGGGGGAGAGAGAGCGGGGAGAGTGAGCGGGGAGAGAGAGGGGGAGAGTGAGGGGAGAGAGGGGAGAGGGGAGAGAGGGGGAGAGGGAGGAGAGGGGGAGAGAGAGTGGGAGAGAGGGTTAACAGAGTGAGGGGAAAGGGAGAGGGGCACGGAGAGAAGGGCAGAGAGAAGGAGGGCGAAAGAGGGGAGTAGGGCCAACAGAATGGGGTCAAGGGAGGGGGAGAGAGGGGGAGAAAGCGGGGGCAAGGAGGGTGAGAGAGAGAGATGAGAGTGAAACAGGCAGCGAGAGGGGGAGAAAGAGAGGGGAAGGGAGAGGGGGAGAGCGAGCGGGAAAGCTAGGGGCGAGAGAGGGAGACGAGCGAGAGGGGGAGACAGAGAGTGTGTGAGAGAGAGAGGGGAGGGAGGGGGGAGAGAAGGAGGCGAGACAGAGGGTCAAGATAGGGGGGAGAGAGTGAGAGGTGAATGAAATGGGCAGAGAGACGGGGAGAAAGAGAGGGGAAGGGAGAGTGGGAGAGCGAGCGGGAAAGCGAGGGGCGAGAGAGGGGACGACCAAGAGGGGGACGAGAGAGAGGGGAGACAGAGAGAGTGTGAGAGAGAGGGGGAGGGAGAGGGGGAGAGAGAGGGTGGGGAGATAGAGAGCGGGAGTGAGTGGGGGGATTGAGTGGGGGGAGACAGTAGGTGTAGAGAGTGTGGGGAGAGGAGGAGAGGAGGGGTAAAGAGTGGGGGAGAGAGAGAGGGAGTGAGTGAGAGGGGGAGGGAGAGTGAGGTGACAGAGTGAGGGGGTCAAAAGAGGGGGCGAGAGAGCGGGAGAGATGGAGGGGAGAGAGGGAGGGGGAGAGATGGAGGGGGAGAGAAGGACGGGGAGAGAAGGACGGGGAGAGAAGGACGGGGAGAGAAGGAGGGGGGGAGAGAGGGAGGCGAGAGGGAGGGGGAGAGACAGGGGGCAGAGAGAGAGTGTGGGGAGAGAGGGGGAGAGGGAGGAGCGAGAGAGAGATTGGGAGAGAGAGAAAAAGGTGAGAGAGTGAGGCAAGAGAGGGGGCAAGAGATGGGGAAAGAGAGAGGGGGAGAGAGAGAGGGAGAGAGCGAGAGAGAGAGGGTGAGGAGGGAGAGGCGGAGACAGAGGGTGGGGGAGAGGGATGGGAGAAGCGGGGAGGGGGAAGACAGAGAGCGGGGGAGAGAGTGGGGAAGAGAGGGGGAGATGGAGATCGAAGACACGGAGAGAGGTGAGAGGGAAGATGGTGAGGGGAGAGATAGAGGGGAGAGAGAGGAGAGACGGGGTAGAGAGACAGGGGTAGAGAGATAGGGGTAGAGAGAGGGGAGTATTGAGAAGGATAGAGAGAGAGTGTGGAGAGACAAGGGGGCGAAATTAAGGGTAGAGAGAGGGGGAGAGAGGGAGGGGGAGAGAGGGAGGGGGAGAGAGGGAGGAGGAGAGAGAGAGGGAGAGAGAGGGGGAGAGAGAGAGGGGGAGAGAGAAGGGGAGAGAGAGGGGGAGAGAGGGGTGAGAGAGGGGGAGAGAGTGGGAGAGAGTGGGAGAGAGCGAGGGGAGAGGGGACGAGAGAGCGTGGGAGAGAGAGAGGAGAGAGAGGGGGAGAGAGAGGCGGGGAGAGAGAGAGGTGAGGGAGATAGAGAGGTAAGTGAGAGGGAGGTGTGGCACAGAGAGGTGGGGGAAGAGAGAGGGGAAGAGAGAGCGAGGGAAGAGAGAGGGGAAGAGAGAGGGGGGGAGATAAGGGGAAAGACAAGGGGAGAGATAAGGGGGAGAGATAAGGGGAGAGATTGGGGAGAGACTGGGGGAGAGATTGGGGAGGGATTTGGTGAGAGATTGGGGAGAGATGGGGAGAGATAGCGGGAGAGATGGGGAGAGAGATGGGGAAACAGAAGGGGAAAGATAGGGGAGAGAAAGGGGTTAGAGAGAGATGGATTAGAGAGAGAGAATGGGAGAGAAAAGGGTCGAGTGCAGGCGTTGAGAGAGGGGGTCGAGAGAGGGGGTCGAGAGAGGGGGTCGAGAGAGGGGGTCGAGTGAGGGGGTCGGATGGGTCGTGAGAGGGTGGTCGAGAGAGGGGAGTCGAGTGAGGGGAGTCGAGTGAGGGCTTTCGACGGGAGTGGTCGTGAGAGGGGTGTCGAGAGAGGAGATCCAGTGAGGGGGTCGAGAGGGGGGTCGAGAGAAGGGGGTTGAGACAGTGGGGTCGAGAGACGGGGTCGATTGAGGGGCTCGAGTGAGTGGGTCGAGAGAGTGGGTCGATAGGGAGAGTGAGGGGAGGGGGAGACACAGGGGTTAGAGAGCGGGGTGAGAGAGAGGGGGGGAGAGAGAGGAGGGACAGAGTGGGGGAGAGAGAGTGGGGAGAGAGAGAGTGGGGGTGAGGGGGCAGAGAGAGGGGCCAGAGATGGGGGAGAAAATGAGAGAAAGTGGAGAGAGAGAGTGAGGGGTGAGAGATGGGGAGCGTGAGAAGCGAGCAAGAGAGACAGGCGAGAGAGTGGGTGAGCGGGAGAGAGAGAGGTGCAAGTGTGAGTGAGTGAGTGAAGGGACGGAAATGAGAGAGAGTCTGAGAGATCGAGAGAGAAAGAGTGCGATAAGTGGACAAGAGAGAGAAGGTGAGAGAGGGGCTGAGAGAGAGAATGAGAGTGAGAGGGTGAGAGATAGAGAGTGAGGGAGTGAGAGGGGATCGAGAAAAAGAGACAGAGAGTCAGAGAGAGTCAGAGAGAGATGTATCAGTGAGGACCAGTACAGAAGAGGTGAAAGCAGGACCCTCACAAGGTGGTGCGAATGAAGCCTAGAATGTTGCTGTTCCTTGCCCAGCTCTGTATCTATGTCCTGTCTTCCAGGTCTGAATATAGAAGTCTACTGCCTCCACACTGTGCTGTTTACTGTGAGTGATCTTACCGGCTGCAGGATTTACTGAAGGTTCCAGACCTCCCTCTCCATCTCTTTCTGGCTGACCAAGCGTCTTTGATGTGGTTATGGACGAGACAGGAGTTAGGAATTCGGCTGAGACAGGAACATCCTGAGTACCTACAGGAGATCGGGAAGCAGACAGAATGGGAAATTAGACTGATGCAGAGTTACACATGGAGGATGGCACTGAGTCTCACAGAGACCTGGAAAATCCCAGTCTCCATCCCTGGCCTGTGCAGCTGCGTCTCTCTGGAGTGGGGAATTCTGTTGGCTCAGGATCTGGAATAGCTGCAAGAGCGAGAGAAGTTGACAGAGGAAGCAATTAGAACCACACAGTGAGGGATACCACATGGAGAGAGATTGAGTGATATCACCAGAGTGCAGCACGGTATCAGGATCACACGATGGTCATGATGAAAGGGTTGTGATTCATGGTGCACGGGGATCAGTACTCACTGACGGGTGAGCTATGAGTGGGACAGGTGATGGCCTCGTGTTATTTTCACCCAACTGTTCATCCAGATGTTAATGCCGGTGTCCAGGATACCCATCTAACTACCTAATATCCTTTCAGGAGGGAAATCTGTTATAGGCAGCAGGTCTGGCCTACACATGTTCCAGTTCCAGAGCGATGGGGTTGACTCTAAACTGCTCTCTGTAATGATCCAGCAAAACACTCAGCTCAATGGCAGCTCGGGGTGGGCATGCGATGCTGGCCAGTCAGAGACAGCAACATCCCATGAGTGAATTAAACACAACATTGCTGGGACCAGGGTCCTGGCCAATCATGTCGGTAGGCTTATGGACAGGACTTTCAGCTGACAGAGAGGTTGCAGGGCCAGGGTTCAGGTGAAAGGAGCTTTCCAAATCCAAAGAGAAATGGCAATGTAGCTGAAGACAAGCAGAAAGGAACAGGAAGAGACAGAGTTTAACTGAAACTGTACATCAGTGAATTGGACTGTCACAAGAAATTGTGGAAAGAGTCAATCGTAATGTACTTTTTTTGGACTGGCTAAAGTCTCTGCAATAAGGTCTCTGGTACAGAGATAAATGAGGTTTAGTGGTGACACTGTGAACAAAAGGTGGAACATGAATATTCTATTGTCCACCTCCTTGAGGGGTGTCAGGGAGTGCAGGATGGGTAACCCTGACAGTAATGGGGAACAAAGGCAGTACAGAGAGAGCACTTGGCCTCAGATGATGAAGCTGAATCAGCCTGAATGCAGATTCTGGGTAGCACGTGTCATTAACACAAGCAGGGGAAGAGTTTAGAGGCTGCCGAACAGCATTTCATTGCTCAACCCTGTTACACATTCCAATGAATTCCTGTGTAACGCAAAGGCACTGTGATCATTTTGGGAGATTTCAGTCTTTGTATAATCTGGGACAGTCACATTGGCAAAAGTGATGTTATCGGAACTCCTCTTTGAATGTTTCTGTCAGTGTTTGTTTGAATAACACGTTGTGCAAACGGCCAGGGACGTGACTATCTCAGATCGACCGTTGGGTGATGACGCTGAGGGAAGGAGTAATGCCACACTATGATATCCTCTGGGAAATTGCAGTATAGTGGAATTCACTGAGATGATGGATTTTTAAAGTGACCATAAAGCACACCCTACAATCACAACCAAAGCCATTGACATGTGTTTGAGAGGAGAACTGACCAAGGTAAACAGGGGAAACAGTGAAGTGTATGGCTGGTAATGGACAGTGGAAAACATTTACAGTCATAGGGATGTACAGCACAGAAACAGACCCTTCGTTGTCCAACTCATCCACGCCACTCACCTATCCTAACATAATCTCGTCACATTTGCCAGCACTTGGCCCGAATCCCTCTCAACCCTTCCTGTTCGTATACCCATCCAGATGCCTTTTAAATGCAGTTACTCTACCAGTCTCCACCACTTCATCTGGCAGTTCATTCCATACACGCATCACCCTCCACATCAAAACGTTATCCCTTATGTTCCTTTTATATCTTTCCCCTCTCACCCTCAACCTCGGCCCTCCAGTTCTGGACCACCCCACCCCAAGGAAAAGACCTTGTCTGTTAAACCTAACCATGCCTCTCATGGATTTATAAACCTCCATATGGGTTACCCCTCAGCCTCAGACATTCCAGGGAAAACAGCCCCAGCCCATTTCACCTCTCCCTTTAGCTCAAATCCTCCAATCCTGTCAGCATCTTTGTAAATCTTTTCTGAACCCTTTCAATTTAAACAATATCCTTCCGATAGGGAGGAAAGAAGAATTGCACGCAATATTCCAACAGTGACTATTCCAATGTCCTGTTTTGCCACAACATGACCTCCCAACTCATCTACTCAATGCCCTGATCAGTAAACGCAAGCATACCAAACACATTCTTCACTATCCTATCGACCCACAATTCTCCTTTCAAGGAACAATGAACCTGCTCTCCAAGGTCTCTTTGTTCAGAAACACTCCCTGGGACCTTAACATTAAGTGTATCAGTCCTGTGAAGAGTTGCCTTGCCAAAATGCAGCACCACCCATTTATCTGAATTGAGCTCGATCTGCCACTCCTCAGCCCATTAGCCCACCAGTTCACCATCCCGTTGTAATGTGAAGTAACATTCTTCACTATCCACTACACCTCCAATTTTGGTGTCATCTGCAAACTTACTAACTATACCTGCTATGTTCACATCCAAATCATTTATATAATTAATGGAAAGTAGTGGACCCAGCACCGATCCTTGTGGCACTCCACTGGTGACAGGTCTCCAGTCTGAAAAAACAACCCTCCACAACCATCCTCTGTCGTCTACCTTCGTGGCAGTTCTGTATCCAAATGGCTGGTTTTCCCTGTATTCCATGAGATCTATCCTTGCTGTCCAAGCTCCCATGTGGAAACTTTTCGAATACCTCACTGAAGTCCATATCACTCACATCCATCGCTCTGCCCTCATCAATCCTTTTGTGACTTCTTCAAACATCTCAATACCTTGAGACATGATTTCCCACGGACAAAGCAATGCTGACTATCCCCAATTAGACATTGCCTTTCTAAACACATGTAATTCCTGTCCCTCATGTATCCGTCTTTCAACGTGCCCATGACTGACGTCAGACGAACCAGTCTGTAGTTCCCTGGCATGTCCTGACCACCCGTCTTAAACAGTAGTACCACGTTAGCCCAACCTCCGGTCATCTGGTACCTCACCTGTGTCTATCGATGATACAAATATTTCAGCACGGGGCACAACAATCACTTCTCCAGCTTCCCACAGAGATCGAGAGTATACCTGATAAGGTCCTGGGGACCTATCCGCCTTTAACCATTTCAAGACATCCAACACCTTCTCCTCTGTAAAGTGGATATTTTGCAAGATGACATCATCTATTTCCCAAAGATATTTCCCAAAGCATCATTCTATTCTATATCTTACTTGTCCTTCTCCACAGGAAATACTTGTTCAGTATGTCCACATCTCCCGCAGCACCACGTGCAGGCTGTCTTGATCTTTGAGGGACCTTATTCTCTCCTCAGTGACCCCTTTGTCCTTTATGGAATTGTAAAAACATTTTGGATTCTCCTTAAACCTATTTGCCAAAGCAATCTCATGTCCCCTTTTTGCCCTCCTGATTTCCCTCTATCCCTAAACAACACTGCACTCACCCCTCCCTGACTGATCCCTACACAACACTGCACTCTCCCCCTCCCTGACTGATCCTCCCCAACACAGCACTCACCCCCTCCCTGACTGATCCCTACCCAACACTGCAATCTCTCCCTCCCTGACTGATCCCTACCAAACACTACACTCACCCCCTCCCTGACTGATCCCTACCCAACACTGCACTCACCCCTCCCTGACTGATCCCGACACAACACTGCACTCAATCCCTCCCTGACTAATCCCTACATAACACTGTAATCTCCCCCTCCCTGACTGATCCCTACACAACACTGTAATGTCTCCCTTCCTGACTGTTCCCTACCCAACACTGCAATCTCCCCCTTCCTTACTGATACCTACACAACTCTGCACTCACCACTCACCCACCCCCCCGCCGGAAGGTTAGATCGCACGGAATCCAGGGGGCATTGGCTAACTGGGTACACAATTGGCTTGATGGTAGGAAGCAGAGGGTAATAGTCAGACTGAAGGCCTGTGACTAGTGGTGTGTCTCAGAATCATAGAATCCCTCCTCTGTGGAAACAGGCCCTTCGGCCCAACACGTCTCCTGGTCCTCTGAAGATTATTCCACCCTAACCCATTCCCTTACCCTGGTACTCTATATTTACCCCTGACTAACGCAACTTATTTACACGTCCGTGAATACTATAGGCAATTGAGCATGGCTAATTTACCTGACCTGCACATCTTTGGATTGTGGGAGGAAACCGGAGCACCCAGAGGAAACCCACGCAGACATGGGGAGATGGTACAAACTCAATTTGTGTGGAATAGTGGCTCAGTGGTTGGCACTCTGCCTCACAATTCCAGGGACCCGGGTTCGACCCCAGCCCCCGGTGACTGTCTGTGTGGAGTTTACACATTCTCCCCGTGTCTGCGTGGGTTTCCTCCGGGTGCTCCGGTTACCTCCCACAATCCAAAAATGTACAGGTCAGGTGAATTGGCCATGTTAAATTGCCCATAATTGTAGTTGCATTCGTCCAGGGTAAATATTGGGCAGGGAGAATAGCTCTGGGTGGGTTACTTTTCGGCAGGTCGGTGTGGATTTGTTGGGCCAAATGGCCTGTTTCCATACTGTAGGAAATCTAACCCTAACAGGATCTAACCCACACAGAGTATCCTGTGAGGTTGGAATTGAACCCAGATCCACAGTGCTGTGAGGTAGCAGTGCTAACCACTGAGCCAGTGAGCTGGTCAGTGCTAGGCCCATTGCTGTTTGTTATCGAGATCAATGATTTGGATGAGGATGTTTAAGGCATGATTAGTAAGTTTGCAGGTTACACTAAAATAAGAGAGGAAGGTTCTCAGCAATTGCAACAGGGCCTTGATCAGCTGGGGAATTGGGCTGAGAAATGGCAAATGGAGGTTAATACAGACAAGGGCGAGATCGAGCATGTTGGAAAGTCACATCAAGACAGGGGATTCATGGTGAATGGTAGGGCCTGAAGGAGTGTAGTGGGACAGAGCGCCCTTGGATTCCAGGAGCACGGCTCTCTGAACTCAGGTAGACAGGGCAGTGAAGAAGGCTTTTGGCAGACTGGGCCCTTCATCAGTCAGAGCATGGAATATCGAAGTTGGGCAGTTCTGTTGCAGTTGTACAGGATTCAGTTTTGGCCACCTTGCTATCGGAAGGATGTTATTAAACTGGAAAGAGTGCAGACGAAATTTACAAGGATGTTGCCAGAACTCAACTAGACAGTTATAGAGGGAGGTTGGACAAGCTAAGGCATTGCCTTTAGTGTGCAGGAGACTGAGGGGTATCCTTATAGAGGTGTATAAGATCATGGGAGGCATGGGAATGCACTCAGTCTTTATCCAAGGCTTGGGACATTGAGGACGAAAGGGCATTAGTTTAAGGTGAAAGGGGAAAGATTAAAAGTGAACCCGAGGGACAACCCTTTTCTCCAGAGGGTGATACACATACGGAGTGAACTACCAGTGGAAGTAGTCAAGGAGGATACATTTAATAACATTTAAAAGGCACTTGGACAAATACATGGAAAGGAACATATTGGAAGGATATTGGCCAAGTGCAGGGAAACGGGGTTAGCATGGATGGGCCAGTTTGAACCTGTCTCCATGCTGCAGAACTCTGTGACTCTATGAACATACCCAGGTGTCCCATAATACAGAAGCAGCAAAAGCAACATGAACACGAGCCGGTACAAATGTGAAACAGTCCTGCAGAATTTGGCAGGAAGCCAGCCTGGCCTTGCAGTGAAGGATTCCTGGCACAGGAGCTGTGGTGAGAAGCCCACAGAGGACTGGGGAAGGAATATGGAAAGGTCACTCCACTGCCGATAGCCTGGAGATCCCTGGCTGGGATCCAGTCACCCCAGGGAAACCTACAGGCTGTGACTGAGCTAGGTCTCTGACACAGTGAGCAGGACAGAAGGTTGCAGGAAAAGTTCACCCACATGGGACTACTCCAGTTACAATTGGGAAGAGCCCAATCCAGTGACAGGGGGGTCTCTGAGGATGGGGAGACAGCCTCAGGTTACATTGACAATCTGGAAGGACAGTGTATGAGCTCCAGGCAGCTGCATGGGTCCTGAACACCTGCAACACGGAACAACACACATCAGGCCCTAGTAGGAGGTGCCAGGAGCAAATACAATCCTAGGGAACCAGGGCTCCTCCCAGAATGGGATAGTGTATGCCTTTGGGATTCTACATCCCCAGGGAGATAATGACAGGCCCCTCCCTGACACATCCACGCCCGCCCACAGATGGGAACTCCCACTGCTTTTCTCCCAGCTAACTGCTCCTTTTGCCCCCAGCGCTGACCCACAGACGGACCCCGATTCCATGAACCCTGTGGTTACCCAGTGTCAGACAGCTGATGGTCTCACTCCGGACACAACAGCCAGTCCAGGCACCCACCTGGTGGGCAGCACCAAAAATGCCACTCTGTTTGATCCTGTCTCAAACCCAGATACATTTTTGGATGAGACAGACCGACAGTCTGTCATACACGGACTGGATGCTGACAAACAAACTAAATTAATCACCATGTGACTTTGTCCACCAGGCCATTCAGCCCTCCCTGAGGGACAACAGTGAGGGAGGGGCATCCATGATGAAATGAAGGCAGCGGTCCTCACTGCTCGAGAAAAGTCCCATCCCGGGTTAGTGACAAACAGCGTAAATATTTGTTCCAGGAGAACACCCACACCAACATGTCTCACTGTCAGTTTCAGCAGCTCACCAAGGGCTGGTTTAGTAACAGCTGTAAGGACACTTTCGGTGGTGCACTGGGTTTGGTGCGAGGGATTCCAATTATCCCAAGTGACAAAGTTTGGATGGGGATCATTGAAGTCGAAAGTATCGGATTACATTAAAAAAGGTATTTGGATGGGTTATTATGATTCCCTCCCACATGTGGTGGAGATAGAGGGGACATTGACAGGGACCACACTTAGGTAAATGTGAAGGAACAGGCCATACCACGGCATTCCCACCGCCTGTCATTAACGAATTCGGCTCCTCTCACATCGGCTGTGGTCCTAACCGCACTCACCTTGATATATCTCGGGGTACCGGTGGTTAGAATTGCAGACTGCAACAGATGGGTATGATCATGGTGAATAATGCCTGGAAACACCCCCAGGGACTGGAAGGTAGATGGAACTCTCCGGGTGATCACCTTCAGTTTCATTCATTTGCAACGTTTGAGTGTTCCTGGCTGGGCCCAGTATTAATTTCCTGTCCGTAGCTGCTCGGGAGCTGGTTTTGGTGTTGAGCTGCCTCCTTGAACTGTTGCAGGTGGTGGACCCACAATGTCCTTAGGGAGGGAATTCCAGGAGTTTGAGCCAGCAGGTCTCATTCCCTTGCATTTATTCTGCTCACTGGATGTTGGCTATGCATCACAATTCTGTATGGATTATCAGAACGGAATATGTTTTGACGAAACAGTTAGGAGTGCCACAGTCGCTCAGTGGTTAGCACTGTTACCTCATAGCACCAGAGACCTGGGTTTGATTCCACTCTTGAGCGACTGTCTGTGTGGAGTTTGTACACTCTCCCTGCGTCTGCACGGGTTTTCTCCCACTGTTCAATAACTCACATTTTGACAGATTGCCCATAGTGTCGAGGGATATTCAGGTTAGCTGGAATAGCCATGGGAAATGCAGGGTTTCAGGGATATCATCAGGGGATGGATCTGAGTTGCATTCTCTTCAGAGGGTCTTTGTGGACTTGATGGGCTGAAGGGCCTGTTTCTGCTCTGCAGGGATTCAATGATATCACTTATCAGCCCTATGACAATCGGTTTGACAATGTTCAAAATGTCTTTCGCTCAAACAGCAGGCTACTCTGACATCAAACATAACCAGCTTTTAAAATTAAGATTGTAATTCATTGTATACGCTTCTTTCCATTCTAAAGACTGGGTGGGGGGAGGGGGAATGGGTGAAATGTTGCGGCCTCCTTGCTAAAACACAGATAGACAGCCAAGAGATGCTGGGTATATTGGACAAGTTATACTCCCAAACCACAAAAGCCAGACAGCAGCCAGATGGTTATACCATCAGCATAATGTCAAAGGCAGCAGGCCCCCTGGGCAGGCATATCCCTAACAACGTCTTGACCAAACAAAGGAGGGCCCAGATAGGAAGGCACCAGGTCCTGCTACACAAAGAAACTAACAGGAACAAGCCATCCAAATGATTAGCAACGCTTCAAACTATTAACTGATTCTCCGAATTGGCCAGAAGTATAGAAAGTTCTGGGAAACCATCCAGAAATGAACAAAACCAGGGATCACCTGCAGACTGATCTCTTGAATTTTCTGGAGGCTTTCTGAGGTGACCAACATGGCAAGGGACAGAGACCAGCTCACCATCCAGAGAGAGGGAGAGAGAGAGGAAGGGAGACAAGCTGAAGGAAACCCCAGGAGCATGGGAGAGAGGGAGAGTGAAAAACCATTGAGTGCGGGAGCTGGAACCAACTGGAATACTGAGTGTCACCCCTTCAGTCTGTCCATGCTTCAACGCCTGTTTCTCTCAGTCTGACTTCCCCTTCTCTCTTTGTCCTTCTCTCTCCCTATCTGTCTCTTTCTCTCAATCTGCCTTTCTCTCACACCCTCCCTCTCACTGTCTGTCTCTGCCCCATCTTTCTCTCATCCCCCTTCTCCATCCCCACTCTCTCTACCTCTCTCTCTTTTTCTCAACCTCCCTTTCTCTTTTTCTTTATTTCAGACCTGAAAGTGCTCACCCAGTTTTCAATCCCCTAAAAACAATTGCCCATCATTTTCACTCTCCTCCCACATTTATTCCCTTCCCCAATATCTTCCCTCCCAAATACCTACCTCACCAACAGTGCCCCCCTCAAATATTTTGCTGCCCCCAACATTGCTGTGAGCCCCAGTCCCTGGGGCAGAGGGAGTTGAGTGGAAAAGTGTGGAGCTGGAAAAGCCCAGCAGGTCAGGCCTGAACCATCGACTCTCCTGGCTGACCTGCTGTGCTTCCCCAGCTCCACACTTTGTGACTCTGACTCTCCAGCAACTGCAGTCCTCACTTTCTCACACCGGTAAATGTGTCTTCGTTGACTGACTGGCCCGTGACTTATTTTAATGTACAGCAAGATCTCAGTCCGAGAATTGCAGAAGGTTTGCATCACAGATGGAGTCCTTTCTGCCCATCATCCCCCTGCCCAATTTAATGATCCTGGGCCTCTTCAGGATCCTCAGGATTTGCCTCCTGACTGACCTCATGGACTATCCTTCGTGTGGAGACCTCTTCTCCACCCTGTCTCAGATTTTGCATCACATGCTATCCCTCCCTTCATCTTTCTCGGATAACAGCCCCTCCTTTCTCCACCAACCCCAAAGCCCCATCAAACCCTCCCCCTGTCTCTCGCTGTCCCATCCCTCCGTGTCTCCCACTCTCCCCCTTCCCATGCAGACTTACAACCCCTGGGCTGGAGGACATAGTGCAGAGACTAACTCGCCTTTTGACACTGAGTGCTGTAATGCACAGCAAGATCCCACTCTAAAACCATCGCCTAGTACACACACTGTCCTTCTCCCTCCATGTATGTCCTTCTCACTCTCTCTCTCCCTGTCTCTCTCACCCTGTCCTTTTCTCACTCCACCTCCCTGACTCTCACTGCCCATTTCTCTCTCTCCACTTTCTCCATCTCCACTCTCTCCATGTCTCTCTCTTTTGGTCACTCTCCCTTTCTCTTTCTCTTTTTCTCTTTTTCAGACTCAGTCAGAAAAGGATTTAATGTTCCTTCCATTCACCCCCTCCCCACAGTCGGGTTAAATCCTGGGAGAGACCAGGCACTGAGGCAAACCCTTCCCAATGCCCCTTCCCCAGTCACTGGGACAGAGCAGAGGGGTCCAGGGAGAAAGAGGGAGAGAAACTACAGGAGAGAAAGAGAGATGGACGGACAGACAGTGAGAGGGAGGGAGAGAACAAGACAAAGACAGGCGGGGGGGAAGGAGGAGAGGAAGTGAGAAGAACTGAGAGAGAGCAGGACAGAGAGAGACAGAGAGAGAGAGAGAGTGAAACACCAGGAAGAGAAATACAAAGTCAGACAGATACAAGGCGAAAATGGGGAGAGAAAGACAGGGAGAGAAGTTCAGGCAGACAGCAAGACGGAAATCCCAGGGAGAGAGATAGGACAGAGAGAGAGAGAGAGAGAGAGAGAGAGAGAGGAGCTGCAGCAGCAGAAAGATAGAGCTGAGAGAGTGGGGTGGTGGTGGGGGCTGTGATGTGGCTAGAGTGATGTACAGACAGGAATAGCAAGATCCCACAGAGCTGTCAGACAGATGCAGAGAGAGATTTGCAGAACACTGGGAAATGTACATTGGACAGAGATGTGAAGGATGTTGAGAGATAGGGATTGAAGGAAAGATGTTGGGGAGAGAACTGGGAACACAAAAATAGACATGAGAGCCGCAGAGAGAGAGGGAAGCAGTGAAATCTGTGGGATCAGATCCCTCTCTAGCATTTTGCTCCTTTGTCTCTCCCCGTTCCCACAGACGGCCTGAATCCCACTGTGTGTATTTGTGTGTATATGTGTGTGTGTGTGTCTCTGTGTGTGCGTGGTATGTGTGTGTGTGTGTCTGTGTGTGTGTGTAAGTGAGTGTGTGTCTGTGTGTGAGTCTGTGTGTCTGCGTGTGTGTGTGTCTGTGTGTGTGTGTCTGTGTGTCTGCGTGTGTGTGTGTCTGTGTATGTGTATGTCTGTGTGTGAGTGTGTGTGTGTGTGTCTGTGTCTGTGTCTATGTGTGTGTGTGTGTCTGTGTGTGTGTGTGTGTGTGTGTGTGCGTGTGTGTGTGTCCGTGTGTGTGTGTGCTTTCGTCTGATGATTCCTCATGGCAGAATAATTTGATTCTCTGTCTCTGTATTGTCCTAGTTTCAGCTCCCAAATCGAATGTTGAATCATTCACGATCCTATTGAATACCAGAGCAGGCTCGAGGGGCTGGATGGTCTCCTGTTCCTATTTCAGATGGTCTTATGTTCTTAACACTACCTCCCAGCTCTTGGCCCCCACACTGGAGGTTCGGACGAAACAAGTGCCTGAACTGTAGAGGGCTGCCCTCTTCCGTGAGTCTCGGAGGGAACCAGCCTGATTTGGATTGGATTTGCAGCCTCTCAGTGAGAAGTGAAATCTCCTTGAGGTTCCCCTCAGTCTCTCACTGTAAGGTGGAGCAGGCCAGTCTCGGGGAAGCAAACAGCAGGCCAGATGTGCGCTGTCCTCCAGCTCCATTTCAGAAGGCCAGATGGGAGGGGCTTGTTTCCTTCATCAGCTTCCGGAGCTCTCCCTTCTGGGTTAGGATGGGGCCGAATGGCCTTGCTCCTGCTCCTATTGAGGTGCAGGCTGGCTATGAGTGGGTTATACAGGGCACGTCCCTGGAGTGAGGTTGGTTAGCTCAGTTGGCTGGGCAGTTAGCTTAACACACTAGCTAGAGTTACTCTGAAGGACTCTCCTTCCAAACCTCTCCCCTCAGCCGGGCCATGGTGACCCTCTGTTTAAATCCCCACCAGACACCGCTCTGTAATGCGGAGCTGCCCCATGTTCTGGTAAGGCTATGGTGACATTACATTGGTTTGTCTCTGGAGCACTGTGTGCAGGACAAGTCACTGCATTGCCAGAGGGATGCTAGTGTGTGGGGAAGGTTTACTGGATGAATCCCCACTGGAATGAATACCACTCTCTTTCCCCCAGTTAAGTCACTCTTACAGCTTTTGTGTCTTTGGAGACACAAGGACCAATTCATCTGAAACAGCAGCTGGATTTTATATTCACGGGCAACCAATAAGATTGGCTCGTTTACATACATATATACACACACACACACACTCCCTCAAACACAAACACAGACACACTATCACAAACACATACACACAGGCACAACTCTCTCACACACACATACACACACAAGCACACACTTTCTCTCACACACACATACACGCACAGACATACGCTCCCTCAAATACACACATGGACACGCTCTCTCACACATACATGCAGACACACTCTCTCTCTCTCACAGAAACACTCTCTCTCACACACACAGACATTCTCTCTCATGCACACACAGACACACACTCTCTCTCACTTACACACACACTCTCACACACACATTCTTATTCTCTCACACACCGACTCACTCTCACGCACATAGACACACTCTCTCTCTCACACACACTCTCTGTCTCACACACACTCTCTCTCACACACATACATACAGACAGACACACGATCCCACAAACACACACAGACACATTCTGTCACACACAAACATAAACACACAGTTACTCTCTCTCACACACATACACACGCTGACACACGCTCCCTGAAACACACATAGACACACTCTCTCTCACACACACACTCTCTGTCTCTCACACACACATTCTCTCTCACACACATGCACACAGACAGACACACGATCCCTCAAACACACACAGACACTCTTTCTCACACACACAAAAACACACAGTTACACTCTCTCACACACACATACACACGCAGACACACACTCCATCAAATACACGTAGACACACTCTCACACACACACATACACACTCTCTAGCACACAAGACAAACTGTCATACACACACATAGACACACAGACACTTACACACACAGACACACACACACATAGACACACAGATACATTCTCTCACACACAGACACACTCTCTCACACACATACACACACATACACATTCTCTCACACACACCCTCACTCGCACACAGAGACACACACACCGTCAAACACACACACAGCCACACACTCTCACTTGAACATGCACTTTCTCTCTCACGCAAACATATACAGACACACAGAGATACACATGCATCCACTCTTTCACACACACAAACACGGACAGACTGTCTCTCTCTCTGTGACTGTTTCTCTACCTCAGATAGTTCTCCCTCAGTACCTCAGAGAGTGCTTCCTCAATACCTCAGAAAGTGTTCCCTCAGTACCTCAGATAGGACTCCCACAGCTACCTGGACTCGACCTCCTCCCATCCTGCCCCCTGTAAAAACACCATCCCATTCTCCCAATTCCTTCGACTCCGCCGCATCTGCTCCCAGGAGGACCAGTTCCAAAAACGCACAACCCAGATGGCCTCCTTCTTCAAGGACCACAATTTCCCCCCCGACGTGGTCGACGATGCCCTCCACCGCATCTCTTCCACTTCCCGCTCCTCCGCCCATGAACCCCACCCCTCCAACCGCCACCAGGACAGAACCCCACTGGTCCTCACCTACCACCCCACCAATCTCCATGTACAGCGCATCATCCACCGTCATTTCCGCGACCTCCAAACGGACCCCACCACCAAGGATATATTTCCCTCCCCTCCCCTATCAGCATTCCGTAAAGACCACTCCCTCCGTGACTCCCTCGTCAGATCCACACCCCCCACCAACCCAACCTCCACTCCCGGCACCTTCCCCTGCAACCGCCGGAGGAGCAAGACTTGCGCCAACACCTCCCCCCTCACCTCCCTCCAAGGCCCCAAAGCAAACTTCCATATCCGCCACAGATTCACCTGTACCTCCACACATATCATCTATTGCATCCTCTGCACCCGATGTGGCCTCCTCTATATTGGGGAGACAGGCCGGCTACTTGTGGAGTGTTTCAGAGAACACCTCTGGAACACCCGGACCAACCAACCCAACCACCCTGTAGCTCAACATTTCAATTTCCCCTCCCATTCCACCAAGGATATGCAGGTCTTTGGACTCCTCCATCGTCAGATCACAACAAAACGACGGTTGGAGGAAGAACGCCTCATCTTCCGCCTAGGAACCCTCCAACCACAAGGATTTCACCAGGTTCCTCATTTCCCCTCCCCCCCACCCTGTCTCAGTCAAATCCATCAAATTCAGCACCGCCTTCCTAACCTGCAATCTTCTTCCCGACCTCTCCGCCCCCACCCCAGTCTGACCTATCAACCTCACCTTGACCTCTTTCCACCTATCACATTCCCGAAGCCCCTCCCCCAAGTCCCTCCTCCCTACCTTTTATCTTAGCCTGCTGGACAAACTTTCCTCATTCCTGAAGAAGGGCTTATGCCCGATACGTCGATTCTCCTGCTCCCTGGATGCTGCCTGACCTGCTGCGATTTTCCAGCAACACATTTCCAGCTCTGATCTCCAGCATCTGCAGACCTCACATTCTCCTCAAAGTACTCCCTCAATACCTCAGAAAGTGCTCCCTCAATACCTCAGAAAGTGCTTCCTCAATACCTCAGATAGTGTTCCCTCAATACCTCAGAAAGTGCTTCTTCAATACCTCAGAAAGTGCTCACTCAATACCTCAGATAGTGCTGCCTGAATACCTCAGATAGTGCTCCCTCAATACCTCAGAAGGTGTCCCTCAATACCTCAGGAAGTGCTCCCTCAGTACCTCAGAAAGTGCTCCCTCAATACCTCAGAAAATGCTTCCTCAGTAACTCAGATAGTGCTCCCTCAATAACTCAGAAAGTGCTCCCTCAGTACCTCAGATACTTCTCCCTCAATACCTCAGAAAGTGCTCACTCAATACTTCAGATAATTTTCCCTCAGGACCTAAGATAGTACTGCCTCAGTACCTCAGAAAGTGCTCCCTCAATACTTCAGAAAGTGGTCACTCAGTACCTCAGATAGTTCTCCCTCAGTACCTCAGATAGTTCTCCCTCAGTACCTCAGGTAGTGCTCCCTCAATACCTCAGATAGTGCTTTCTCAGTACCTCAGAAGGTGCTCCCTCCATACCTCAGAAAGTGCTCCCTCAATACCTCTGAAAGTGCTCCCATAATACCTCAGAAAGTGTCCCTCAGTACTTCAGAAAGTGCTCCCTCAATACCTCCGAAAGTGCTCCAGCAATACCTCACATAGTTCTCCCTCAGTACCTCACATAGTGCTTCCTCAGTACGTCAGATAGTGCTCCCTCAATACCTCAGAAAGTGCTCCATCAATACCTCAGACAGTGCTCGCTCAATACCTCTGAAACTGCTCCCTAAATACCTAAGATAGTTCTCCCACAATACGTCAGATAGTTCTCCCTCAAAACCTCTGAAATTGCTCCCTCATTACTTCAGATATTTATGCCTCAATACCTCAGATAGTGCTCCCTCACTACCTCAGAACATGTTCCCTCAGTACCTCAGATAGTGCTCCCTCAATACCTCAGAAAGTGCTCCCTCAGTACCTCAGAAAGTGCTTCCTCAATACCTCAGGAAGTGCTCCATCAATACCACAGATATTTCTGCCTCAGTACCTCAGATAGTGCTCCCTCAATATCTCAGAAAGTGTTCCCTCAATACCTCAGAAAGTGCTTCCTCAATACATGACATTGTGTTCCGTCAATACCTCAGAAAGTGTTTCCTCAATACCTCAGAAAGTGCTCATTCAGTACCTCAGAGAGTGTTCCCTCAATACCTCAGAACGTGCTCCATCAATACCTCAGATAGTTCTCCCTCAGTACCTCATATACCGCTCCCTCAATATCTCAGAACTTGCTCCCTCAGTACCTCCGTTAGTGCTCCCTCAATACCTCAGATAGTGCTCCCTCTGTACCTCAGAAAGTGCTTCCTCAATACCTCAGAAAGTGCTTCCTCAATACCTCAGATAGTGCTCCCTCAAAATCTCAGAAAGTGCTTCCTCAATACCTCAGAAATTGCTTCCTCAATACCTCAGAAAGTGCTCCCTCAGTACCTCAGATAGTGCTCCCTCAATACCTCAGAAAGTGCTCCCTCAATAACTCAGAAAGTTCTTCCTTAATACCTCAGAAAGTGCTTTCACAATACCTCAGAAAGTGCTCACTCAGTACCTCAGATAGTGCTCCCTCAATACCTGAGAATGTGCTCCCTCAATACTTCAGAAAGTGCTCTCTCAGTACCTCAGATAGTTCTCCCTCAGTACCTCAGAAAGTGCACCCTCAGTACCTCAGATAGTGCTTCCTCAGTACCTCAGAAGGTGCTCCCTCAATACCTCAAATAGTGCTTCTCAGTACCTCGGAAAGTGCTCCCTCAATACCTCAGGTCGTTCACCCTCAATACCTCGAAAGTGCTCCCTCAATACCTCAGAGAGTGTTCCATCAGTATCTCAGAAAATGCTCTCTCAAAACCACAGAAAGTGCACCATCAATACCTGAAATAGTTCTCAAACCGTACCTATGATAGTGCTTCCTCAGGACTTCAGATAGTGCTCCCTCAATACCTCAGAAAGTGTCCCCTCAGTTCCTCAGAAAGTGCTACCTCAATACCTCAGAAAGTGCTTAATGAATACCTCAGAGAGGGCTCCCTCAATACCTCAGATAGTACTCCCTCAGTACCTCAGAAAGTGCTCCCTCAATACCTCAGAAAGTGCTCCCTCAGTACCTCAGATAGTTCTCCCTCAGTACCTCAGAAAGTGCCCACTAAATACCTCAGAAAGTGCTCCCTCAGTACCTCAGATATTGCTCCCTCAATGCCTCAGATATTGCTCGCTTAATACCTCAGAATGTGCTCCCTCAGTACCTCAGATAGTTCTCCCTCAGTACCTCAGATAGTTCTCCATCAGTACCTCAGAGAGTGCTTCCTCAATACCTCAGAACTTGTTCCCTCATTACCTCAGATAGTGCTCCCTCAATACCTCAGAAAGTGTCCCTCAATACCTCAGGAAGTGCTCCCTCAGTACCTCAGAAAGTGCTCCCTCAATATCTCAGAAAATGCTTCCTCAGTACCTCAGATAGTGCTCCCTGAATAACTCAGAAAGTGCTCCCTCAGTGCCTCAGATACTTCTCCCTCAATACCTCAGAAAGTGCTCACTCAGTACTTCAGATAATTTTCCCTCAGGACCTAAGATAGTACTCCCTCAGTACCTCAGAAAGTGCTCCCTCAATACCTCAGAAAGTGCTCCCTCAGTACCTCAGATAGTACTCACTCAGAACATCAGCGAGTGCTTCCTCAGTACGTCAGAAATTGCTCCCTCAATACCTCAGAAACTGCTCCCTCAGTACCTCAGATAGTTCTCCCTCAGTACCTCAGAAAGTGCCCCCTAAATACCTCAGAAAGTGCTCCCTCAGTACCTCAGATATTGCTCCCTCAATGCCTCAGATATTGCTCGCTTAATACCTCAGAAAGTGCTCCCTCAGTACCTCAGATAGTTCTCCCTCAGCACCTCAGAGAGTGCTTCCTCAATACCTCAGAACTTGTTCCCTCAGTACCTCAGATAGTGCTCCCTCAATACCTCAGAAAGTGCTCCCTCAGTACCTCAGAAAGTGTTTCCTCAATACCTCAGCAAGTGCTCCATCAATACCACAGATAGTTCTGCCTCAGTACTTCAGATAGTGCTCCCACAATAACTCAGAAATTGCTCCCTCAATACCTCAGAAAGTGCTTCCTCAATACATCAGATTGTGTTCCCTCATTAGCTCAGAAAGTGCTTCCTCAATAACTCAGAAAGTGCTCACTCAGTACCTCAGATAGAGCTCCCTCAATACCTCAGAAAGTGCTTGATTAATACTTCAGATAGTTCTCCCTCAGTACCTCAGTGTGCTTCCTCAAGACCTCAGAACTTGCTCCCAAAGAACCTCAGACAGTGCTACCTCAATACCTCAGAAAGTGTTCCCTCAGTACCTCCGAAAGTGCTTCCTCAATACCTCAGAAAGTGCTTCCTCAATACCTCAGATAGTGCTCCCTCAATACCTCAGAAAGTGCTTCCTCAATACCTCAGAAAGTGCTTTCTCAATACCTCAGAAAGTGCTCCCTCAGTACCTCAGATAGTGTTCCCTCAATACTTCAGAATGTGCTCCCTCAATACTTCAGAAAGCGCTCCCTCAGTACCTCAGATAGTTCTCCCTCAGGACCTCAGAAAATGCTCCCTCAATACCTCAGATAGTGCTTCCTCAGTACCTCAGAAAGTGCTCCCTCAATACCTCAGGTAGTTCTCCCTCAATACCTCGAAAGTGCTCCCTCAATACCTCAGAGAGTGTTCCATCAGTACTGCAGAAAATGCTCCCACAATACCTCAGAAAGTGCTCCCTCAATACCTCAGAAAGTTCTCCCTCAATACCTCTGACAGTGCTCCCTCAATACCTCAGATAGTTCTCCCTCAATGCCTCAGATAGTGCTCACACAATACCTCAGATAGTTCTCGCTCAGTACCTCAGATAGTGCTCCCGCAGTACCTCAGAAAGTGCTCCCTCAATTCCGCAGATAGTACTCACTCAGAACCTCAGCTAGTGCTTCCTCAGTATGTCAGAAAGTGCTCCCTCAATAACTCAGAAACTGCTCCCTCAGTACCTCAGATATTGCTCCCTCAATGCCTGAGATAGTTTTTTTTTAGATTAGATTAGATTACTTACAGTGTGGAAACAGGCCCTTCGGCCCCACAAGTCCACACCGACCCGCCGAAGCGCAACCCACCCATACCCCTACATTTACCCCTTTAACCTAACACTACGGGCAATTTAGCATGGCCAATTCACCTGACCCGCACATCTTTGGACTGTGGGAGGAAACCGGAGCACACGGAGGAAACCCACGCAGACACGGAGAGAATGTGCAAACTCCACACAGTCAGTCGCCTGAGTCGGGAATTGAACCCGGGTCTACAGGCGCTGTGAGGCAGCAGTGCTAACCACTGGGCCACCGTGCCGCCCACATGGTTCTCCCTCAGTACCTCAGAGTGTGCTTCCTCAATACCTCAGAACTTGTTCACTCAGTACCTCAGATAGTGCTCCCTCAATACCTCAGAAAGTGCTCCCTCAGTACCTCAGAAAGTGCTTCCTCATTATCCCAGAAAGTGTTCCATCAATACCACAGATAGTTTTCCCTCAGTACCTCAGATATTGCTCCCACAATACCTCAGAAAGTGCTTCCTCAATACCTCATAAAGTGCTTCCTCAATACATCAGATTCTGTTCCCTCAATATCTCAGAAAGTGCTTCCTCAATACCTCAGAAAGTGCTCCCTCAGTACCTCAGATATTGCTCCCTCAATGCCTGAGATAGTTCTCCCTCAGTACCTCAGAGTTTGCTTCCTCAATACCTCAGAACTTGTTCTCTCAGTACCTCAGATAGTGCTCCCTCAATAGCTCAGAAAGTGCTCCCTCAGTACCTCAGAAAGTGCTTCCTCAATACATCAGATTGTGTTCCCTCAATATCTCAGAAAGTGCTTCCTCAATACCTCAGAAAGTGCTCCCTCAGTCCCTCAGATAGTGCTCCCTCAATACCTCGGAAAGTGCTCCATCAATACCTCAGATAGCTCTTCCTCATGACCTCAGAGTGTCCTTCCTCAATACTTCAGATCTTCCTCCCTTAGTACCTCAGATAGTGCTCCCTCAATACCTCAGAAAGAGTTCCCTCAGTACCTCAGAAAGTGCTTCCTCAATACCTTAGAAAGTGCTTCCTCAATAACTCAGATAGTGCTCCCTCAATACTTCAGAATGTGCTCCCTCAGTACGTCAGATAGTGCTCCCTCAACACCTCAAAAAGTGCTCCCTCAATACCTCAGAAAGTGCTCCCTCAATACCTCAGAAAGTATCCCCTCAGTACCTCAGAAAGTGCTTCCTCAATACCTCAGGAAGTGCTCCATCAATATCTCAGAGAATGCTCCCTCAATACGTAAGATAGTTCTCCTTCAATACATCAGATAGTTCTCCCTCAAAACCTCTGAAAGTGCTCGCTCAATACCTCAGATAGTTCTCCCTCAATACCTCAGAAAGTGCTCCATCAATACCACAGAGAGGGCTCCCTCAATACCTAAGATAGTTCTCCATCAATACCTCAAATAGTTCTCCCTCAAAACCTCTGAAAGCGCTCGCTCAATACCTCAGACAGTTCTCCCTCAATACCTCTGACAGTGCTCCCTCAATACCTCAGATATTTCTCCCTCAATGCCTCAGATAGTGCTCCCTCAGTACTTCAGAAAGTGCTCCCTCAATTCCTCAGAATGTACTCCCTCAGTACCTCAGATAGTACTCACTCAGAACCTCAGCTAGTGCTTCCTCAGTACGTCAGAAAGTGCTCCCTCAATACCTCAGAAACTGCTCCCGCAGTACCTCAGATATTTCTCCCTCAGTACCTCAGATAGTTCTCATCTCAGTACCTCAGAAAGTGCTCCCTCAGTACCTCTGATAGTTCTCCCTCAGTACCTCAGATAGTGCTCCCTCAATACTTCAGAATGTGCTCCCTCAATACTTCAGAAAGTGCTCCCTCAGTACCTCAGATAGTTCTCCCTCAGGACCTCAGATAGTTCTCCCTCAGTACCTCAGAAAATGCTCCCTCAATACCTCAGATAGTGCTTCCTCAGTACCACAGAAAGTGCTCCCTCAATACCTCAGGTAGTTCTCCCTCAATACCTCGAAAGTGCTCCCTCAATACCTCAGAGAGTGTTCCATCAGTACTGCAGAAAGTGCTCCCACAATACCTCAGAAAGTGCTACCTCAATACCTCAGAAAGTGCTCCATCAAAACCTCAGAGAGGGCTCCCTCAATACCTCAGATAGTTCTCCCTCAATACCTCTGACAGTGCTCCCTCAATACCTCAGATAGTTCTCCCTCAATGCCTCAGATAGTGCTCACACAATACCTCAGAGAGTGCACCCTCAGTACCTCAGAAAGTGCTTCCTCAATACCTCAGAAAGTGCTCCCTCAGTACCTCAGATAGTACTCCCTCAATACCTCAGAAAGTGGTCCCTCAATACCTCAGAATGTGTTTCCTCAATACCTCAGATAGTGTTCCCTCAATACCTCAGAATGTGCTTCTTCAATACCTCAGAAGGTGTTCCCGCAATACCTCAGATAGTGCTCCCTCAATATCTCAGAAAGTGTCCCTCAATACCTCAGGAAGTGCTCCCTCAGTACCTCAGAAAGTGTCCCTCAATACCTCAGGAAGTGCTTCCTCTGTACCTCAGAAAGTGCTCCCTCAATACTTCAGAATTTGCTTTCTCAATACATCAGATAGCACTCCCTCAATATCTAAGAAAGTGCTTCCTCAATACCACAGAAAGTGCTCCCTCACAACCTCAGATAATTCTCCCTCAGTACCTCACATAGTTCTCCCTCAGTACCGCAGAAAGTGCTTCCTCAATACCTCAGAAAGTGCTCACTCAATACTTCAGATAGTGCTCCCTCAATACCTCAGATAGTGCTTCCTCAGTACCTCAGAATGTGCTCCCTCAATACCTCAGGTAGTTCTCCCTCAATACCTCAGAAAGTGCTTCCTCAATTCTTCAGAAAGTGGTTTCTCAATACCTCAGAAAGTGCTCCCTCAGTACCTCAGATAGTGCTCCCTCAATACTTCAGAAAGTGCTCCCTCAATACTTCAGAAAGTGCTCCCTCAGTGCCTCAGATAGTTCTCCCTCAGGACCTCAGAAAGTGCTTCCGCAGTACCGCAGAAGGTGCTCCCTCAATACCTCAGATAGTGCTTCCTCAGTACCTCAGAAAGTGCTCCCTCAATACCTCAGAGTGTGTTCCACCCAGTACCTCAGAAAGTGCGCCCTCAATACCTCAGAAAGTGCTCCATCAATACCTCAGAGAGGGCTCCCTCAATACCTAAGATAGTTCTCCATCCTTACCACAGATAGTTCTCCCTCAAAACCTCTGAAAGTGCTCGTTCAATACCTCAGATAGTTCTCCCTCAATACCTCTGACAGTGCTCCCTCAATACCTCAGATAGATCTCCCTCAATGCCTCAGATAGTGCTCACACAATACTCAGATTTTTCTCCCTCAATACCTCAGATAATGCTCCCGCAGTACCTCAGAAAGTGCTCCCTCAATTCCTCAGAATGTGCTCCCACAGTACCTCAGATAGTACTCACTCAGAACCTCAGCTAGTGCTTCCTCAGTACGTCAGAAAGTGTTCCCTCAATACCTCAGAAACTACTCCCTCAGTACCTCAGATATTTCTCCCTCATTACCTCAGATATTGCTCCCTCAATGCCTGAGATTGTGCTTCCTTAATACCTCAGAAAGTGCTCCCTCAGTACCTCTGATAGTTCTCCCTCAGGACGTCAGATAGTTATCCCTCAGTACCTCAGAGAGTGCTTCCTCAATACCTCAGAAGTTGTTCCTTCAGTACCTCAGATAGTGCTCCCTCAATACCTCAGAAATTGCTCCCTCAGTACCTCAGAAAGTGCTTTCTCAATACCCCAGAAAGTGCTCCATCAATACCACAGATAGTTCTCCCTCAGTACCTCAGAAAGTGCTCCCTCCGTACCGCTGATAGTTCTCTCTCAGTACCTCAGATAGTTCTCCCTCAGTACCTCAGAGAGTGCTTGCTCAATACCTCAGAAGTTGTTCCCTCAGTGCCTCAGATAGTGCTCCCTCAATACCTCAGAAAGTACTCCCTCAGTACCTCAGAAAGTGTTTTCTCAATACCTCAGAAAGTGCTCCATCAATACCACAGATAGTTCTCCCTCAGTACCTCAGAAAGTGCTTCCTCAATACCTCAGATAGTGTTCCCTCAATACCTCAGAATGTGCTTCTTCAATATCTCCGAAGGTGCTCCCTCAATACCTCAGATAGTGCTACCTCAATATCTCAGAAAGTGTCCCTCAATACCTCAGGAAGTGCTCCCTCAGTACCTCAGAAAGTGCTCCCTCAATACTTCAGAATTTACTTCCTCAATACCTCAGATAGTGCTCTCTCAATACCTAAGAAAGTGCTTCCTCAATACCACAGAAAGTGCTCCCTCACAACCTCAGATAGTTCTCCTCTGAACCTCAGAAAGTGCTTCCGCAATACCACAGAAAGTGCTTCCACAGTACCTCAGATAGTTCTCCCTCAGTACCGCAGAAACTGCTTCCTCAAAACCTCAGAAAGAGCTCACTCAATACTTCAGATAGTGCTCCCTCAATACCTCAGATAGTGCTTCCTCAGTACCTCAGAATGTGCTCCCTCAATACCTCAGGTAGTTCTCCCTCAATACCTCGAAAGTGCTCCCTCAATACCTCAGACAGTGCTCCCTCAATACCTCAGAAAGTGCTTCCTCAATACTTCAGAAAGTGCTTTCTCAATACCTCAGAAAGTGCTCCCTCAGTACCTCAGAAAGTGCTCCCTCAGTACCTCAGATAGTGCTCCCTCAATACTTCAGAAAGTGTTCCCTCAATACTTCAGAAAGTGCTCCCTCAGTACCTCAGATAGTTCTCCCTCAGGACCTCAGAATGTGCTTCCGCAGCACCTCAGAAGGTGCTCCCTCAATACCTCAGATAGTGCTTCCTCAGTACCTCAGAACGTGCTCCCTCAATACCTCAGGTAGTTCTCCCTCAATACCTCGAAAGTGCTCCCTCAATACCTCAGATAATGTTCCATCAGTACCTCAGAAAGTGCTCCCTCAATACCTCAGAAAGTGCTCCATCAGTACCTCAGCTAGTGCTTCCTCAGTACGTCAGATAGTGCTCCCTCAATACCTCATAAAGTGTCTCCTCAGTACCTCAGAAATTGCTACCTCAATACCTCAGAAAGTGCTCCATCAATACCACAGAGAGGGCTCCCTCAATACCTAAGATAGTTCTCCATCAATACCTCAAATAGTTCTCCCTCAAAACCTCTGAAAGCGCTCGCTCAATACCTCAGACAGTTCTCCCTCAATACCTCTGACAGTGCTCCCTCAATACCTCAGATAGTTCTCCCTCAATGCCTCAGATAGTGCTCCCGCAGTACTTCAGAAAGTGCTCCCTCAATTCCTCAGAATGTACTCCCTCAGTACCTCAGATAGTACTCACTCAGAACCTCAGCTAGTGCTTCCTCAGTACGTCAGAAAGTGCTCCCTCAATACCTCAGAAACTGCTCCCGCAGTACCTCAGATATTTCTCCCTCAGTACCTCAGATAGTTCTCATCTCAGTACCTCAGAAAGTGCTCCCTCAGTACCTCTGATAGTTCTCCCTCAGTACCTCAGATAGTTCTCCCTCAGTACCTCAGAGAGTGCTTCCTCAATACCTCAGAAGTTGTTCCCTCAGTACCTCAGAGAGTGCTCCCTCAATACGTCAGAAAGTGCTCCCTCAGTACTCAGAAAGTGCTTTCGCAATACCCCAGAAAGTGCTCCATCAATACCACAGACAGTTCTCCCTCAGTACCTCAGAGAGTGCTTCCTCAATACCTCAGAAAGTGCTCCCTCAGTACTTCAGATAGTGCTCACTCAATACCTCAGAAAGTGCTCCCTCAGTACTTCAGAAAGTGCTCCCTCAATACATCAGAAGGTCCTTCCTCAATACCTCAGAAAGTGCTCCCTCAGTACCTCAGAAAGTGCTCCTTCAATACCTCAGAAAGTGCTTCCTCAGTACCTCAGTAAGTGCTCCCTCAATACCTCAGAAAGTGCTTCCTCAATACCTCAGATAGTGCTCCCTCAATACCTCAGAAAGTGCTTCCTCTGTACCTCAGAAAGTGCTCCTTCAGTACCTCAGATAGTTCTCCCTCAGTACCTCAGATAGTGCTCCCTCAAAACCTCAGCACTTGCTCCCGCAGTACGTCAGATAGTTCTCCCTCAGTACCTCAGAAAGTGTTTCCTCAATAACTCAGAAAGTGCTCCCTCAATACCTCAGAAATTTCTCCCTCAATACCTCTGAAAGTGCTCCCTCAATACCTCAGATAGTTCTCCCTCAATGCCTCAGATAGTGATCTGACAACACCTCAGATAGTTCTCCCTTCATACCTCAGATAGTTCTCCTTCAGTACCTCAGAAAGTGCTCCCTCAATACCTCAGAAAGTGCTCCCTTAGTACCTCAGATAGTTCTCCCTCAGTAACTCAGATAATTCTCACTCAAAACCTCAGCTAGTGCTTTCTCAGTACGTCAGAAAGTGCTCCCTCTATACCTCAGAAACTGCTCCCTCAGTACCTCAGATAGTTCTCACTCGGTACCTCAGAAAGTGCTCCCGAAATACCTCAGAAGGTGCTCCCTTAGTACCTCAGATCGTTCTCCCACAGTACCTCAGATAATTCTCCCTTAGTACCTCAGATAGATCTCCCTTAATACCTCAGAGAGTGCTCCCGCAGTACCTCAGAAAGTGCTTCCTCAATACCTCAGAAAGTGCTCCCTCAATACCTCAGAAAGTGCTCCCTCAATACCTCAGAAAGTGCTTCCTCAATACCTCAGATAGTGTTCCATCAATACCTCAGAAAGTGTCTCCTCAGTACCTCAGAAAGTGCTACCTCAATACCTCAGAAAGTGCTCCATCAATACCTCAGAGAGGGCTCCCTCGATACCGAAGATAGTTCTCCATCAATACCTCAGATAGTTCTCCCTCAAAACCTCTGAAAGTGCTCGCTCAATACCTCAGATAGTTTTCCCTCAATACCTCTGACAGTGCTCCCTCAATACCTCAGATAGTTCTCCCTCAATGCCTCAGATAGTACTCACACAATACTCAGATAGTTCTCCCTCAATACCTCAGATAGTGCTCCCGCAGTACCTCAGAAAGGGCTCCCTCAATTCCTCTGAATGTGCTCCCTCAGTACCTCAGATAGTACTCACTCAGAACCTCAGCTAGTGCTTTCTCAGTACGTCAGAAAGTGCTCCCTCAATACCTCAGAAACTGCTCCCTCAGTACCTCAGATATTTCTCCCTCAGTAGTTCAGATAGTTCTCACTCAGTACCTCAGAAAGTGCTCCATAAATATCTCAGAAAGTGCTCCCTCAGTACCTCAGATATTCCTCCCTCAATGCCTGAGATAGTGCTTCCTTAATACCTCAGAAAGTGCTCCCTCAGTACCTCTGATAGTTCTCCCTCAGTACCTCAGATAGTTCTCCCTCAGTACCTCAGAGAGTGCTTCCTCAATACCTTAGAGGTTGTTCCCTCAGTACCTCAGATAGTGCTCCCTCAATACCTCAGAAAGTGCTTCCTCAGTCCGTCAGAAAGTGCTCCCTCAGTACTTCAGAAAGTGCTCCCTCAGTACCTCAGATAGTTCTCCCTCAGTACCTCAGAAAGTGCTTCCTCAGTACCTCAGAAGGTGCTCACTCAATACCTCAGATAGTGCTTCCTCAGTACCTCAGAAAGTGCTCCCTCAATACCTCAGGTAGTTCTCCCTCAATACCTCGAAAGTGCTCCCTCAATACCTCAGAGAGTGTTCCATCAGTACTGCAGAAAGTGCTCCCTCAATACCTCAGAAAGTGCTCCATCAGTACCTCAGAAAGTGCTTCCTCAATACCTCAGAAAGTGCTCCATCAAAACCTCAGAGAGGGCTCCCTCAATACATAAGATAGTTCTCCTTCAATTCCTCAGATAGTTCTCCCTCAAAACCTCTGAAAGTGCTCCATCAATACCACAGATAGTTCTCCCTCAATGCCTCAGATATTGCTCGCTCAATACCTCAGGTAGTTCTCCCTCAATACCTCAGATAGTGCTTCCTCAATACCTCAGAAAGTGCTCACTCAATACTTCAGATAGTGCTCCCTCAATACCTCAGATAGTGCTTCCTCAGTACCTCAGAATGTGCTCCCTCCCTACCTCAGGTAGTTCTCCCTCAATACCTCGAAAGTGCTCCCTCAATACCTCAGACAGTCCTCCCTCAATACCTCAGAAAGTGCTTCCTCAATACTTCAGAAAGTGCTTTCTCAATACCTCAGAAAGTGCTCCCTCAGTACCTCAGATAGTGCTCCCTCAATACTTCAGAAAGTGCTCCCTCAATACTTCAGAAAGTGCTCCCTCAATACTTCAGAAAGTGCTCCCTCAGTACCTCAGATAGTTCTCCCTCAGGACCTCAGAAAGTGCTTCCGCAGTACCTCAGAAGGTGCTCCCTCAATACCTCAGATAGTGCTTCCTCAGTACCTCAGAAAGTGCTCCCTCAATACCTCAGGTAGTTCTCCCTCAATACCTCGAAAGTGCTCCCTCAATACCTCAGACAATGTTCCATCAGTACCTCAGAAAGTGCTCCCTCAATACCTCAGAAAGTGCTCCATCAGTACCTCAGCTAGTGCTTCCTCAGTACGTCAGATAGTGCTCCCTCAATACCTCAGAACGTTGTCTCCTCAGTAGATCAGAAATTGCTACCTCAATACCTCAGAAAGTGCTCCATCAATACCACAGAGAGGGCTCCCTCAATACCTAAGATAGTTCTCCATCAATACCTCAAATACGTCTCCCTCAAAACCTCTGAAAGTGCTCGCTCAATACCTCAGACAGTTCTCCCTCAATACCTCTGACAGTGCTCCCTCAATACCTCAGATAGTTCTCCCTCAATGCCTCAGATAGTGCTCCCGCAGTACTTCAGAAAGTGCTCCCTCAATTCCTCAGAATGTACTCCCTCAGTACCTCAGATAGTACTCACTCAGAACCTCAGTTAGTGCTTCCTCAGTACGTCAGAAAGTGCTCCCTCAATACCTCAGAAACTGCTCCCGCAGTACCTCAGATATTTCTCCCTCAGTACCTCAGATAGTTCTCATCTCAGTACCTCAGAAAGTGCTCCCTCAGTACCTCTGATAGTTCTCCCTCAGTACCTCAGATAGTTCTCCCTCAGTAACTCAGAGAGGGCTTCCTCAATACCTCAGAAGTTGTTCCCTCAGTACCTCAGATAGTGCTCCCTCAATACGTCAGAAAGTGTTCCCTCAGTACTCAGAAAGTGCTTTCTCAATACCCCAGAAAGTGCTCCATCAATACCACAGACAGTTTTCCCTCAGTACCTCAGAGAGTGCTTCCTCAATACCTCAGAAAGTGCTCCCTCAGTACTTCAGATAGTGCTCACTCAATACCTCAGAAAGTGCTCCCTCAATACCTCAGAAAGTGCTCCCTCAATACATCAGAAGGTCCTTCCTCAATACCTCAGAAAGTGCTCCCTCAGTACCTCAGAAAGTGCTCCTTCAATACCTCAGAAAGTGCTTCCTCAGTATCTCAGTAAGTGCTCCCTCAATACCTCAGAAAGTGCTTCCTCAATACCTCAGATAGTGCTCCCTCAATACCTCAGAAAGTGCTTCCTCTGTACCTCAGAAAGTGCTCCTTCAGTACCTCAGATAGTTCTCCCTCAGTACCTCAGATAGTGCTCCCTCAAAACCTCAGCACTTGCTCCCGCAGTACGTCAGATAGTTCTCCCTCAGTACCTCAGAAAGTGTTTCCTCAATAACTCAGAAAGTGCTCCCTCAATACCTCAGAAAGTTCTCCCTCAATACCTCTGAAAGTGCTCCCTCAATACCTCAGATAGTTCTCCATCAATGCCTCAGATAGTGATCTGACAACACCTCAGAAAGTGCTCCCTTAGTACATCAGATAGTTCTCCCTCAGTACCTCAGATAATTCTCACTCAAAACCTCAGCTAGTGCTTTCTCAGTACGTCAGAAAGTGCTCCCTCAGTACCTCAGATAGTTCTCACTCGGTACCTCAGAAAGTGCTCCCTAAATACCTCAGAAAGTGCTCCCTTAGTACCTCAGATCGTTCTCCCACAGTACCTCAGATAATTCTCCCTTAGTACCTCAGATAGATCTCCCTTAATACCTCAGAGAGTGCTACCGCAGTACCTCAGAAAGTGCTTCCTCAATACCTCAGAAAGTGCTCCCTCAATACCTCAGAAAGTGCTCCCTCAATACCTCAGAAAGTGCTTCCTCAATACCTCAGATAGTGTTCCATCAATACCTCAGAAAGTGTCTCCTCAGTACCTCAGAAAGTGCTACCTCAATACCTCAGAAAGTGCTCCATCAATACCTCAGAGAGGGCTCCCTCGATACCGAAGATAGTTATCCATCAATACCTCAGATAGTTCTCCCTCAAAACCTCTGAAAGTGCTCGCTCAATACCTCAGATAGTTTTCCCTCAATACCTCTGACAGTGCTCCCTCAATACCTCAGATAGTTCTCCCTCAATGCCTCAGATAGTACTCACACAATACTCAGATAGTTCTCCCTCAATACCTCAGATAGTGCTCCCGCAGTACCTCAGAAAGTGCTCCCTCAATTCCTCTGAATGTGCTCCCTCAGTACCACAGATAGTACTCACTCAGAACCTCAGCTAGTGCTTCCTCAGTACGTCAGAAAGTGCTCCCTCAATACCTCAGAAACTCCTCCCTCAGTACCTCAGATATTTCTCCCTCAGTACCTCAGATAGTACTCACTCAGTACCTCAGAAAGTGCTCCCTAAATATCTCAGAAAGTGCTCCCTCAGTACCTCAGATATTCCTCCCTCAATGCCTGAGATAGTGCTTCCTTAATACCTCAGAAAGTGCTCCCTCAGTACCTCTGATAGTTCTCCCTCAGTACCTCAGATAGTTCTCACTCAGTACCTCAGAGAGTGCTTCCTCAATACCTCAGAGGTTGTTCCCTCAGTACCTCAGATAGTGCTCCCTCAATACCTCAGAAAGTGCTTCCTCAGTCCGTCAGAAAGTGCTCCCTCAGTACTTCAGAAAGTGCTCCCTCAGTACCTCAGATAGTTCTCCCTCAGTACCTCAGAAAGTGCTTCCTCAGTACCTCAGAAGGTGCTCACTCAATACCTCAGATAGTGCTTCCTCAGTACCTCAGAAAGTGCTCCCTCAATACCTCAGGTAGTTCTCCCTCAATACCTCGATAGTGCTCCCTCAAAACCTCAGAGAGTGTTCCATCAGTACTGCAGAAAGTGCTCCCTCAATACCTCAGAAAGTGCTCCATCAGTACCTCAGAAAGTGCTTCCTCAATACCTCAGAAAGTGCTCCATCAAAACCTCAGAGAGGGCTCCCTCAATACATAAGATAGTTCTCCTTCAATTCCTCAGATAGTTCTCCCTCAAAACCTCTGAAAGTGCTCCATCAATACCACAGATAGTTCTCCCTCAATACCTCTGACAGTGCTCCCTCAATACCTCAGATAGTTCTCCCTCAATGCCTCAGATAGTGCTCGCTCAATACCTCAGATAGTTCTCCCTCAATTCCTCTGACAGTGCTCCCTCAATACATCAGATAGTTCTCCCTCAATGCCTCAGATAGTGCTCACACAATACCTCAGATAGTTCTCGCTCAATACCTCAGATAGTGCTCCCGCAGTACCTCAGAAAGTGCTCCCTCAATTCCTCAGAAAGTGCTCCCTCAGTACCTCAGATAGTACTCACTCAGAACCTCAGCTAGTGCTTCCTCAGTCTGTCAGAAAGTGCTCCCTCAATAATAGAACATAGAACATAGAACATAGAAGAATACAGCGCAGTACAGGCCCTTTGGCCCTCGATGTTGCGCCGATCCAAGCCCACCTAACCTATACTAACCCACTATCCTCCATATACCTATCCAATGCCCGCTTAAATGCCCATAAAGAGGGAGAGTCCACCACTGCTACTGGCAGGGCATTCCATGAACTTACGACTCGCTGAGTGAAGAACCTACCCCTAACTTCAGTCATATATCTACACCCCCTTAATTTAAAGCTATGCCCCCTTGTAATACCCGACTCCATACGCGGGAAAAGGTTCACACTGTCAACCCTATCTAACCCCCTAATCATCTTGTACACCTCAATCAAGTCACACCTAAACCTTCTTTTCTCGAATGAAAACAGCCCCAAGTGTCTCAGTTTTTCCTCATACGATCTTCCTTCCATACCAGGCAACATCCTGGTAAACCTCCTCTGCACCCGTTCCAGTGCCTCCACATCCTTCCTATAGTATGGCGACCAAAACTGCACACAATATTCCAGATGCGGCCGCACCAGAGTCTTATACAACTGCATCATGACCTCAGCACTCCGGAACTCAATTCCTCTACCAATAAAAGCCAGTACGCCATATGCCTTCCTCACCGCACTATTTACCTGGGTGGCAACTTTCAGAGATCTGTGTACATGGACACCAAGATCCCTCTGCTCATCCACACTACCAAGTATCCGACCATTAGCCCAGTACCCCATCTTTTTGTTATTCTTCCCAAAGTGAATCACCTCACACTTAGCTACATTGAATTCCATTTGCCACCTTTCTGCCCAGCTCTGCAGCTTCTCTATATCCTGCTGTAACCTGCCACATCCTTCCTCACTGTCAACAACTCCTCCGACATTCGTATCATCCGCAAACTTGCTCACCCAACCTTCTAACCCCTCTTCCAGGTCATTTATAAAAATGACAAACAGAAACTGCTCCCTCAGTACCTCAGATATTTCTCCCTCAGTACCTCAGATAGTTCTCACTCAGTACCTCAGAACGTTCCCCCTAAATACCTCAGAAAGTGCTCCCTCAGTACCTCAGATATTGCTCCCTCAATGCCTGAGATAGTTCTCCCTCAGTACCTCAGAGAGTGCTTCCTCAATACCTCAGAACTTGTTCCCTCAGTACCTCAGATAGTTCTCCCTCAACACCTCAGAAAGTGCTCCCTCAGTACCTCAGAAAGTGCTTCCTCAATCCCTCAGAAAGTGCTCCATCAAGACCACAGAGAGTTTTCCCTCAGTACCTCAGATAGTGCTGCCTCAATACCTCAGAAAGTGCTTCCTCAATACCTCATAAAGTGCTTCCTCAATACATCAGATTGTGTTCCCTCAATATCTCAGAAAGTGCTTCCTCAATACCTCAGAAAGTGCTCCCTCAGTACCTCAGATAGTGCTCCCTCAATACCTCGGAAAGTGCTCCATCAATACCTCAGATAGCTCTTCCTCATGACCTCAGAGTGTCCTTCCTCAATACTTCAGATCTTCCTACCTTAGTACCTCAGATAGTGCTCCCTCAATACCTCAGAAAGAGTTCCCTCAGTACCTCAGAAAGTGCTTCCTCAATACCTTAGAAAGTGCTTCCTCAATAACTCAGATAGTGCTCCCTCAATACCTCAGAATGTGCTCCATCAGTACCTCAGATAGAGCTCCCTCAATACCTCAAAAAGTGCTCCCTCAATACCTCAGAAAGTGCTTTCTCAATACCTCAGATAGTGGTCCCTCAATACCTCAGAAAGTGCTCCCTCAATACCTCAGAAATTGCTCCCTCAATACCTCAGAAAGAATCCCCTCAGTACCTCAGAAAGTGCTTCCTCAATACCTCAGAAAGTGCTTCCTCAATACCTCAGAAAGTGCTCCATCAATACCTCAGAGAATGCTCCCTCAATACATAACATAGTTGTCCTTCAATATATCAGATAGTTCTCCCTCAAAACCTCTGAAAGTGCTCGCTCAATACCTCAGATAGTTCTCCCTCAATACCTCAGATAGTGCTCCTCAAAACCTCAGATAGTTCTCCCTCAGTACCTCAGAGAGTGCTCCTTCAATACCTCAGATAGTGCTCCCTCAACAGCTCTGAAAGTGCTCCCTCAATACCCCAGATAGTTCTCCCTCAATGCCTCAGATAGTGCTCCCACAATACCTCAGATAGTTCTCCCTCAATACCTCAGATAGTTCTCCCTTAGTACCTCAGAAAGTGCTCCTTCAATACCTCAGAAAGTGCTCCCTCAGTACCTCAGATAGGACTCACTCAGAACCTCAGCTAGTGCTTCCTCAGTACCTCCGAAAGTGCTCCCTCAATACCTCAGTAAGTGCTCCCTCAGTACCTCAGAAAGTGCTTCCTCAATACTTCAGAAAGTGCTTCCTCAATACCTCAGATAGTGCTCCCTCAATACCTCAGAATGTGCTCCCTCAGTACCTCAGATAGTGCTCCCTCAATA
Source organism: Chiloscyllium plagiosum (assembly GCF_037043375.1). Classification (NCBI taxonomy): domain Eukaryota; kingdom Metazoa; phylum Chordata; class Chondrichthyes; order Orectolobiformes; family Hemiscylliidae; genus Chiloscyllium; species Chiloscyllium plagiosum. Next base: position 78,625,182 of record NW_028270159.1, on the reverse strand, counting down.
CCTCAAAAAGTGCTCCCTCAATACCTCAGAAAGTGCTCCCTCAATACCTCAGATAGAAGTCCCTCAATACCTCAGAAAGTGCTACCTCAATACCTCAGAAAGTGCTCCATCAATACCTCAGAGAATGCTCCCTCAATACGTAAGATAGTTCTCCTTCAATACATCAGATAGTTCTCCCTCAAAACCTCCGAAAGTGCTCCCTCAGTACCTCAGATAGTTCTCCCTCAGGACCTCAGAAAGTGCTTCCGCTGTACCTCAGAAGGTGCTCCCTCAATACCTCAGATAGTGCTTCCTCAGTACCTCAGAAAGTGCTCCCTCAATACCTCAGGTAGTTCTCCCTCAATACCTCGAAAGTGCTCCCTCAATACCTCAGAGAGTGTTCCATCAGTACCTCAGAAAGTGCTCCCTCAATACCTCAGAAAGTGCTCCATCAGTACCTCTGATAGTGCTTCCTCAGTACGTCAGATAGTGCTCCCTCAATACCTCAGAATGTGTCTCTTCAGTACCTCAGAAAGTGCTACCTCAATACCTCAGAAAGTGCTCCAACAATACCTCAGAGAGGGCTCCCTCAATACCGAAGATAGTTCTCCATCAATACCTCAGATACTTCTCCCTCAAAACCTCTGACAGTGCTCCCTCAATACCTCAGATAGTTCTCCCTCAATGCCTCAGAGAGTGCTCACACAATACTCAGATAGTTCTCCCTCAATACCTCAGATAGTGCTCCCGCAGTACTTCAGAAAGTGCTCCCTCAATTCCTCAGAATGTGCTCCCTCAGTACCTCAGATAGTACTCACTCAGAACCTCAGCTAGTGCTTCCTCAGTACGTCAGAAAGTGCTCCCTCAATGCCTCAGAAACTGCTCCCTCAGTACCTCAGATATTTCTCCCTCAGTACCTCAGATAGTTCTCACTCAGTACCTCAGAATGTGCTCCCTCAGTACCTCTGATAGTTCTCCCTCAGTACCTCAGACAGTTCTCCCTCAGTACCTCAGAGAGTGCTTCCTCAATACCTCAGAAGTTGTTCCCTCAGTCCCTTAGATAGTGCTCCCTCAATACGTCAGAAAGTGCTCCCTCAGTACTCAGAAAGTGCTTTCTCAATACCCCAGAAAGTGCTCCATCAGTACCACAGATAGTTCTCCCTCAGTACCTCAGAGAGTGCTTCCTCAATACCTCAGAAAGTGCTCCCTCAGTACTTCAGATAGTGCTCACTCAATATCTCAGAAAGTGCTCCCTCAGTTCTTCAGAAAGTGCTCCCTCAATACATCAGAAAGTGCTTTCTCAATACCTCAGAAAGTGCTCCCTCAGTACCTCAGAAAGTGCTCCCTCAGTACCTCAGAAAGTGCTTCCTCAGTACCTCAGTAAGTGCTCCCTCAATACCTCAGAAAGTGCTTCCTCAATACCTCAGATAGTGCTCCCTCAATACCTCAGAATGTGCTTCCTCTGTACTTCAGAAAGTGCTCGTTCAGTACCTCAGATAGTTCTCCCTCAGTACCTCAGATAGTGCTCCCTCAAAACCTCAGCACTTGCTCCCTCAGTACCTCAGATAGTTCTCCCTCAGTACCTCAGAAAGTGTTTCCTCAATAAGTCAGAAAGTGCTCCCTCAATACCTCAGAAAGTTCTCCCTCAATACCTCTGAAAGTGCTCCCTCAATACCTCAGATAGTTCTCCCTCAATGCCTCAGATAGTGATCTGACAATACCTCCGATAGTTCTCCCTTCATACCTCAGATAGTTCTCCCTCAGTACCTCAGAAAGTGCTCCCTCAATACCTCAGAAAGTGCTCCCTTAGTACCTCAGATAGTTCTCCCTCAGTACCTCAGATAATTCTCACTCAAAACCTCAGCTAGTGCTTTCTCAGTCCGTCAGAAAGTGCTCCCTCAATACCTCAGAAACTGCTCCCTCAGTACCTCAGATAGTTCTCCCTCAGTACCTCAGAAAGTTCTCACTCGGTACCTCAGAAAGTGCTCCCGAAATACCTCAGAAAGTGCTCCCTTAGTAACTCAGATCGTTCTCCCACAGTACCTCAGATAATTCTCCCTTAGTACCTCAGATAGATCTCCCTTAATACCTCAGAGAGTGCTCCCGCAGTACCTCAGAAAGTGCTCCCTCAATACCTCAGAAAGTGCTCCTTCAGTACCTCTGATAGTGCTTCCTCAGTACGTCAGATAGTGCTCCCTCAATACCTCAGAAAGTGTCTCCTCAGTACCTCAGAAAGTGCTACCTCAATACCTCAGAAGGTGCTCCATCAATACCTCAGAGAGGGCTCCCTCAATACCGAAGATAGTTCTCCATCAATACCTCAGATAGTTCTCCCTCAAAACCTCTGAAAGTGCTCGCTCAATACCTCAGATAGTTCTCCCTCAATGCCTTAGATAGTGCTCACACAATACTCAGATAGTTCTCCCTCAATACCTCAGATAGTGCTCCCGCAGTACCTCAGAAAGTGCTCCCTCAATTCCTCAGAAAGTGCACCCTCAGTACCTCAGATAGTACTCACTCAGAACCTCAGCTAGTGCTTCCTCAGGAAGTCAGACAGTGCTCCCTCAATACCTCAGAAACTGCTACCTCAGTACCTCAGATATTTCTCCCTCAGTACTCCCTCAGTATTTAGAGGGCACTTTCTGAGGTACTGAGTGAGAACTATCCCTCAGATAGTTCTCACTCAGTACCTCAGAAAGTGCCCTCTAAATACCACAGAGAGTGCTCCCTCAGTACCTCAGATATTGCTCCCTCAATGCCTGAGATGGTGCTTCCTAAATACCTCAGAAAGTGCTCCCTCAGTACCTCTGATAGTTCTCCCTCAGTACCTCAGATAGTTCTCCCTCAGTACCTCAGAGAGTGCTTACTCAATACCTCAGAAGTTGTTCCATCAGTACTTCAGATAGTGCTCCCTCAATACCTCAGAAAGTGCTCCCTCAGTACCTCAGAAATTGCTTTCTCAATACCCCAGACAGTGCTCCATCAATACCACAGATAGTTCTCCCTCAGTACCTCAGAGAGTGCTTCCTCAATACCTCATAAAGTGCTCCCTCAGTATTTCAGATAGTGCTCACTCAATACCTCAGAAAGTGCTCCCTCAGTACTTCAGAAAGTGCTCCCTCAATACATCAGAAAGTGCTTCCTCAATACCTCAGAAAGTGCTCCCTCAGTACCTCAGAAAGTGCTCACTCAATTCCTCAGAAAGTGCTCCCTCAGTACCTCAGTAAGTGCTCCCTCAATACCTCAGAAAGTGCTTCCTCAATACCTCAGATAGTGCTCCCTCAATACCTCAGAAAGTGCTTCCTCTGTACCTCAGAAAGTGCTCCTTCAGTACCTCAGATAGTGCTCCCTCAATACCTCAGGAAGTGCTCCATCAGAACCTCAGATAGTTCTCCCTCAGTACCTCAGATAGTGCTCCCTCAATACCTCAGCACTTGCTCCCTCAGTACCTCAGATAGTTCTCCCTCAGTACCTCAGAAGGTGTTTCCTCAATAACTCAGAAAGTTCTTCCTTAATACCTCAGATAGTGCTCCCTCAATACCTCAGAAAGTGCTTCCTCAATACCTCAGAAAGTGCTTTCTCAATACCTCAGAAAGTGCTCCCTCAGTACCTCAGATAGTGCTCCCTCAATACTTCAGAAAGTGCTCCCTCAATACTTCAGAAAGTGCTCCCTCAGTACCTCAGATAGTTCTCCCTCAGTACCTCAGATAGTGCTTCCTCAGTACCTCAGAAAGTGCTCCCTCAATACCTCAGGTAGTTCTCCCTCAATACCGCGAACGTGCTCCCTCAATACCTCAGAGAGTGTTCCATCAGTACTGCATAAAGTGATCCCTCAATACCTCAGAAAGTGCTCCATCAGTACCTCAGAAAGTGCTTCCTCAATACCTCAGAAAGTGCTACCTCAATACCTCAGAAAGTGCTCCATCAAAACATCAGAGAGGGCTCCCTCAATACCTAAGATAGTTTTCCTTCAATTCCTCAGATAATTCTCCCTCAAAACCTCTGAAAGTGCTCCCTCAATACCTCAGATAGTTCTCCCTCAATGCCTCAGATAGTGCTCACACAATACCTCAGATAGTTCTCGCTCAATACCTCATATAGTGCTCCCGCAGTACCTCAGAAAGTGCTTCCTCAATTCCTCAGAAAGTGCACCCTCAGTACCTCAGATAGTACTCACTCAGAACCTCAGCTAGTGCTTCCTCAGTACGTCAGAAAGTGCTCCCTCAATACCTCAGAAACTGCTACCTCAGTACCTCAGATATTTCTCCCTCAGTACCTCAGATAGTTCTCACTCAGTACCTCAGAAAGTGCCACCTAAATATCTCAGAAAGTGCTCCCTCAGTACCTCAGATATTGCACCCTCAATGCCTGAGATAGTGCTTCCTTAATACCTCAGAAAGTGCTCCCTCAGTACCTCTGATAGTTCTCCCTCAGTACCTCAGATAGTTCTCCCTCAGTACCTCAGAGAGTGCTTCCTCAATACCTCAGAAGTTGTTCCCTCAGTACCTCAGATAGTGCTCCCTCAATACGTCAGAAAGTGCTCCCTCAGTACTCAGAAAGTGCTTTCTCAATACCCCAGAAAGTGCTCCATCAATACCACAGACAGTTCTCCCTCAGTACCTCAGAGAGTGCTTCCTCAATACCTCAGAAAGTGTTCCCTCAGTACTTCAGAGAGTGCTCACTCAATACCTCAGAAAGTGCTCCCTCAGTACTTCAGAAAGTGCTCCCTCAATACCTCAGAAAGTGCTCCCTCAGTACTTCAGAAAGTGCTTCCTCAATACCTCAGAAAGTGCTCCCTCAGTACCTCAGAAAGTGCTCCCGCAATTCCTCAGAAAGTGCTCCCTCAGTACCTCAGTAAGTGCTCCCTCAATACCTCAGAAAGTGCTTCCTCTGTACCTCAGAAAGTGCTCCTTCAGTACCTCAGATAGTGCTCCCTCAAGACCTCAGGAAGTGCTCCATCAGTACCTCAGATAGTTCTCCCTCAGTACCTCAGATAGTGCTCCCTCAATACCTCAGCACTTGCTCCCTCAGTACCTCAGATAGTTCTCCGTCAGTACCTCAGAAAGTGTTTCCTCAATAACTCAGAAAGTGCTCCCTCAATACCGCAGAAAGTGCTTCCTCAATACCTCAGATAGTGCTCCCTCAATACCTCAGAAAGTGCTTCCTCAATACCTCAGAAAGTGCTTTCTCAATACCTCAGAAATTGCTCCCTCAGTACCTCAGATAGTGCTCCCTCAATACTTCAGAAAGTGCTCCCTCAATACTTCAGAAAGTGCTCCCTCAGTACCTCAGATAGTTCTCCCTCAGTACATCAGAAAGTGCTTCCTCAGTACCTCAGAAGGTGCTCACTTAATATCTCAGATAGTGCTTCCTCAGTACCTCAGAAAGTGCTCCCTCAATACCTCAGGTAGTTCTCCCTCAATACCTCGATAGTGCTCCCTCAATACCTCAGAGAGTGTTCCATCAATACTGTTAAAGTGCTCCCTCAATACCTCAGAAAGTGCTCCATCAGTACCTCAGAAAGTGCTTCCTCAATACCTCAGAAAGTGCGACCTCAATACCTCAGAAAGTGCTCCATCAAAATCTCAGAGAGGGCTCCCTCAATACGTAAGATAGGTCTCCTTCAATTCCTCAGATAGTTCTCCCTCAAAACCTCTGAAAGTGCTCCATCAATACCTCAGATAGTTCTCCCTCAATGCCTCAGATAGTGCTCGCTCAATACCTCAGATAGTTCTCCCTCAATACCTCTGACAGTGCTCCCTCAATACCTCAGATAGTTCTCCCTCAATGCCTGAGATAGTGCTCACACAATACCTCAGATAGTTCTCGCTCAATACCTCAGATAGTGCTCCCGCAGTACCTCAGAAAGTACTCACTCAGAACCTCAGCTAGTGCTTCCTCAGTATGTCAGAAAGTGCTCCCTCAATAATAGAACACAGAACATAGAACATAGAAGAATACAGCGCAGTACAGGCCCTTTGGCCCTCGATGTTGCGCCGATCCAAGCCCACCTAACCTATACTAATCCACTATCCTCCATATACCTATCCAATGCCCGCTTAAATGCCCATAAAGAGGGAGAGTCCACCACTGCTACTGGCAGGGCATTCCATGAACTTACGACTCGCTGAGTGAAGAACCTACCCCTAACTTCAGTCCGATATCTACCCCCCCTTAATTTAAAGCTATGCCCCCTTGTAATACCCGACTCCATACGCGGGAAAAGGTTCACACTGTCAACCCTATCTAACCCCCTAATCATCTTGTACACCTCAATCAAGTCACCCCGAAACCTTCTTTTCTCTAATGAAAACAGCCCCAAGTGTCTCAGTTTTTCCTCATACGATCTTCCTTCCATACTAGGTAAACCTCCTCTGCACCCGTTCCAGTGCCTCCACATCCTTCCTATAGTATGGCGACCAAAACTGCACACAATATTCCAGATGCGGCCGCACCAGAGTCTTATACAACTGCATCATGACCTCAGGACTCCGGAACTCAATTCCTCTACCAATAAAAGCCAGTATGCCATATGCCTTCCTCACCGCACTATTTACCTGGGTGACAACTTTCAGAGATCTGTGTACATGGACACCAAGATCCCTCTGCTCATCCACACTACCAAGTATCCGACCATTAGCCCAGTACCCCATCTTTTTGTTATTCTTCCCAAAGTGAATCACCTCACACTTAGCTACATTGAATTCCATTTGCCACCTTTCTGCCCAGCTCTGCAGCTTCTCTATATCCTGCTGTAACCTGCCACATCCTTCCTCACTGTCAACAACACCTCCGACTTTCGTATCATCCGCAAACTTGCTCACCCAACCTTCTAACCCCTCTTCCAGGTCATTTATAAAAATGACAAACAGAAACTGCTCCCTCAGTACCTCAGATATTTCTCCCTCAGTACCTCAGATAGTTCTCACTCAGTACCTCAGAAAGTGCCCCCCAAAATACCTCAGAAAGTGCTCCCTCAGTACCTCAGATATTGCTCCCACAATGCCTGAGATAGTTCGCCCTCAGTACCTCAGAGAGTGCTTCCTCAATACCTCAGAACTTGTTCCCTCAGTACCTCAGATAGTTCTCCCTCAACACCTCAGAAAGTGCTCCCTCAGTACCTCAGAAAGTGCTTCCTCAATCCCTCAGAAAGTGCTCCATCAAGACCACAGATAGTTTTTCCTCAGTACCTCAGATAGTGCTCCCTCAAAACCTCAGAAAGTGCTTCCTCAATACCTCATAAAGTGCTTCCTCAATACATCAGATTGTGTTCCCTCAATATCTCAGAAAGTGCTTCCTCAATACCTCAGAAAGTGCTCCCTCAGTACCTCAGATAGTGCTCCCTCAATACCTCGGAGAGTGCTCCATCAATACCTCAGATAGCTCTTCCTCATGACCTCAGAGTGTCCTTCCTCAATACTTCAGATCTTCCTCCCTTAGTACCTCAGATAGTGCTCCCTCAATACCTCAGAAAGAGTTCCCTCAGTACCTCAGAAAGTGCTTCCTCAATACCTTAGAAAGTGCTTCCTCAATAACTCAGATAGTTCTTCCTCAATGCCTCAGATAGTGCTCACACAATACTCAGATAGTTCTCCCTCAATACCTCAGATAGTGCTCCCGCAGTACCTCAGAAAGTGCTCCCTCAATTCCTCAGAATGTGCTCCCTCAGTACCTCAGATAGTACTCACTCAGAACCTCAGCTAGTGCTTCCTCAGTACGTCAGAAAGTGCTCCCTCAATACCTCAGAAACTGCTCCCTCAGTACCTCAGATATTTTTCCCTCAGTACCTCAGATAGTTCTCACTCAGTAACTCAGAAAGTGCCCCCTAAATACCTCAGAAAGTGCTCCCTCAGTACCTCAGATATTGCTCCCTCAATGCCTGAGATAGTTCTCCCTCAGTACCTCAGAGAGTGCTTCCTCAATACCTCAGAACTTGTTCCCTCAGTACCTCAGATAGTTCTCCCTCAACACCTCAGAAAGTGCTCCCTCAGTAACTCAGAAAGTGCTACCACAATCCCTCAGAAAGTGCTCCATCAAGACCACAGATAGTTTTCCCTCAGTACCTCAGATAGTGCTCCCTCAATACCTCAGAAAGTGCTTCCTCAATACCTCATAAAGTGCTTCCTCAATACATCAGATTGTGTTCCCTCAATATCTCAGAAAGTGCTTCCTCAATACCTCAGAAAGTGCTCCCTCAGTACCTCAGATAGTGCTCCCTCAATACCTCGGAAAGTGCTCCATCAATACCTCAGATAGCTCTTCCTCATGACCTCAGAGTGTCCTTCCTCAATACTTCAGATCTTCCTCCCTTAGTACCTCAGATAGTGCTCCCTCAATACCTCAGAAAGAGTTCCCTCAGTACCTCAGAAAGTGCTTCCTCAATACCTTAGAAAGTGCTTCCTCAATAACTCAGAGAGTGCTCCCTCAATAACTCAGAATGTGCTCCCTCAGTACCTCAGATAGAGCTCCCTCAATACCTCAAAAAGTGCTCCCTCAATACCTTAGAAAGTGCTTTCTCATTACCTCAGATAGTGGTCCCTCAATACCTCAGAAAGTGCTCCCTCAATACCTCAGAAAGTGCTCCCTCAATACCTCAGAAAGAATCCCCTCAGTACCTCAGAAAGTGCTTCTACAATACCTCAGAAAGTGCTCCATCAATACCTCAGAGAATGCTCCCTCAATACATAAGATAGTTCTCCTTCAATATATCAGATAGTTCTCCCTCAAAACCTCTGAAATTGCTCGCTCAATACCTCAGATAGTTCTCCCTCAATACCTCAGATAGTGCTCCTCAAAACTTCAGATAGTTCTCCCTCAGTACCTCAGATAGTGCTCCTCAAAACCTCAGATAGTTCTCCCTCAATGCCTCAGATAGTGCTCCCACAATACCTCAGATAGTTCTCCCTCAATACCTCAGATAGTTCTCCCTTAGTACCTCAGAAAGTGCTCCCTCAATACCTCAGAAAGTGCACCCTCGGTACCTCAGATAGGACTCACTCAGAACCTCAGCTACTGCTTCCTCAGTACGTCAGAAAGTGCTCCCTCAATACCTCAGAAACTGCTCCCTCAGTACCTCAGAGTGTGCTTCCTCAACACTTCAGAACTTCCTCCCTTTGTACCTCCGAAAGTGCTCCCTCAATACCTCAGAAAGTGCTCCCTCAGTACCTCAGAAAGTGCTTCCTTAATACTTCAGAAAGTGCTTCCTCAATACCTCAGATAGTGCTCCCTCAATACCTCAGAATGTGCTCTCTCAGTACCTCAGGTAGTGCTCCCTCAATACCTCAAAAAGTGCTCCCTCAATACCTCAGAAAGTGCTTCCTCAATACCTCAGATAGTGGTCCCTCAATACCTCAGAAAGTGCTCCATCAATACCTCAGAGAATGCTCCCTCAATACGTAAGATAGTTCTCCTTCAATACATCAGATAGTTCTCCCTCAAAACCTCTGAAAGTGCTCCCTCAGTAGCTCAGATAGTTCTCCCTCAGGACCTCAGAAAGTGCTTCCGCAGTACCTCAGAAGGTGCTCCCTCAATACCTCAGATAGTGCGTCCTCAGTACCTCAGAAAGTGCTCCCTCAATACCTCAGGTAGTTCTCCCTCAATACCTCGAAAGTGCTCCCTCAATACCTCAGAGAGTGTTCCATCAGTACCTCAGAAAGTGCTCCCTCAATACCTCAGAAAGTGCTCCATCAGTACCTCTGATAGTGCTTCCTCAGTACGTCAGATAGTGCTCCCTCAATACCTCAGAAAGTGTCTCTTCAGTACCTCAGAAAGTGCTACCTCAATACCTCAGAAAGTGCTCCATCAATACCTCAGAGAGGGCTCCCTCAATACCTCAGATACTTCTCCCTCAAAACCTCTGACAGTCCTCCCTCAATACCTCAGATAGTTCTCCCTCAATGCCTCAGAGAGTGCTCACACAATACTCAGATAGTTCTCCCTCAATACCTCAGATAGTGCTCCCGCAGTACTTAAGAAAGTGCTCCCTCAATTCCTCAGAATGTGCTCCCTCAGTACCTCAGATAGTACTCACTCAAAACCTCAGCTAGTGCTTCCTCAGTACGTCAGAAAGTGCTCCCTCAATGCCTCAGAAACTGCTCCCTCAGTACCTCAGATATTTCTCCCTCAGTACCTCAGATATTTCTCACTCAGTACCTCAGAAAGTGCTCCCTCAGTACCTCTGATAGTTCTTCCTCAGTACCTCAGATAGTTCTCCCTCAGTACCTCAGAGAGTGCTTCCTCAATACCTCAGAAATTGTTCCCTCAGTACCTCAGATAGTGCTCCCTCAATACCTCAGAAAGTGCTCCCTCAGTACTCAGAAAGTGCTTTCTCAATACCCCAGAATGTGCTCCATCAATACCACAGATAGTTCTCCCTCAGTACCTCAGAGAGTGCTTCCTCAATACCTCAGAAAGTGCTCCCTCAGTACTTCAGATAGTGCTCACTCAATACCTCAGAAAGTGCTCCCTCAGTTCTTCAGAAAGTGCTCCCTCAATACATCAGAAAGTGCTTCCTCAATACCTCAGAAAGTGCTCCCTCAGTACCTCAGAAAGTGCTCCCTCAATACCTCAGAAAGTGCTTCCTCAGTACCTCAGTAAGTGCTCCCTCAATACCTCAGAAAGTGCTTCCTCAATACCTCAGATAGTGCTCCCTCAATACCTCAGAAAGTGCTTCCTCTGTACTTCAGAAAGTGCTCCTTCAGTACCTCAGATAGTTCTCCCTCAGTACCTCAGATAGTGCTCCCTCAAAACCTCAGCACTTGCTCCCTCAGCACCTCAGATAGTTCTCCCTCAGTACCTCAGAAAGTGTTTCCTCAAAAACTCAGAAAGTGCTCCCTCAATACCTCAGAAAGTTCTCCCTCAATACCTCTGAAAGTGCTCCCTCAATACCTCAGATAGTTCTCCCTCAATGCCTCAGATAGTGATCTGACAATACCTCCGATAGTTCTCCCTTCATACCTCAGATAGTTCTCCCCCAGTACCTCAGAAAGTGCTCCCTCAATACCTCCGAAAGTGCTCCCTTAGTACCTCAGATAGTTCTACCTCAGTACCTCAGATAATTCTCACTCAAAACCTCAGCTAGTGCTTTCTCAGTACGTCAGAAAGTGCTCCCTCAATACCTCAGAAACTGCTCCCTCAGTACCTCAGATAGTTCTCCCTCAGTACCTCAGACAGTTCTCACTCGGTACCTCAGAAAGTGCTCCCGAAATACCTCAGAAAGTCCTCCCTTAGTACCTCAGATCGTTCTCCCACAGTACCTCAGATAATTCTCCCTCAGTACCTCAGATAGTTCTCCCTTAATACCTCAGAGAGTGCTCCCGCAGTACCTCAGAAAGTGCTCTCTCAATACCTCAGAAAGTGCTTCCTCAATTCCTCAGATAGTGTTCCATCAGTACCTCAGATAGTGCTCCCTCAATACCTCAGAAAGTGCTCCCTTAGTACCACAGATAGTTCTCCCTCAGTACCTCAGATAATTCTCACTCAAAACCTCAGCTAGTGCTTTCTCAGTACGTCAGAAAGTGCTCCCTCAATACCTCAGAAACTGCTCCCTCAGTACCTCAGATAGTTCTCCCTCAGTACCTCAGATAGTTCTCACTCGGTACCTCAGAAAGTGCTCCCAAAATACCTCAGAAAGTGCTCCCTTAGTACCTCAGATCGTTCTCCCACAGTACCTCAGATAATTCTCCCTTAGTACCTCAGATAGTTCTCCCTTAATACCTCAGAGAGTGCTCCCGCAGTACCTCAGAAAGTGCTCCCTCAATACCTCAGAAAGTGCTTCCTCAATACCTCAGATAGTGTTCCATCAGTACCTCAGATAGTGCTCCCTCAATACCTCAGAAAGTGCTCCATCAGTACCTCTGATAGTGCTTCCTCAGTACGTCAGATAGTGTTCCCTCAATACCTCAGAAAGTGTCTCCTCAGTACCTCAGAAAGTGCCACCTCAATATCTCAGAAGGTGCTCCATCAATACCTCAGAGAGGGCTCCCTCAATACCGAAGATAGTTCTCCATCAATACCTCAGATAGTTCTCCCTCAAAACCTCAGAAAGTGCTTCCTCAATACCTCAGAAGTTGTTCCCTCAGTACCTCAGATAGTGCTCCCTCAGTACCTCAGAAAGTGCTCCCTCAGTACCTCAGAAATTGCTTTCTCAATACCCCAGACAGTGCTCCATCAATACCACAGATAGTTCTCCCTCAGTACCTCAGAGAGTGCTTCCTCAATACCTCAGAAAGTGCTCCCTCAGTATTTCAGATAGTGCTTCCTCAATACCTCAGAAAGTGCTCCCTCAGTATTTCAGATAGTGCTCACTCAATACCTCAGAAAGTGCTCCCTCAGTACCTCAGTTCGTGCTCCCTCAATACCTCAGAAGGTGCTTCCTCAATACCTCAGATAGTGCTCCCTCAATACCTCAGAAAGTGCTTCCTCTGTACCTCAGAAAGTGCTCCTTCAGTACCTCAGATAGTGCTCACTCAATACCTCAGGAAGTGCTCCATCAGTACCTCAGATAGTTCTCCCTCAGAACCTCAGATTGTGCTCCCTCAATACCTCAGCACTTGCTCCCTCAGTACCTCAGATAGTTCTCCCTCAGTACCTCAGAAAGTCTTTCCTCAATAACTCAGAAAGTGCTCCCTCAATACCTCAGAAATTGCTTCCTTAATACCTCAGATAGTGCTCCCTCAATACCTCAGAAAGTGCTTCCTCAATACCTCAGAAAGTGCTTTCTCAATACCTCAGAAAGTGCTCCCTCAGCACCTCAGATAGTGCTCCCTCAATACTTCAGAAAGTGCTCCCTCAATATTTCAGAAAGTGCTCCCTCAGTACCTCAGATAGTTCTCCCTCAGTACCTCAGAAAGTGCTCCCTCAATACCTCAGGTAGTTCTCCCTCAATACCTCGAAAGTGCTCCCTCAATACCTCAGAGAGTGTTCCATCAGTACTGCAGAAAGTGCTCCCTCAATACCTCAGAATGTGCTCCATCAGTACCTCAGAAAGTGCTTCCTCAATACCTCAGAAAGTGCTACCTCAATACCTCAGAAAGTGCTCCATCAAAACCTCAGAGAGGTCTCCCTCAATACCTAAGATAGTTCTCCTTCAATTCCTCAGATAGTTCTCCCTCAAAACCTCTGAAAGTGCTCGCTCAATACCTCAGATAGGTCTCCCTCAATACCTCTGACAGTGCTCCCTCAATACCTCAGATAGATCTCCCTCAATGCCTCAGATAGTGCTCACACAATACCTCAGATAGTTCTCGCTCAATACCTCAGATAGTGCTCCCGCAGTACCTCAGAAAGTGCTTCCTCAATTCCTCAGAAAGTGCTCCCTCAGTACATCAGATAGTTCTCCCTCAGTACCTCAGAAAGTGTTTCCTCAATAACTCAGAAAGTGCTCCCTCAATACCTCAGAAATTGGTTCCTTAATACCTCAGATAGTGCTCCCTCAATACCTCAGAAAGTGCTTCCTCAATACCTCAGAAAGTGCTTTCTCAATACCTCAGAAAGTGCTCCCTCAGCACCTCAGATAGTGCTCCCTCAATACTTCAGAAAGTGCTCCCTCAGTACTTCAGAAAGTGCTCCCTCAGTACCTCAGATAGTTCTCCCTCAGTACCTCAGATAGTGCTTCCTCAGTACCTCAGAAAGTGCTCCCTGAATACCTCAGGTAGTTCTCCCTCAATACCTCGAAAGTGATCCCTCAATACCTCAGAGAGTGTTCCATCAGTACTGCAGAAAGTGCTCCCTCAATACCTCAGAATGTGCTCCATCAGTACCTCAGAAAGTGCTTCCTCAATACCTCAGAAAGTGCTACCTCAATACCTCAGAAAGTGCTCCATCAAAACCTTAGAGAGGGCTCCCTCAATACCTAAGATAGTTCTCCTTCAATTCCTCAGATAGTTCTCCCTCAAAACCTATGAAAGTGCTCGCTCAATACCTCATATAGTGCTCCCGCAGTACCTCAGAAAGTGCTTCCTCAATTCCTCAGAAAGTGCTCCCTCAGTACCTCAGATAGTACCCACTCAAAACCTCAGCTAGTGCTTCCTCAGTATGTCAGAAAGTGCTCCCTCAATAATAGAACATAGAACATAGAACATAGAAGAATACAGCGCAGTACAGGCCCTTTGGCCCTCGATGTTGCGCCGATCCAAGCCCACCTAACCTATACTAACCCACTATCCTCCATATACCTATCCAATGCCCGCTTAAATGCCCATAAAGAGGGAGAGTCCACCACTGCTACTGGCAGGGCATTCCATGAACTTACGACTCGCTGAGTGAAGAACCTACCCCTAACTTCAATCCTATATCTATCCCCCCTTAATTTAAAGCTATGCCCCCTTGTAATACCCGACTCCATACGCGGGAAAAGGTTCACACTGTCAACCCTATCTAACCCCCTAATCATCTTGTACACCTCAATCAAGTCACCCCTAAACGTTCTTTTCTCTAATGAAAACAGCCCCAAGTGTCTCAGTCTTTCCTAATACGATCTTCCTTCCATACCAGGCAACATCCTGGTAAACCTCCTCTGCACCCGTTCCAGTGCCTCCACATCCTTCCTATAGTATGGCGACCAAAACTGCACACAATACTCCAGATGCGACCGCACCAGAGTCTTATACAACTGCAACATGACCTCAGTACTCCGGAACTCAATTCCTCTACCAATAAAAGCCAGTACGCCATATGCCTTCTTCACCGCACTATTTACCTGGGTGGCAACTTTCAAAGATTTGTGTACATGGACACCAAGATCCCTCTGCTCATCCACACTACCAAATATCCGACCGTTAGCCCAGTACCCCATCTTTTTATTACTCTTACTCGCCTTGGGCAGTGTCAAGTAAGAATTTGAGAGCAGAGTTGCCACTTTGGTGTAACCTGCAGTCTGGCCAAATTGCAGCAAAAATCTGTTCAATTTTATCTGCAAACTATTGGATGCAAAATCCTCCTTGCACAATAATGAGGCAGCATTTTGGGATGTCATTTTTAAAATATATTATTTTCAACAATACTTACAATTAAGAGTGATCACTTGGTGCTGTCTGCATAACACAGTACAAAAAGGAGTTAACAGAAAAACATTATAACCCAAATTCAGAGTCACGAATTCATTGATATTGCTTGGGTCCAGCATTTATAATAGTCAATTTTTAAAAATTAATACAGATACATTTACTAACTACATTGGAGTACAGTCAAGTTTCTTACTGAACAGTGACAGGATTGGACAGAGTCCGCATGGATTTAAGAGAGGGGAATCATACTTCGCAAATCTACTGAAAGAACCTACAGAGTAGAATATTAAAGTAAGAAATTGCAGGACATTTAAAAAAGCTCATCATTAAACATGGTAGACTGGGTTTTGTAAAAGAGAAACTATATTTGACAAATTTGCGACAGTTCCTTGAGGAGATAACAAGCAGGGCTGATAAAGGGCAATCCAATGATGTTCTGTATTTGGATTTTTAAAATGCAAAGGATAAGGTGCTTACATAAAAGTTAATTGCAAAACTAAGGAGCTCATGCTATCGGCATAATGTGTTAGCATTGATGGAGGATTGGTTAGCCACACTGGCTGTTGCTGAGTCCTCACTTGCAGTGCTGTATACAGTGTTAGCTCCCATATTTAATAAAGGATAAACCAACATCGGTGACCATTCAAAAAAGATTCACTTGGCTGCTTCGAGGACAAAAGGGTTGACCTATCAAGAATAGATAAGCAGGGGTGATCTTATGGAAACAAGATTCTGAGGAGCTTGACAGGGTAGATGTTGACTAGATCTTCTAACACCAGTGAAGTTTCAAACCAGGTGACATTACATAAGGGAACATTCATTTTAGAAAAAGTAAAGAATTTTTTCTCTCAGTGAATGGCTAGAATTTTCTCGCCCAAACAATTGTGAAAGTTAAATGTGGGAGGGGAATGGTTCAGTTACTCTTCGGAGGGTTGTTCTGGCTTGTTGGGCTGGAGGGCCCATTTCCACATAGAATCACAGATTCCCTACTATCTCAAATTATTTTAAAAGAGGGCAGATAGATTTTTGAAATATTGAGCAGTTGAGGGCTATGCGGATCAAGCATAAAAGAGGTGTTGAGGTCTGGGTTGGCCCAGCCATGATCTGATAGAATGGGGGAACAATCTGAAGGGAATGAATGCCCTACTCCTGCTCCGATTCCTTGAGGCTCCATTTCATGTGTTTTTTTTTTGGTTTCCAAAGCAGAACGTGATACAATGTGCTAAAGATCTCAGATGTTGTGAAAAAGTGGTGTTTATGTACTGATTCAGATGGCATTGATTCATCAATCACAGCTATGCAGCCATGAGTAGGAAGGCAATTCCCTCCATGAATAAAGGGAATCTACTGCAGAGCTCACACAAAGGGAATTCTTACCCTCAGAAAACTCTCCCATCACATGACCCAACATATCAGCTAAAGCAGGACGCACTGCGCATGCTGTAGCCAACAAAATGATCCGCGGGTGATTGATGTCAGCACCGGACCAATGAAAGGACGGTGGGCGGAGCTGGAGGACCGAGCGGGATGTTGGTCCTCCAACCAATCAGTGAATGAAGGGCGGAGCTAAGCTAAACCATGTGATCACCCACGCGCGCGGCGCAGAGTAACTGTAATGAATGTTCGGGAAGTTATGGAGAGAAAGGATACGGTAAGGAAAGAAATAAACAGGGAAACCGGAGAAAAACTGTGTTGCTATGAGCGGAGAGGTTTTACAAACAAATTGTGCACGTCGGAAAACACAAATTTGAACGTCCCAGGCCCGTGTTTGCAGTAAATGAGGAATGGCCTCAGCGCGGCTGCAGGCCTGAGTGAGTGCCGCCATCTTTATTTGGGGCAACGATTCACTGGACACGTGCGCGACCGCCATCTTTGTAGGGGGCAAGGTGCAGCCAGGCGCATGTGCAGCCTTTCTCCAGTTTAGAGTCATTGTGATCACAGCAGCCAATACTGCTCTGATTCACCTCTGGGCTCCCTCATGGCCACTTTGTCAATATCTAGCTTCCTCAGTCTCCAACCATGGGTGTATTTTTGGTCTGTTTACTACTGTATTATTACTTTTATAGACCATTTGTAAATGAGTTTTTCACTGCGGCCCAGCCCCTGACCATGTACTGCTCTAATATCAGATTATTATTTTCTGGAATATATTCGACAGTCAAGAATTCTTTTTTCCAACAAGCAAGTGTATTTTCCTTCCATTTCTGACTATCAAATTCTGCACCATTTTCATTCCCTGTAATCCATTTTGCACTCCCTGAAACATCAACTGTGTTTCTCCTTCCACAGATACCTGTGATTAATGCCAAAGCCCTGTTGCTTGTAGAGAGGGTGATGTTTGACTTTCTTGTACAGCTGCAGTTTGTGTGGTGAAGGTGCTCCTACAATGTGGTTGGGTAAGAGACATTATAGATTATTCATTACAGCAACAGTGATGATTTGAAAATAATGTCCAAATCAACAACAGTTTGTATTTTTATTATCATGCTTATAATTTCACAAAAAAAACTATTGAGAACTTTAGACATAAGGCCAGAGGTGGAGATATTAGGTCAGGTGACCAAAAGCATTGCCAAAAAGCAGGTTTTGAGGGATGTCTTAAAGGTGGAAAGCAGACCTGTGAGGTTTTGGCTGCGAATTTCAGACTGTGCTGCTTCAGCAACTGTAGAAACAGCCACACAGGTGAAGTAATGAATTAACAAATGGTAGGGAGTCTCGAAGAAAATGGGTTGTCGAGGTCTCAAAGTGTGTGTGGTGCAGGGAGCTAGGGATTATCACAGCCAGGAATTAAATCAAGTGTGAGAATTTTAAATTGAGGGATATTGGCCAGGTGCTGGCAGGTGAGACTCGATTGGGTTGGAATATCTGGTCGGCATGGATGGGTTGGATTGAAGGGTCTGTTTCCATGCTGTACATCTCTTTGGCTCTATGTTGATTATGAATAGGAGCCTTTTGATGAATCAACAAGCAGAGATTTAGACTTTCCTGAGATTACAGGGAGGTTAAATTTGGGAAGCTGGCCCTGAGTGTGTTTGGAAAATGAAGTCAGGAGACAACACAAGGTGGATGAAAGTATATGAGCTGAGACAAGGGTGGAATCAGCTAGAAATAGTGGTCTTGGAGTGGGACTGAGTTATCACACTCATGTCACTTCTGGGATTCAGCTGGTTGCCAGATTGTGAATCAGGGCGGTAACACAATCGGGAGCTGAGTGGCCGTGATGGAGCCTAAAATGAGTGTCACTTAGCTGACTGTTGCTGAGCAGCGGCTGCTTGGTAGCTCTGTTGATGACATTTTCCATCACTTTACTGCTAATCGAATGTGGACTGATAGAGGGAAATTGGCTGGGTTGGATTGCCCTTTGTTTTTGTGTTGAACATCCCTGGGCAATGTTTCACATTATTGGTAGATGCTTGGTGGGTGGCAAGTTCTGGAGCACAAGCCATCAGTATTATTGCCAGAATATTGGCAGGGCCCGTAGCCTTTGCACGACTTAAGCATTTCTTGATGTTATTCAAACTCAACTGAACTGGCTTAAAACTCACATCTGTGATGTTAGAAACCACTGGAGAAGGATGAGATGGATCATCCCACTTTGAACTTCTGGCTGAAGATTGCTGCAAATGCTGTCATCTTATCTGGTGCATGAGTGTGTGAGGCCCCTCCATCAGTAAAGGTGGGGATTTCTGTGATCCTTCCTCCAGTGAGTTGTTTAATTGTCCATTACCGGTCACAACTGGGTGTGGCAGAACTGCAGTGCTCTGATCTGTTCCATTGGATGTTGGATCACTTAGCTCTGTTGCTTGCTACTGATGCTGTTTGATGTGCAGGTAGTTCTGTTTAATAGCTTCACCAGGTTGGCACTTCATTTTCAAGTCTGCCTGGTGCTGCTCATGGCATGCCTTCCTTTACTGTCCATTGTGGGGGGTGAGAGCAGGATTTACAAACCCATGAGATTACAGATTGTGCTGGAGTACAGTTCTGCTGCTGTTGATGTCCCACAGTTCCTCATAGATACCCAGTTTGAGATCCTACATCTGTCCCATTTAGAACTGTGATAGTGTCACTCAACACAAGGGAGGTTTTTCTCAAATTTAAGGCAAGACTTTGTCTCCAAAAGGAATCTGTGATGGTCGCTCGTACTGATACTGTCATAGACATATGTATCTGCCGCTGGTCAATTCATAACAATGAGATCAAGTATGTTTTTTCCTCTTGTTGGTTCCCTCACCACCCGCTGCAGACTCAATTGAGCAGCTATAACCTTTAGAACCTGGCCAGCTCAGTCAGTAATTCTGTTGCAGAGCTAGTCTCGATTATGGACATTGAAATCCTGTACCCAGAGGACATTTGACACCATTTTATTGCCTCAGTGCTTCCTCCAAATGTTGTTCAACATGAAGGAGAAGTGATTCATCCTCCAAGGGAGGACGGGACGTGGTAATCAGCAGGAGCCATGAGACTTCCTGGTCTCCGGAGCCAATGCTGTGTACTCCCTGGGCAAATCCTCCCTGTCTGTGCCACCACATCTGCCTGTCTGTCCTGCTGGTGGGACAGGACATATCCAGAGATTTCAGGAGAAAGTGAAGACTGCAGATGCTGGAGATCAGAGTCAAGAGTCTGGTGCTGGGAAAGCACAGCAAGTCAGGGTGATGAAGGGCTTAGGCTCGATACACCGATTCTCCTTCTCCTCGGATGCTGCCTGACCTGTTGTGCTTTTCCATCACCACAATCTCAATATCTTGGGATGGTGATGGTGGTGTCTGGTCATTGTCTGTAAGGGTTGAGTATGACTATGTCAGGCTGTTCCTTGATTGGGCTGTGAGACAGCTCTGCACATTTTGGCACCAAAATCCAGATGTTAGTCTGGAGGACGTTGCACCATCGAGAGGGCTGATTCTGTGGTTGTATTAAATGGTGCCTTCTTAGATGCCGAGTGGTCCATCCAGTTTCATTACTTTGTTGAGACTTTGCAGTGATTATTTCAGTGAGTAGCTTGCTGGGCGACTGTCAGGTTGGCAGGGTTTTTTTTTTGCCATTGACAATGGTTCCATGGAGATCAGGAGATTTCTAATTCCAGGTATTTTTTCTTGAATACAGATTCCACCATCTGCCAAGATGGGATTCGAACCAGGACTTCAGTCATTTGTTTTAATATTTTGGATAAAAGTTAAATACATTTGGTTTGTTCACTCGCTTTAAATATCACTTACCCAGGTTTTGTTTCTTTGTGAAACACTGTCCATCATTCTGTCTCCTCCATCCTTCTCTCCAACAACAAGAGTTTGGAGTACATGGAGTTTCTTTGTCACTAAGATTGAGATAATCCGATCTGTAGCTTCCCTCCCTCCCACTAGCCCACTAAGTCAAACTGCCTCACGTGGTGTTCCCGGTTTTTGTCCAAACCTACATCTTTCTCCAATCTCATCTCATGTCAAGCCTTATCAGAGCTCATCTTTACCCTTTACCCTAATCTCACTAAACCATAGACTTTCCAACTCTCTTTTCTCCTCCTCCACATCAGTCCCCCTCACCGATTCACAGACATTGTTCCTTGTTCTATCTTTTCTATTTATGGTCCTTCTCTCCCATTCTGTGAAAAACTGATATTTAACCTCACGGTTGTTGGAAAATCCTGCTCCATCTCCACTCTCCCTTTCCTTTCTGAATTCCTTGCATTTGGTGTCCCTCGTGGATCTATCCTTGGCCCCTCCTGTATCACACCTACATACTGCCAGGAGGTGACATTGTGCAAAAGTACCATGTTGGGTTTCACATGTACACTGACGATGCCCAGCTCTCCCTCCCCATCATCCCTCTCCATTACTCCACTGTTAATCAGTTATCAAACTGCTGACCACATTCCCACTACTCGATTAGGTGCAGTTTCCTCCAATAAAACATTGTAATGGTTAAACCCGTTGCCTAACAAGTTCCTTTCCCTAACAGCTGAGCCTCTCTTTCTCACTGGGAACTATGCAGCAGAACTACACTCTTCACAATACTGCTGTTATATCTGACGCGAAGCTGACCTTCTGATTAGACATCTACACAATCCCAAACACCAGGAATTCCAATCTTTAAACCGTTGCTTATCTCCTCCTCATCTCGGCTCCATTGCTACTGAAACCCCTTACCAGTGTCAGTGTTGCCTTAAACTTGACGAACCCAAAGCAGAACCCTTGATTCTGTGACTGGCTCAGAATCTGGTTTCAGAGCCCCCCCCCCCCGCCTCAGTATTTACCCTCAGACACATCAGTATTTATTCGGCCAAACCCCTGACGAATCTGGTGGTGCAGTCTGATTGTAGCTGGTGGAAATGATAGAAGATGATGTGTTGTATCTGGGTGGAAGGTAAGGACTTGGTGGAGGGGGGGTTCTCTCCTTGTTGCAGTTGGAGATGTGGGTTTCAAAGGCAGAGGTGCAGGAAGTGGAGGAGATACATTGGATGGTATTGACCACATGGGAGGGGAAATTGCAGTCCTCGAAATATGGGGCCATTTGGTATGTTCTGGCTTTTATGGGACACAGCAGTAAGCATGAGATGGAGATGTTGGCCAGGGAACAGGCTCGTGTGTTTTAAGTGGCAGGCAGCTGGAAGCTCGGGGTCTGTTTTTGCAGCAGGACGTAGATCATCTGTTGTCATTTCGGCCACCTCCACTGAGATGCTGCCAGACACAGGTTCCTGTCCCCTCCATTAACAGCTATGCACCCTTCCAGCCAGTTCGTAATCCACTCATTTTTCTTTCCAAATGTTCCAGTCTCTATTTGGGTTCTGTCCCTCCCTATTATTTACACTTTAACACCTATCTCCTGCAATACAAAGATCTGCAGGTTAGTTGAATTGGCCAAGCTAAATTTCCCATAATATTCAGGGATGTGTAGGTTAGGTGCATTAGTTAGGAGAAATATACAGTAGTAGGGTAGGGGAATGGGTCTGGGTGGAATACCCTTCGGAGGGACGCTGTGGACATTTTGGGCCGAATACCTGTTTCCATGCTGTCAAGATTCTAATTTTCCCAGCTCCCATCGGATCCGAGGAAGGGCCACTGGACATATTTCTGTTCCCAGATGCTGCCAGACCTGCTGAGCTTTCCCAGCACCTTCTGCTTGTTGTTCCTGATTGACACCATCCATACACCTTCTGGGTGTGATTCAGACAGGGGGAGGATACCACCACTGACCTCACAATGGGGTCCAGCTGATTGATGGCAGCTTCGGACCAATAGGAAAAGGTGGTGGGACTGGTGGACCAAGTGGAACCAGCTGGTCATCCAAACAATGGGAGTGAATGAGGGGCGTGGCCAGTGGGATGACACGTCACCAGTAACTCAGCCGATGCAGTGCCACGTGACTCGGCCGTTGGTGAATGTGCGAGACGCAAACAGGGAAGGGGAGAGTGGCCTCAGAGACAAGGAGATAATGAGTCACTTTAGACTGGGAAGTTTTAATTACACTCTGTGTGGTTCGTAAGTCTGAATTAGAAACTCTTAATCCTGCGTTTGCAGCAGATGGGAAAATGGCTGCGGCCCTCAGGCGGTGAAAGGTTCTGGGATATGGCCGCCATTGTTATTGGGGGTAAGGTACAGTGAAGCGCATGTGCATGTCCCCTTCCTATGATGGGTGGGGGGAGGCGTGCAACTTGAAGAGAGACATTTACACATCAAGCACATACCAAGAAAAAAGTATGTCTTTAATTCTTCCTGTACTGACTGTGAGTTTTGTTTTGTGAATTCATTTCATAGGATATTAAATCAGAATAATTGAGGCTGGGATCTCAAAAGCAAGTTTTTACTGTCAATGGGGTCATCAGGATCTGAATATCATTGGCATTTAACTGTGGAAGGAGAAAGGTTTGTCTGTTCTGTTTGTGGGAAGATATCTCAAATATTTTTGTTAAGCAGAAAGATGTACAAATTCGTGGTTGGATCAACCTTTGGGTGTGTGCTCTGTTCTGGGCCCTGCAGCTGAGGAAGGAGATATTGGCCTGAGAGTGGGCACAGATTTATACAAATTACACCTCGTCTCTTTGTAAGAACTCTCAGATTTAGACCCAACCACCCACTTCATGATGCTAACCTGTAAACTTCATGTTTTCAATTACCTGCAAACTTCCCATTAAAAATCCTTTTGGACTCAAATTCCAGTACCTTTTCAGGTGGAATGTTCCAGCTTCTGAAAAACTGTCTGTTCATTCAGAAACTGCTGACGTCCATGTTGACTCTGGGGTTACAAAGGGCTGAATTGAAAGATGAGGTGCTGTTCCTGATCTCCCATTGAGATGCATTGGAACAGTACAGGAGGCTGAGGGCAATGTAGGTATGAGCAGACAATGAAGATGACAGGGCTGCAACTGTGAGGGCTGCTTGGCTCAATGAGAGTGTTCTGGAGTTGGGTGTAAACAGACTGATGTGAGACAGGGAGAAGGTGAAGCTGAAACTCAGTTTTAGTTCAGGCCCTTCAGATATTCACATGATCCCAATGTGAACAGCCAGTTTTTAAGTGATACCTGCGGAATATTTGTTAACAGTTTGTAAAGTATTTTTCCTGAGGGCAGTTGAGAGTTAACCACATTGCTGAGGGTCTGGAGTCACATGTTGGCCAGATCAGGTGAGGATGACCGTTTCCTTCCCTACAGGATATTAGTGAACCAGATGGGTTTCTAACAATTGACAATAGTTTCATGGTCATCATTCGCCTTTTCATTCTAGATTGTATTGAATTCCAATGCCACCATCAGCCATGTTGGGATTCTATCCCTAATCCTCGGAACATTGCACATGTCACTCATCTGGCAGGAATACCATTAAGCCATTGCCTCCCTTTTAGCAATGTTTAAAAGAAAGTTCCATCATTCTAGGTGTACAATGTGAGATAAAATAATGCAACGTCCATGTGTCAGCCTCTCCGAAAGGTCAATCAACAGAAATTTGTTCGGGGCCAAATATTTCACTTTTTTTGCGGGGGGGGGGGGGGGGGGGGGGTTTATTAAACAAAAATGAATCCAAATAAAAATCTTATGCCACGGACATGTAATTTCTGAAGCCGGAGGGGGATTACAGAGACAGGGAGGGTTGTGGGGCCAGAGGGTAACTATTTTCCAAACATCACTGTGGTTTACATGGACTGCAGCATTTCAGGGAGGCGGTTACCCACCACTTTCTCCAAGACAAGTAAAGGTGGCCAGTAAATACTGGTCTGGGAGCAAAGGCAATCCCCAGTGAGTAAAACCAAGCAGTGACCTCTCTGAGCTGACTTGCTGTGAAGTTAAAAACTTCTCTGGAAATGGAGTGGGCAAAGAAGAGAAACAGTGACATTTCACAGCTGCCCTCAGAGAGACCTCGCCCTTGGAAGTACTCCGAGCCGGGGATCAGATCAGTGAGTTTCAGTCTCTTCAAATATCAATCTTAGCCGGTTTTATTTTATTCAATCTACAATAGTGAGTAAGGTGAGGATTTCTTTTTAATGTCTTAGGGTCTCTTGATTAAATGTTTAAGATATGAAACATAAGCATTGTTATTCTCGGGCAGTATTTTTCGAGCAGTAAGACTGTGTCTTTGTTTTGGTCTGTAGATTGTTAAGGCGGAGAGATGGCCTGTTGTAGAGTGGCGTGTTTTTCCTGTCGGATGTGGGAGATTAGGGAGAGTTTCAATGATCCTGATGATTATGTCTGTAGCAAGTGTGATTGCAAATCCTTTTGGATCGCATGGATTGTTGGAGGAGTGATTAAAGGCAGTGAGGAATTGACAGGAGCCGGGGGGTGTGATGGGTGGCAGTCTCAGGAATGCAGGATACTGTCAGGTAGATGGGTTACCGCCAGGAAAGCTAGGGGGGATAGGTCGGTACTGCAGGAGTCTCCTGTGGCTATCCCCATCTCAGGCAAGTATACTGTTTTGGAAAATGTAGGTGGTCATAGACTTTCAGGGGAATGTAGCACTGACAATCAAGTTACTGGTACTGAGACTGGCTTTTAACATAATATGAGGTATATCCAGTTCCACAAGATCGATGGTGATAGGGGACTCTCTAGTCAGGGGCACAGTCTGC
This sequence comes from Chiloscyllium plagiosum, assembly GCF_037043375.1. Lineage (NCBI taxonomy): Eukaryota > Metazoa > Chordata > Chondrichthyes > Orectolobiformes > Hemiscylliidae > Chiloscyllium > Chiloscyllium plagiosum. The sequence continues at coordinate 78,600,151 of NW_028270159.1, read as the reverse complement.
TGTTTCTGCAGCTGACAGTGAGACATCAGAATGGGGTGGTGCTGCCCTGGTGCCAGTGTCAAGGATGTCTCTGAGGGAGCAGAGTATTTTCAAAAGGGAAAATAACCAGTGGGAGGTCATTGTATATTGGTACCAATGGCATAGGAAGGGGAAAGCATGGGGTCCTGACGAGCAGGGAGATTTGCTAGTGCCACTCGGGAGGCATTAAACCAGTGAGGGAGTCGGGGTAATCCTAAAGAGATAGTGAGAAAAGAGGTGAGTCTGAGGCTGGTACTGTTCACCAGTCAGACTGTCAAGGTAGGCAAGAGCAAGTCACAGAATGAGGTGCGACGGACCATTTGCACTGCATTTATTTCAGTGCAAGAAGCCTTACAAGTCAGGGAGGTAGGCTCAGGGTATGGTTTTGAACATGGCACTGGGATATTACAGCAATTACAGAGGCTTCACTCAGGGATGGATAGGACTGGCAGCTTCATGTTCCAGGGTATAGATGCTATAGCAAGTATAGAAAGGGGGCAACAGAACAGGGGGAGAGGTGTTTTTGATTAGGGATAACATTATGGCTGGGCTTCGGGAGGATATTCCTGGGAGTACCTCCAGGCAAGTTATTTGGTTGGTACTGAGAAATAAGAAAGGGATGACCATCTTACTGGGATTGTATTATAGACTCTCTCCCAATAGTCAGCGGGGAATTGAGACACAATTTTACCAGGAGACTTCAGTTATCTGTAAGAATATTATGGATGCAATGATAAGTGGTTTTAACTTTACCAACATGGCCTCGGAGTGCTGTAGTGTTAAGGGCTTGGATGGAAAGGTATTTGTTCAGTGTGTACGAGAACATTTCACAATCAGTTTGTAGGATGTACCTACTAGAGAAGGAACAAAACCTGATCTGTTTTCTTTATTCATTCACAGGATAAGGCTGTCACTGGCTCGGCCAGCATTTATTGCTGCGTTTACCCAGAGGGCAGTTAAGAGTCAACCACGTTGCTACAGGTCTGGAGTCCCATGCAGACCAGACCAGGTAAGGATGGCATTTTCCTTCCCTAAAGGTCATTAGTGAATCAGATGGGTTTTCCAACAATTGACAGTGGAATCCTTGTCGTCACTAGATTATTTTTTCCAGATATTTATTGAATTCACGTTCCAAAATCTGCCGTGATGGGATTCAAACCCGGGTCCCCTGAACCTGATTTGGGTCTCTGGATTAACTGTCTAGCGATAATTTCACTCCGTCATCACTGCCTCTTAGGAAATGAGGCAGAGTGAGTGACTGAGGTATCAGTGGGGCAGCGCATCAGCACCAAAGATCCCAGAGTATTGTGGCTCAGAGGTTAGTACTGCTTCCTCAGCACCAGGGACCTGGGTTTGATTCCAGCCTCTGGCAACTGTCTTTGTTGGAGTTGGCACTTTCTCCCCAGAGCTGAAAATGTGTTGCTGGAAAAGCGCAGCAGGTCAGGCAGCATCCAAGGAACAGGAGAATCAACGTTTCGGGCATAAGCCCTTCTTCCCATAGTGTCTAGATGCAGTATATGAGGTTTTGGGATGTGCAGGCAAATCTCTGCCTGATGTGAAAAGATCCTTTTGGGAACTTGGACAGATGTCAGAGGGAGGTGTTTCCGCACGTTTTACATCTCCCGTGGCAGCAAGGGAGGGTCAAGGGTGTGGAGCGTGGGTTGGTGGGAGGGAGTGGACCGAACAAGGAAGGCGCAGTGGGAATGGTCTCTGTGGAACGCAGATAGAGGTGGGGAGGGAAATATGTCTCTGGTGGTGGGGTCTGACTTTAGGTAGCAGAAATAACAGAGGTTAATGTGCTGTATCTGGAGATTAGTGGGTGGAAGGTGAAGACTGCAGGGTTATATTCTTTATTGTGGCTGAAGGGGTGGGGTAAAGGCTGAGGTGCGGGAAGTGGAGGGTATGTGTTGGAGGGCATTGTTGATCCAGTCAGAGGAAAATTACGGTCCGTGAAGTAGGTCTTTCTCAGATGTCCTGGAATAGAATCCAAAGAGATTAAACAAATATATCACAGACAAAAGATTAACTGGCCCAGAGAATAGGACCCCTTAAAGGCCAACAAGGCTGTCTATGGAACCACAGGGAGTGCAAAAGATATGCAAATATTTCACGATATTTTTACTGGAGAAGGAGAAGGAAGCTCGAGAGTTTGGAGAAATAAACAGTGATAACTTGAAAAGTATCCATGTTACAGAGGAGGTGGTACTAGATGTCCTAAATCGCATCTAGGTGGATAAAGCCCTGGAATATGATCAGGTGTATTCTGGAACTTTCTGGAAATCTAGTGAAGTGATTGTTGGGCCTCTCCTGAGGTATTTGTATCGTTGATAGCGACAGGTGAGGTGCCATTATTTTAAAACACTGGTAAGGAGAGGCCATGGAACAAGAAAACAGTGAGCCTGAAGTCAGTGGCAGGCAAGTTGTTGGAAGGGATTCTGAGGGACAGGATATCCATCTATTTTGGAAAGGTAAGGAATGACAGGGAGAGTCAATGTGGCTTTGTACGTGCACAATTGTGTCTCACTAACTTAACTGAATGTTTTGAAGTGACAAAGAAAATTGATTAATCCAGGCGGTGAATGTTGTTTATATGGACATTCAACAAGGTTCCACAAAGCAGACTGGTTAGCAGGGTTAGATAACATGGAATGCAGGGAGAGCAAGCCATTACAAAACTGCCTTGAATGTAGGAGACAGAGGATGATGATGGAGGGTTGTTTTGCGGACTGGAGGCCTGTGAGGAGCAATGTGCTGCAAGGATGGATATTGGGCCCTTAAATAAATGACTTGGATGTGACTATATGAGGTATGGTCAGTAGGTTTACAGAAGACACCAAAATTGGAGGTGTCGTGGACAGTGAAGAAGGTTAGTTCAGAATACAACAGGATCTTGATCAGATAGGCCAATGGGGCGAGGAATGGCAGATGGCGTTCAATTTAGATAAATGTGAGCTGTTGTATTTTGGAAAGGCAAATCAGGGCAGGACTTATACACTTAATGGTAAAGTCCTGTGGAACATTGCTGAACAAAGAGACCTTGGAGTGCAGGTTTATAGTTCCTTGAAAGTAGAGTCACAGGTAGGCGGCGTAGAGAATGCAGCATTTGGTACCCCCCCCCCCCCAGTTATTATTGAATGCAGCTTTTGTGACGTCATATTGTGGCTGGACAGGGCATTGATTAAAGCCTGTCTGGAATTCTGTTTTCAGTTCCAATCTCCCCGTTCTTGGAATAATGTTGAGAAACTTGAAAGGGTTCAGAAAATATTTGCAAGGATTTTGCCAGGGTTGGACGGTTTGAGCTATTGGAAAAGGCTGAATAGACTGGGACTATTTTCCCTGGAGAGTTGGAGGCTGAGAGGTGATCTTATAAAACCATGAAGGGCATGGATAAGGTGAGCAGTCAGGGACTTTTTCCCAAGTTCGGTGGGTCCAGAACTAGATGGTACAGGCTTAAGGTGAGAGGGAAAAGATTTAAAAGGGATCTAAGGGGCATCTTATTCATGTTGAGGGCATTGCAAGTATGGAATGAACTGCCAGAGGAAGGGGTGGAGGCTAGTACAATTGCAGCATTTAAAAGGCATTTGATTGTGTATATGAAGAGGAAGGTTTTAGAGGGATAAGGCTGAACCGCTGGCAAATGGGACTCCATTAAAACACTCCGTTATTGGTCAATGCATTGAATACAGAAGCTGGGACGTCATACTGTGGCAGGACAGGACGTTGATTGAGCCACATCTGGAATTCTGTTTTCAGTTTGAATTTCCCTGTTCTGGGAAGGATGTTGTGAAACTTGAAAAGGTTTGGACGAGATTTACAAAAACGTTGCCAGGATTGGAGGATTTGGGCTACAGGGAGAGGCTGAATAGGCTGGGGCTACTTTCTCTGGAGAGTCAAAGACTGAGAGGTGACTTCATGGAGATTTATAAAATCACGAGGGGTGTGAATAAGGTGAGCAGCCGGAGTCCTATTTCCTCAGGTTAGGTGGGTCCAAAACTAGAGCACATGGGTTGAAGTTGAGAGGGCAAAGATTTAAAAGGGATCGAAGTAGCAACGTTTTCAAGCTGAGTGCGGTGTGTGTATGGGAGGGGCTACCAGATGAAGTAGTGGAGGCTGATAAAATCACTACATTTAAAAGGCTTCCAATTGGGTACATGAATAGGAAGGGTTTTGATGGATACAGGCCAATAGATGGTAAATGGGAATCCATTAGTTTAGGATTCCTTGTTGGCACGGACGAATTGGATCGAAGGTCTGTTTCTTTGATCTTAATAAATTAAGATGTATTCCTCTATTGTGTGGAGAGCTAGCTGAAGCACAGATAATTATCTTTGGAGCTGAGAAGGTGAAGCAGTGATTTCGATCTGGTGCAGACTTGGTTCCAAGGTCTTGAATTTGCAGAGAGAGAGAGGAATTGTTAACACTTTCAAAATCTTTAGTAACTACATTCAAGTAATTGGCAAATAATACAAGGTGAAAATGTGAACACTATTTTACTCAAAGTTCTGAGCATCTGGAACAGTCTGAACGACACAGATTCAGCAGGTATTCTGAAACAGACTTGGAATTTACTTTTTAAGGAAAGATTTGGGGGGCTGTGGGCACATGGGAGGGGACTTGAGACAGACTTGCAGCATCTCCAGAGGGAGAGAGTACAGCCCCAATGGGCTGAATAGCCCCCAGCCCCTGTGCTCTGTGATACTGTCCCATTCACTGTGAATTATGAAGCTCATCCCAGGGCAGAGAGAGGGATTAGCCCTCCACTCTCATCACAATGGTGTCCGGCTGATTGACGGCAGCTCCAGACCAATGGGAGGAGAGTCTGTGTGGTCCTGCAGCCAATGGGATTGAATGAGGGGTGTGGCCATCAAAACAACACCTGTCCATGAGCTGTGCAGGTGCAGTGTCACTGTTTGGGGTTGGGAGAGACAGCAGAGACTGGGACAGATACTGTTGGACCTGAATTACAAACTCCCGGTAAATTAAAACCAAAAGAACTGCGGAAGATGTAAATCAGAAACAGCAACCAGGAGGTTCTGGAAAAGCTCAGCAGGTCTGGCAGCATCTGTGAAGAGAAATCAGAGTTAAAGTTTAAGATCCGGTGTCCCTTCCACAGAACAGATGTTACTGAGAATAAAAGTCAGTTGATGTGCAGAAAATAGTGTGGGGGAAGGATAAAAGGAGTAAAGGATAGGTGGGGATAGAGTGAGAGGAACAGTTGGATAAAGGATAACCATCTGGCTGGGGGAGGTTGACTAGTTGTTAATGGAGACTGTTAATGGCTAACCATAGGTAATGTGTAATGGCAGGCTGTGAGAACAAGGACTGGTGTGTGGGGTAGGGGGCTACGACATGAGGTTGCTAACCATAGGTTAACCACTAACTGTCTCCAGTATAAGCTGTTGCCCACCTATATCACTCCACGATTGGAGCTGCCGAGGACACAAACCTTTGGAATATCCTCCCGAACCCCGTCTGTCCGCCTTAAAGATGGATCTAAAAATCGTTCTCTTTAATCAACATTTTCATCATTCGTGAAGGATTTTAGGAGATTTGTCAATGTGAAAGGCTCCATACAATGCACGTAGTTGTTGTTATTGTCTGACATCAGGAGAAACAGGGATGAGCCCTCTCTCTCTCACACCTAATGAACAGCAGCAAAAGCAGGAAGCACTGAGCATGCTCCAGCCCACAACGGGCCTCGGATTATTGATGTCAGCGCAGGACCAATAAGAGTGGGGGAACGGGGGCTAGAGGTGCTTGTTGGGCCTTCAACCAATCGGAGTGAATGAGGGGCGGGACTATACTCAACCACGTGATAAACTTCACTGACAGCACAGTGTTGTTGTGACCAAGGCATTGGCAATGTGTGAAGGTGAAGGGCAGGGGAAAGGAAAGACATTGACCAGGAAGAGAAGGAAATTTTCATGGTATGGGATGAGAGGCTTTACAGAACTTAGTGCATATTGTAAAACACAAATTTCAAAATCCAAATTCTGCACCATGTTCCCTCCCTATAATGCATTTTGCACTCCCTGAAATATCAACTGTTTGTTTCTCCCTCCACAGATACCAATGATCAATGCCAAAGCCCCATTGCCTGTGGAGAAGGTGATGTTTGACTTCGTTGTACAGCTGCAATTCGTGTGGTGAAGGTGCTCCCACAATGTGGTTGGGTAAGAGCTGTTATAGATTATTCACTCAGCAACATTTAAGAGTTGACAATGTATGTGCAAATCAACAACAGTTTGTTTTTTCAATCATGTTTATAAATCCACAGAAATACTATTGAGAACTTCTGACAAAAGGCCACAGATGGGGATATTAGGTCAGGTGATCAAAAGAATTGCCAAATAAGCAGGTTTTGAGGAATACCTTAAAGGAGGAAAGCAGGTCTGAGGGCGTTAGGGTGGGAATTCCAGACTGTGTTACCTTGGCAACGGTAGAAACAGCCAGACAATTGAAGCAATGAATAAACTCATCGTTGGGAGTCTGAAAGAAAATGAGTTGTCGGGGTCTCACAGGTTGTGTGGTGCAGGGAGACAGGGATGTTCACAGCCAGGAATTACATCAAGGGTGAGAATTTTAAATTGTTGCTTGTTAATAGGAGCCTTTTGATGGATCAACAAGTTTTGGTACAAGTGAGCACTTGGGCAGGAGGGTTTTAGATACTCTTGAGATTACATGTAAGTTGAATTTGGGAGGCTGGCCAGGAGTGTTTGGATAATGAAGTCTGGAGATAACACAGGGATGGACGAGTATTTCGGTCAATGAGCTGAGACTAGGGTGGGGTTGGGTGATGTCACTAATGTAGAAATAGTGCTTTTGGAGTTGGGCTGCTGCTCCTCCTCATCACACCCCCTCACCAAATCACATATTGTTCCTTGTTCTACCTGTCTGTCTTTTCTGGTTATGTCCTTCTCTCCCATTCTGCTACAAACTAATATTTGACCCCACCGTTGTTGGAAAACCTGCTCCATCCCGACTCTCCCTTTCCTTTCTGAATTCCTTATATTTGGTGTCCCTCAAGGATCTCGCCTTGGTCCGTCCTGTTTCTCACCTACACACTGCCAGGAGGTGACATCGTCCAAAAGCACTGTGTTCGGTTTCACATATACACTGACAATGCCCAACTCTCCCTCCCCATCATCCCTCTCCATTACTCAGTTATCAAACTGCTCATCACACTCCCACTCCGCGATTGGCTGCAATTTCCTACAACGGACCGTTGCAATGATTAAACCCATTCCCTTCAGTTGCTATTACAAATTACTTTCCCTTACTGCTGAGCCCCTCCCTCTCCCTGGGAACTGTCTGAGGCAGAACCGCACTCTTCACAATATTGCTCTCATATCTGACCCCAAGGTGACCTTCTGATCAGACATCTACACAATCACAAACACCAGGAATTCCAATCTCTTAAAATGTTGCTGATCTCCACCTCATTCCAGCTCCATTGCTAATGAAACCCCTGATTCGTGTCGGTGTTGCCTTAAACTTGACGAATCCAAAACAGAACCCATGATTCCGTGACTGACTCAGAATCTGGTTCCAGACTCCCTCATGATGGGAAACATCCACTCAGTATTTACCCTGTCAAACTCCTTAAGTATCCTGCATGTTACAATGAGATCCCCTCTCATTCTTCCCAAATCCAGTGAGTAGAGTCCCAACGTCTTCAGTCTTTTCTTAAAAAATAATCCCTGCTAACCAGGGATCATCCCAGTCAATTTTTCTGTGAAATGCCTCTGATGAAATGATGTATTTCCTTAAATAAAGGGACCAAAACTTCTGTCATTACTCCAGATGTGGTCTGACTCGCACTTTATAAAGTTACTCTCAGGTATATACTCCAAACAACTCCCTTTAAACTTGCACAGATGTTGTTGGAAATGCTCAGCAGGTCATGTAGCATCTGTGAAGGAAAATCAGTTAAAGTTTCTGGTCTGGTCACCCTTCCTCAGAGACGTTAACTCTAATTTATTTTCACACCTGCTGTTAGACCTGCTGAGCATTTCCAGAAACTTCTGTTTCTCTTCCTGGTTTACAGAATCTTCAGTTCTTTCGGTTTTCACACCCTTTAAACTTGCCATCTCTCCTCTAGAATTTGTCATTTCCACATTAGAAAAAAGATTCACATTTGCTTGGTCTCCCCTACCCTGGGAAAAAAGAAACCATGACTAGTCACCCTATTGCTCCTCATAATTTTATAAAGTTCGATAAAGCCACCTAAAGTGTCCAGTGCTGCAGGGAAATAGCCTCATCCTATTCAGCCTCTTCCTATGGTTCAAATGTTCCAATACTGGCAACACCCTGGAAAAACTTTTCTGAATTCTTGCAAGTTTCCCAACATTTTTCCTGTAACAGGGAGACTGGAATTGGAAGCAGTCTGGGGTTTCCAAAAGTGGCCGAGCCAATACACTGTACAACCGAAACATGATCTCCCAACTCCTATCCTCAATGCACTGCCCAATAACAGCTAGCATACAGCACACCACCTTCACCGACCTGTCTACCTTCAACCACACTTTCAAGAAACTATCAACCTACACTGCATGGTCTGTTTGTTTGTCAACACTTCCCAGGAACTTGTCATTAAGAGGTAGAGTCCTATTCTGATAACATCTTTCTGAAATCAGGGAGACCACAATTGAATGCATTATTCTAAAACTGGCCTCACCAATGCCCTACTCAGCCACAACGTGACCACCTAACCCCTATACTCAGTGACAGAATCCCCACAGTGTGGAAGCAGGCCATTCGGCCCATGAGACCATACCAACCATCGGAACAGTATTCCACCCTAACTCTGGAACCTACAATTACACAAAGCTAATCCATCTAAACTTCATGTCTTTGGAATTGTGGGCGGAAATTAAGAGCACCCAGAGGAAGCCCACGCAGACACAAGGGGAGAATGTGCAAAACCACACAGACAGTTGAATCAAACCAGAGTCCATTTATTGACCAGCACATTCCATTAAAGGTCAGTGTCCCAAATGCCACATTCAGCACCTGATCTCCCTGAAACTCCACTTTCCAGGAACTATGCAGTTGTTCTGAGCCCTTCAGAGGAAATTAAGGTGAGGAGGAGAAAACACGAACAGGGTTGAGTTGTAGATCTATAAAATAACTCTCCATCTTCCCCCTCTCTGTTCCCCCCGTCTCCCCCCACTCTGTATGGTTCCCCCCCCCTCTATCGGTCAGTCCTTTGTCGCTCCCCCCCACCTCGTCGGTCGCCCCTCCCCCGTTGGTCTGTCCCACAATCTGTCGGTCTGTCCCCCATCTTTTGCCCCCTCGGTCTGTCGCCCCCCTGTCGGTCCCACACCCGTCTTCTTCCCCCTCCATCGGTTGCCCCCCCCTCAGTCTGTTCCCCCTCTTTGTCGGTCGCCCCCCCAACCGTCGGTCGCCCTCTCTGATCGCCCTGTCTGTTCCCCTCCTCTCTAATCCCGCTTTCTGTGTCACCCCTCTCTATCCCCCCCTCTGTCCCCACCCATTTCTGTCCCAACCCTCTCGATCCATCATCCCTCTCTGACCCTCCACCCACCCCCTCTCTGCCTACCCTCCCTTCCCTGTCCCCTAGTTCTGTACTCCCCCCTCCGCAGGGAAAATATCTTGTCTATTTACCCTATCCATGCCCGGCCTGATTTTAAAAATCTCTTTCAGGTCACCGTTCAGCCTCTGACGCTCCAGGGCAAACAGCCTATCCAACCCTGGCAACATCCTCTACTTCTTTTCTGACCTCTTTCAAGTTTGAGAACATCCATCTGATAGGAAGGAGACCAGAATTGCATGGAATATTACAAAAGTTGCCAAATCAATGTCCTGTACAGCCCCAATATGACCTCCCAACCGCTACACTCAATGCTCTGACCAAAAAAGGCAAGCAGACCAACTGCCGCCTTCACTATCCTATCTACTTGCTACTCTACTGTCAAGGAACTATGAACCTGCACTCCAAGGACTCTTTGTTTAGCAGCACTCTCCTGGAACTTACTATAAACTGTATAAGTCCTGCTAAAGTTTGCTTTTCCAAAGTGCAGCAGCTTGCATTTTTCTGAACTGAACTCCTCACCCCATTCACCCTTCTGATCCAGATCCCCTTGTACTCTGAGGTAATCTTTTTCACTGTCTGCTACACCTCCCATTTTGGTGTCATCTGCAAACTTACTAACAATACCTCTTATGTTCACATCCAAATCATGGATATAAATGATGAAAAGTAGTGGATCCAGCACCGATCCTTGTGACACTCCATTGGTCACATGCCTCCAGCCTGAAAAGCCCCCTCTGCCTTCGACCTTCGAGCCAGTTCTGTACTCCGTGCGATCTAACCTTGCTGACCAGTGTCCCCTGAGGAACCTTGTCAAACACATTACTGAAGTCATGTAGATCATGTCCATGCTCTGACCTCAGCAATCCTCTTTGTTACTTTTTCAAAAAAACTGAGTCAAATTCATGAGACATGATTTCCCATGCACAAAGCTGTTTAGATTAGATTACTTAGTGTGGAAACAGGCCCTTCGGCCCAACAAGTCCACACCGACCCACCGAAGCGCAACCCACCCATACCCCTACATTTACCCCTTTAACCTAACACTATGGGCAATTTAGCATGGCCAATTCACCTGACCCGCACATCTTTGGACTGTGGGAGGAAACCGGAGCACCCGGAGGAAACCCACGCAGACACGGGGAGAATGTGCAAACTCCACACAGTCAGTCGCCTGAGTCAGGAATTGAACCCGGGTCTCTGGCGCTGTGAGGCAGCAGTGCTAACCACTGTGCCACCGTGTCTCCCAGCTGTCCCTGCCTGAGCCTCCAAACAGAACCTTCCTGTAGTTTCTCTCCTGTCAGACTCTGCCATTGCTCAGTTTGTCCAGGAGTCCCTGTTGCTGCTGCACTGATCCTGTCGCTCACTGACCTGTCCATCCCCCAATGTCCTCCAACTTCATTCATTGTTTACAATCTCATTACCCCAGTTCTCCTGTTATTAGAATCCAAGATTTAACTCTGTACATTGGGGTCTGCGTTGCCCAGTTATAGGTGTTAATATTCTGGATGAAGTTCAAGTACACCAGCATTTTGTCAGTGAGTGTGTATTGAGTCTTGTTAATGTCACCAACACAGGTGAGTTCCTTTAGAAAGGCAGTCCCCGTATCCCTTGCCCACCAGGAAATAGTGGCAGTGTCCTTACCTCTGAACCAGGAGGATCAGGCTCAGAGTTGAGGTACAGCATCTTTGAAGAGGCTGATTAGTAAACCTGCCCAAGCCACCAGGCCATGCTATCTCCCAGCTGTCCCTGCCTGAGCCTCCAAACAGAACCTTCCTGTAGTTTCTCTCCTGTCAGACTCTCCCATTTTTCAGTTTGTCCAGGATTCCCTCCTGCTGCTGCACTGATCCTGTCGCTCACTGACCTGTCCATCCCCCAGTGTCCTCCGCATTCATTCATTGTTTACAATCCCATTACCCCAGTCCTCCAGCCCCACACCTTCCCGTCTATAGAGACTGCTCAGTGGTTAGCACTGCTGCCTCACAGCACCAGGTACCCGGTTTCGATTCCAGCCAAACCCAGAGTTTGTGCATTCTCCCCGTGTCTGAGCGGGTTTCCTCCGGGTGCTCCGGTTTCCTCCCCCAATCCAAAGATGGGCAGGACAGGTGAATTGGCCATGCTAAATTGCCCATAGTATTAGTTACATTAGTCAGGGGTAAATATAGGGTCGGGGAATAGGTCTGTGTAAGTTACTGTTTGGAGGGCCATTATGGACTTGTTTGGCCGAAGGGCCAGTTTCCATACTGGAGGGATTTTGATATATTGGGCAGCAGCTGCTGTCAATCACCCAGGCTCCTGTTTGATTGGGAGCACGTGCTGTAGGAGAGGAGACCAGTGTATGGGTGCAGTGCTGGCCAATTGTGGGAGTATGCACAGTGCCTGGGAAGGAGGTTGTGGTGTGAGTGATTAATCTGTCATGGGCATCTTCCTCTCTCTGGGAGCAGGACCCAGGGGTGTGGCCCGTTTCCTGGCCCCCTGACATGTGATCAGAGTATCAGTGGTGCAGCATTTTGCAAAAAGTTATCAGAACTCTTTTGTGAAGATTCAGGGTTTTTATGGAAAGCGACAAGGACGGGCCTGCAATTAGAGTTCTAATTTGGTTCATTTTAGTAAGACGGGATTTGGCCAGAGTGTGCAGGAAACAGTGTATGCAGGAAGAGCTAGGAAACTGAATTCAAAGAGAGGAGAAAGAGTGTGAGAACTGGGTGTGGAGGAAAGGAGTGAGGAGATTGGTTTGGATTTCAGTTCATAGAAGAAATAAATAAATCCATTGACGTTGTCACGTCGGTTCCAGCACCATGGGGAAATACTGGAAATATGAAGAATGCAGTGTAGGTTTCAGTTATTAAACTGTAAAAAGTGCAGAACAAGGATGTTGCCAGGGCTCAGGGGTCTGAGAAATAGGAAGAGGTTGGACAAGCGAGGATCTTTTTGTTTAGAGCAGAGGAAACTGAGGGGGTACTTTTCTAGAAGTGTATAAGACCATGAGAGGCATGGGTAAGGTGAGTGCATTCAGTCTTTTTCACAGGGAATCAAGGACTGGATGGCGTCAGTTGAAGGTTAGAGGGGAACTAATAAAAGGGAAGCTATGGGGCAACTGTTTTACACAGAGGGTGGTATGTAAATGGAATGAGCTGCCAGTGGAAGTTGTTGAGGTGGGTACACTCACAACAGGTAAAAGACATTTGGATAATTACATGGATAGCAAAGGGTCAGAAGCAAATGGGCCAAGTGCAGGGAAATGGGGTTAGCGTGGATGGACATTCTGGTCAGTATGGGCCAGTTTGGGCCAAAGGGCCTGTCTCTGCTGCAGGATGCTATAACTCTAAGTGCATCTGCTATTTCTCCCACTAACTCTGTTGGTATCCTGGGATGTATTCCATCAGGGCAATGAGACTTGTCTACCTTTAGCTCCATTAGCTTGCCCAGCTCTAACTCTTTCACGATAATGGTTATTTCTAGGTCCTCACCTTCCTCAGTCTCCTTATCAATTACTGGCATGTTCTTCCTATCCTCCACTGTGAAGACTGACTGCTGTGTACTCATATTCCTGAACCCTGCTGGATAGGAATAACTGGGCACAGAACTCTGAGAGGTCTTCTTTGAGTCTTTATTGATGAAACATGACAGTTACCTGGATAGTGTACATGCAGAACACCTCCAGGCAGCATCAGGTAACTCCCCGCCTGTCCGATGTATGGCTCCCATTCTTATACCTTTGTGGTTTGGGACTTTGAATAGAGACTGTCTCAGTATTATCTCCATGGCAACGGCAGTTAGAAAGTCGAGTTCAGTTTAGCACTTTGTGGTTAAAACGCACACCCCTCCCCCACGCCCCTGTGGCTTCCTCAAGTATTTGACAGACGCTTCAGTTTCAGTAGGGTATCTATCAGGATTCTGATGTGGAGGAGCCGGTGTTGCGGTGGGGTGAACAAACTTATTAATCACACAATACCAGGTTATAGTCCAACAGGTTTATTTGGAAATACAAGCTTTGGAGTGTGCTGTGAGTTTTAACTTGATCAGGATTATCTCTATGGTAATAGTTCAGTGCTTCAACAATTACAGAGGCCATATGTTCCCCACACAGTAAGTTCCCCTCTCGCAGTGTAAACAGCTATTCCGGCCCTGGGGATAACTACTCATCACTTTTCTCCCCCAATCCCATCTAGCTTTCTGTTGATCTTTAAAGTGTTTCTAATCTCCTAGTTTCTCCATGGTCTTTGCCAATTTGTATGCATTCTATTTCAATTTGATAGACTCCCTTATTTCCTTAGCCACTCATGGCAGATTACTCCTTTTCCTTCAGTCCTTCCTTTTCACTGATATATACTTTTGCTGAGCACTTCGAAAAATTGATTTGGTATTCCCCCACTGTCCGTCAACTTTCCCACGGTAAAGTCTTTGCTTCCAGTTTACATTAGCCAACTCCTGTCTCATCCTATTGTAGTCTCCTTTGTTTAAGCACAGGATCTTGGGATTGGATCTAATCTTCCAGCTTTCCAGCTGTGTTCTAAATTCAACCAGATTTATCAGAAGTCTTTTATCAGATTACGAGGTGAGGCGATGTTTCCTGGGTGTTTTGCGTTTCATTGTCAATGACCTTGGCTTTGTAGTAAAGTATAGGATAGATATTCACAACAGAGTATTCTGGACGGTGTGAATGTACTGCACAGTCTAAAACCATAAATCACTGTCTCCCCACAGTTTAAAATTGCAAAATCATTATCTCCTATATGCCTCCTCACTACCTAAGTTTGGAACGCTAATCCACCTGACTATCCTGCATTTTTCAAAATCTCCTTTGGTGAAGTTGGTGATTTTTGGATTCAGCTTTCCGGTTATTACCGTAAGAAGATACGCACTGGGCACAGGAGAGGCAATGCAGCCGTTCGAACCAGCTCCACCATTTAATACCATGATGATTGAGCTCACCTCGGTCTCAGGAGGATTTTCCCACCTGTTCTCTCTCACCCTTTATCTCATTGCAAAATAAACATCTGCATCTCTTCATTAAATCTGCTCATTGTTCTGGCAACCACCACATGTTGAATAGGGAATTCCACAGATTCACAGCACATTGAGACAAGTTCATTCTTCTTCATGAGAATATAATAGAGTTCCTATAGTGCAGAAACAGGGTATTCATCCAACGAGTCCACACCAACCTATGATGAGCATCCCATTCAGACCCACCCTATCCCTGTAACCCTGCATTTCCCATGGCTAATGGCCTAACCGGCACATAGATGGACACTGTGGGCAATTTAGCATAGGCAATTCACCTAACCTACACATCTTTGGAGTGTGGGAGGAAGCTCGAGCACCCTAGGAAACCCACACAGACATGCTGAGAACGTGTAAACTCCACACAGTCGCCTCTGGCTGAAATAAAATCCGGGTCCCTGACGCTGTGAGGCAGCAGTGCTAGCCACTGAGCTACATCTGCTTAATATCTGCTACCCCTTATTAACCTCCCCACCCCGCAATTGGCTGAATCTATGTTCCTTCCGTCAGAAATCAGATTGTGGAAGCCGATGTCTCAGTAAAATCTAGTAACAGCCCGTGCCTGAATGGGGATCCTATACACAACACCCTCCAGCCCTCACCTTTCATTCACTATCCAGAAACATGTCTTCAGTGGCTTCATGGGGGCTACAACTCCCACAATCCCTGAGGCAGCGACCACGCATGTGCGGGGAAGCCCAGAACTGCACGTGTACAGAATATGGGTGGATTTTGGAGCATGTGCTTTGGGGCAATTAGCGGAAAGCATTTGACATTGTGATTGGCTGGAGGAGGAACGTATCAGCTTGTAGTATTGACGGGTTGGGGGGGTCAAAGTGTCACCATACCCACATGGGCCCAAGTTCCATCCCCAACTTGTCATAATGCTTGGAATCAACCAATGGGAAACAAAGAAGGATGTGGCCCATTCTCCCAGACTGAAGGTTCCTCTTCTGTCCAGGATCTGCCACCTCCCTTTCTGTCTCCTTTTGATTTATTCTCCTGTTACATTATTGACTTGCAGCAACTGAAGGGAAATTGAGTAAACCCAGAAAGGGTGCAGAGTCTAACCAGGGACGGGAAGTGGTGGCATGGATCTGTTTACCAGTAACTCCATGAGAATGGCGGCGGGTACATTCGGGACAGCAGAGGCAGAATGGTGTGAGAGAGTAAGTGGGCTGCAGCGTTACAGCTTTGGCGGAAGAAAGGGAAAAAATATATTCCAGAGAAGCTAGAATTGTCTGCTCTGAATTTCTAATCTGTATATATTCCTTTATACAGGGTGCTCGATGCTGAAGATTTGCAGTCTGAAATCTCAAACTCATGTGCAGATCATGGTTATGTTAACGAGCATTTGAAGAACCAAAGATGGAGAATAACTTGGACAAAATCCAGCGAAACTCTCCCTCCCAACATTGTTGGTCTTTCTGTGCCAAATGGACTGTGAGTGGTTCAAGACAGCAGCTCACTACCATCTTCTCAACGGTAACGAGAGATGGGGAATAAATGCTGGCTGAGCCAGTGATGCCCATTTCTTGGAAAAGGTTTCTATCTCTCGTTGCTGAAACCAGGTTGATGTTACTGCAGGATGATGAGGGATGCTGACTGCATCCTCCAGGAGGCAGAACCATCACATTACCCCTGCCAACACCGACACAGTAACACAGCAGCGCCACTGGAACAAAAGGCAGTGAAGCCAAAGGAGGACTGAGATATAGTTCTTCGAGGTAAAGCCATGAAAGGGGATTGGAACACAGCAGGAACAGGAGACTGAGCTGGATGGTCAGCTGTTTCCCATTGAATGGTGGACAGGATTGAAAGGCCGAATGGCCTCCTGCTGCTATCTCCCAGGTATGTATATAGCCATGGAGCCCGGGTAGGAAGAAGTAGGCAGGGCAGGGATTCTGCAGGCGAATGCACTTCCACATCAGTTATCAGTGAGGGACGGTTTGATGGATTTTATTTAACATTTGTCTTTAACACAAGGTTTGTGAATGTGATTTTAAAATATTGCAGCTATTTATTCCACAATAAATAAAACTAAAAGAAAAGAAATGAAACTATCTGAATATAACAGTTTTTAAAATTTCAAATGCCCTTGAGAACAAAATCCTGTCTCTTCCCGGACACCATCACTTTCCAGTTACTCAAGCTCCAGGGAAATATTCCCTCCCTGTCTGAACCTCTGGTTTGATTTAACTGATTTTCAGTTCTCGTTCTGTGATCTGTGAAGCGTTCTTTATTCCCCATTTCTCTCTCACAACTGAGCAACCTTCCCACCATCAACATCATCATTACACCTTTTTGGTTCACATATAATCACCAGCAGTAAACCACCCATGTAACCAATTGAATATTTATAAACAACGCCCCTTACAGGCAAAGCAAACCATTACAAATGACAAAGTGGGAAGAGACCAAATCAAAGTAGAGTTGGGGATGAGGAGGCAGCGGTGGAGATAAAGCACTATGTCCCCTGCAGTGCCCACCTCTATCTAAAGGCATCGGGAGAATTGATGTACACCACATGCTCCTTCTCCAAGGGCACCCTGTTGTGTCGCCTTTATCCTCAATCATGGACTAAAATCCCTACAGTGTGGAAGGAGAGCATTGGTCCATCAAACGCCACCAACTAACCAAAGACCATCCCATCTGGAGCACTCCACCCCTGTAACACTGCATTTCCCATGGCTGATCCACCAAGTCTGCACAATCCTGGACACTGTGGACAATTTAGCATGGCTGATCCACCTAACCCACAAATCTTTGGACTGTGGGAGGAAGCCTGAGCACCTGGAGTGGACCCACACTATCCTGGGGAGAATGTGCACACTCCACCCAGGCTGTTGACCAAGGCTGGACTCCAACCTTGTACCTGATGCTGTGAATCAGCAATGCTATAAAGCAATTTATTTCAAAACAGATGATCCCTGCGCATTGTCACATTGCTGTTTGTGGAGACTTATTGCCCAGAGAGACTTTCTGAGATACAGAAAGAGACAATATAAATTCAGTCAACTCCTGCCGAGTTAACCTGATTAACAACAACATCAATACTCCTACAGTGTCATCAGATCTCGTACCTACTCTATCATTTACGATTTTTAACCCATGGGAAGTTTGTTACCAGCTTCGATGACAGCCATAATGCTCTGACCACTTTGACGGAGCCAGTGCAAGTCATTTCTAATAGTTATCAATAGATTGAATCTAAACAGGATGCCCCACAACAGGAAGTGCTCTGACACTCAATGCCTGCAAGCCAAGGTCATTGTCTAAAACCACTCACGTCTGGCAATACCATTGAAGGTATTTTATACAGTAACCTTTCAGTCTCAATTGTCAGTTCCAGTCCATGAAGCAGTCAGTAACATGCCAGTGAATTGAATTCTAACAGCAGCATTGCACTGGCAGGAGAGATTGAGGAGCTTGAAGCTGTCTTCTCTGGAGTATCGAAACATGAAACTCTTCAAACGAACAAAAATTTTCAAGAGCTCGAGAGGATAGATACAGGAAGGATGTGCTCCTAGGCTGGTGTACCTGAAATAAAATAAGCACTAATACGGTGTCTTTACCCAGCATCCCCTTTAGATGCATAAATGTTTAAGATTTATTTGCTGCTCTAATTACACTCCCAGTTTTAACTGCTGTAATGTTGATGACTATGCAAATGTATAAAATATAATTGAATCCATTCTTAAACCTCTCTGTACCTGTGTCTCACTTATGTTCACCGAGACACTCATTCAATGTGACCTCTTTACAAACCCTGCCCAGATATTTCGCTAGATGGCTTAGAATGAAATATTCACAGAATTGTTACTGTACAAAAGGAGGCTGATTGGCTCATCAGCTCTCCAAAGGATCACCTCACTGAATGTCATTCTTCTCCCTTTACCCCTTAAACCTTCCCATTCGTCCTCATCCAATAACAGCAGCGAGTTCACAACTAACCACAGCGATCAGATTTGTTTTATTTGTTTGTGGGATCACGGCATCACTTGCTGGGGCAGCATTTGTCGTCCATTCTAACTGCCCAGGAGATCGTTCAGTGTCAACCACTTTATTCAGTGTCTGGATTCACATGTAGGCTGGACCAGGTCAGAATTAACAGTTTCCCAGACCCAATGACATAAAGAGTTGATTTCTGGCCTATTATCTTATTTCTGAAATGATAATGAATAATTTTTGCTGTTGAATTAAAAGTGAAATTCCAAAATGTGTTTTATTCTGATTGAGCACGTCCTCCTATTTTCTCAGTTGTTATTGATAATTTGATTCCCCTCGCACCAGAACCTGTTCCAGAGAGTGTCACAGAAAAGGCAGAATGGTCAGCTGCAGGTGGTCACCTGACTGGTCACTGGTCCCAATGGTTCACGGTCCACAGATGCTGCCAGATCTGCTGACTTTTTCCAGCAATGTCTGTTTTTGTTCCTGATTTCCCAGCATTTGCAGATGTTTCGTTTTTGAATATTGATCTTGTCTGTTGCAGAGGAGTTTATTGATGAGTTTGGAGAGTTTTGTACATTGCAACTAAAGCCACAAATCAGCCATGATCTATTGAATGGCAGAGCAGGATTGAAGGGCTGAATGGCTTCCTCCTGTTCAAATGAAAGTTATCCATCTGCAGCTTGTGGTAACATTTCCCCTCAATGCTCACTTCACCTCCATGTCTAACACACTGTTACTGACTGAACAAACCTCCTGTGTTTAAACTAAACCTGCTCATGTTCAGTGGCTCCCTCTACTGCCACCCGGATTTAACTCTCCTCATGGAATGCTGTCTCGTGTTACTGCGGGAATCCCCACAAGGACTAATCCTGGCTTATGTATCCCCTGGGATCCAAAAATCCCGTTAATTTCCTTCTTCCTATTTCATTCTGCCATTGAACTCTCGGTTTCAATCCATTCTCCTTTCATGCTCTTCAACATGCCCATATGGGTGGACTAGAGGCAGCTGGCACCTGAGATTGTGGGGGGAGGCAGATTCAATCAGGGAATTGGGAAAACACTCAGATAATAACATATCCGTCTGATTGTTGACTCAGACAGATAGGCAGAAAGAAAGATGCACATTTAGATAGCACCTTTGATGACCTGGGGCAATGAAACATGCTTCCAACCAAATGATTTCAACCTCAAATCTCTGAAAATACAGACACAAAGCTTCCTACTTATACCAGGTTGTCTCTCAGCCTCCTCATTTCTTAAGAAAAGAGTTTTAAGCTGTTAAGCCTTTCCTGGTGATTATAACTTCTGTATTTCTGTCAGATTTGTGACTGAACCTTTATTTTCCTGTTGTGAGTGATGCTAGTAGCAGAAACAATTCCTGACTTGTGACGGGTTTCGGTTGGAGTATTTATATTTACAGATTCATTCCCACCCTCACATACAGTGTGAAATTGATGTAAAACAGAAGGAAAGGATTGAGTGAGCACCCACAGAAACAGAAAAGGCAGTTTGTGTACCTGTGTTGAATGAACCTGGACTTAGGAAAACGTGACAACAATCACAACTAGTTAGAATTACAGAATCCCTTAGGCGCACAAAGAGACTATTCGGTCCATTGAGTCTGCAATGACCTGCTGTCCCACCCTACCTCTATAACCCCACATTTAGCATGGCTAACCCAACCTACCTAACCTACACACTACAGGCAATGCTAGCACGGCCAATCCATCAAACCTGCACATCTGTGGGAGGGTCAGATATTATGTCTAAGTGCTCAGGATTGTGGATGAAGGCTTGCAAATACTTGACTCTGACGCAAATCCTCTTTTTTTTTCAAAATAAAATCTGGGGGAAACTGCAGCCAGAAAGATTTCTGATTATCTCATGAGGAAGAGAATTCAAAACTCGTGCCACTGACCCAGGGGGCGTAGTGAAGTCACAGAGGTCTGGGAACCATCAGAAATGTAACAAGTTGTGAGCAAGGTGGGGGTGAGACAAGGACAAAAAGGTAGTCTGTTACATGGGGGAAGGCAGGAGAGATTAAATTGCAGAAATGGTTGTCCCTCAAGGCCATGGGGAATGGAGTTAGGGCTGGGAAAGAAACCAGGAAACAAGGTGAGCAGCTGTCAAAGAAATACATTGAAAAAACAGATTATAACAACATAGAGGGCAGAGTATGCAGTCTGAAATTGTTGCTCTCATTGGTGAGTACAGAACGCTGCAAAGCCTGGGTCATTCTATTACAGCCAATACATGCAGGATAGGCCAAGTGGCCTCGATCTGTGCTGTAACTTTCTGATAAATTTCTTCTGACATTTGGAATTCAGGTCGGATGATGATCATAAATTCTCAAATTGGACCTGAGTTTAATATTCTGGAGAAATGCTAAATAAATCACATTGATCCCATTCTGCAGACTTTAGTCCGCAGCCCTGCATGTTCCAGCATCTCAGTTACATCCATGTTCTTTTATTCTAATATGATGTTAGTTACTGCCTCTCCACCTCATCAATGAGTTCCTGCTCACCACCATCTCCAAGTGAAATGAATTCTCCCCTCCCCTTCTTTCTGGGCATTAGTTTCAATCTAAATCCTCCAGTTTCTGACCTCTCAGTTAATGAATAGCTCCTTCCTATCCACTCGATTTGGATTCCTCAGCATTTTATCACTTCAATTAAATCTCTCCTCATCCTCCTCGGAAATCATCCCCAGCCTATCAAACCTTTCCTCAGAGCAGAAATTTTCCAATTGTAGAAATATTCTGATCAATCTCCTCTGTACCCTCTCTGGTTTGATCACATTAACCCTGGAATAAGGGTATCAGAAGTGTGTGCAGTACTTTAACTGTGGTCAAACGAGTGTTCCTGACATTTCCCACGTCACCTCCGTGTTCTTGTGGTTGTCGCTCACACAAGAAGTGTCCTGGTTTTCCCACATGGAACTGGATGTGCACTCCACGGGGCTGGGATTCCCAACCATGTGTTTATTTGTTAACTAATCCTAAATTAACTTCAGATTAAAACAACATTATCAGCTACCCACCAATCAACTTCTTCCATTGTACTCAAGTCACCCTACTTTTTAAAATCTCTTTAAAATTATTACTATCTAAACACAACAGGCTTTAATTTGCTGATCAAGTATTCAGATGTCTCCACTGTTACAATCACTTGAAGATTATCTTTACATTCAGCTACATTTGGTGAAATGAACACTGATTGTAAATATATGAATATCAAACGGAGTTGAGTTTTATGATAATTAATCCAGTCTGACATTCTTGTTGGTTAATATCTTGAAGATAAATGTTCTCAGAACTCCAGCTGTGCTCTGACTTCATTCGCAACTGGATTTGGTTGGACTGCAGATCTTAGATCTGTTCTGTCGTTTCCCGGATTGCTTCACTCTATCACTTGCTGCCTATGCTGTTAGGCACACAAGTAGCCCTCTTTGGTAACTTCATCAGGTTAACACCTCATTTTTAGGTATTCATGCTGCTGTTACTGACATGCCCTCCTGAACTCTTTCAGTTGAATGAGGATTGATACACTAGTTTGATGATAAGAGGTAAGTTGGGGGATATGCGGGGCCGTGATTCTGTAAGTTTTGTTGGAGTACAATTCTACTGCTGTTGGTGGAAGGAAAGAGCCAAACTCCTACACTGTTGGCCCCATATACGACATGCAGTATCATGAACACTGATAGGCCAAGACATGAAATACGAGCAACACTGTACAATGATGCAGGATCACAACTGCAGTAAGGGGAGTTTAAGATCCAACTTGACACAGGATTAGGGAAAGAAGCAGCTGATCAGATTGTCTCATTCATAGTCACAAAGAGACTCTATGAGATTATTGTATTGTTGGGGGTAAGGATGGAGGAGGTTGGGGAGATGGAGAGCCCTTCAAAAGAAACTAATCTGCCTGAGAGTTGTGAGATAGAATTGATTGCTATGCATTTAACAGAAAGCTAATTGAAACTGTTTTTATCCCCAAAAGATAACAAGACTGATGGTGCTTCCAATCATCACCAGAAACAAATCCCAGGATACATGGTTTGGAGATGGATGTCAATTGCCAATCAACATCCAACTCCTACAATCATTGAGCAAACGTATGTGTGATTACCCAGTCCTGATGAACCAGAAAATCGCTGTTCACTGTGCAGATGGACAGCGATGCGGGGAAGTATTGGCCGAGTGGTATTGTCGCGAGACAGTTAATCTAAAACCTCAGATAGCGTTCTGGAGACCTGGGTTCAAAGCCTGCTGCAGCAGATAGGGGATTTGAATTCAATTAAAAAAAACTTGTGAATTTAGAGTCTAATGATGGCCATTAATCGATTGTCAGAAAAGAAAATCTGGTTCACTTTCAGGAAGGAAGCTGCCATCCTTACCTGGTCTGGCCTACATTGTGACCTCAGACCCACAGCAATGTGGTTGACTCTTACCTGCCTTCTGGGCAATTAGGGATGGGCAGTAAATGCTGCCGGGCCAGCGACACCCTCATCCTGTGAATGAATAAAGGAAAATAAAAATCTGCACCCAGTGTGAATCTGTGCATGTTCAACAATGTTGTGAACATTTCCAAAGCTAAGATCTCTATGTGCACAACTTTATGAGCTGCCAAAGCCATCTTTCATTACTTGGCGTGAAAAAGAGAAACGAATTCTTTAACTGTGGCTATCAGTAAATTGATTGGTGTCTCAGCAGGATGGATGCCTGAGTGAATCCCTTCTCCCCACCCCCCCTCCCCACACACACACACACAGAGCAGGTGGACAGCTCCCCAGTCTGACTGGTTTGGCAAGTTTCCAGGTGGGATGGGTAAAGAATTCTCTTCTAGCATCCCCCATATTTCCAGAGTCGGTCCCTAGTCTGGCTGCACTGGTGTTTTGCCATTTCAGATAAATGCTGGCAGACTGTTACACACACCGTTAGCCCGCCACCCCCCCACCCCCAGCCCCAAAAAGAACTCCGTATAAAGCAGTAAATATTATCTCCTGCTGTGGAGAGACAGCCTGTATTGGTCTGAGTAGGAACACTGAGCAGATTTACCGAAATGACAACTTAATTGGTGACCAGAGCAAGTTAAGCAAGTCCAAATAAAATGCATTATAGCACAGAAAGAGGCCCATCAAATCCAAGCTGGCTCTCTGTAGCAGAATCCAATATTCTCATTCCCCATACCTACCCTAAACTCTGCAAGTTTATTTCCCTCAGAACTGATCTAATTGTTTTTATCAATCATTGATCTTCTCTACTTGCACCACCATAATAGGCAACATGTTCTGCATATGTTTGCACGTTCTCCCCGTGTCTGCGTGGGTTTCCTCCGGGTGCTCCGGTTTCCTCCCACAGTCCAAAGATGTGCAGGGTCAGGTGAATTGGCCATGCTAAATTGCCCGTAGTGTTAGGTAAGGGGTAAATGTAGGGGTATGGGTGGGTTGCGCTTCGGCGGGTCGGTGTGGACTTGTTGGGCCGAAGGGCCTGTTTCCACATTGTAATGTAATCTAATCTAATCTAATGTCCAGCCAATACAGTCAGCAGAAACACTTGCTCATCTCCCGCTGTCTCAAAACCTTACATGTGACCTTAACTCTTGTGCCATCACTTATCGAATACAGATATTTTTGTCTGCTATATATAGGTCTGTTATAATCTTATGCAGCTTTATCAAAAATATATCCAACTTCTTCACTTCACAGAAAATTGCAATTTCTTCAAATCAGTCCAGTGACTGCATTTTCTACATCAGTGATCCACTCCAGTAAGTCTGTACGCCACACTCTGAAGATCACTCATATCCTTCATTGTTGATGCCTATTTTGTTCCACAAATCCAGACGACACTAGTTTTCTGCACAACAGCAATAGTTTTATTATTGGACAGCCGGCGAGAGTTTCAAAGCATCTCTGAAGTAGCTGAGTGTCTACTTGTAGAGATTCTTCTTCATGAATCTCTGCCTTACCTATAGAGACAGTATATTTAATAGGAATTAGACAAAGGCATATCAGTCACATGGGCGATTGTCAACAGATAGTTTAAAGTGGTTAATTATGACCTTACAAAGCTTGATGAATGACGATATCCTGTGATAACGTGCGAATGGATTACAGAAACTGATTATCGTATTGTTCATGATTATGTGTTGATGGGAAGAAGGGTTCTTCCTTCACTAAATGGGGGATTCACTTACCTATGCTCATATGGAGGGGAGATAAGACAATGGGAGCGGGAGGCAGTTTAACAGGGTTTTGCCCAGGGCTCTCTGTCTGGGGTTACGGGGTAATCCATATGTGTGACTGCAAGAGGTTCTATTTTGAGATACTGTCAGCCTCCCACCCCCACCCCCTTCTGTGGTGTTCTGTCTGTATTGTAAGTGTACAGGCCTTCAGTTGATGCAATAAGGCCTTTGGCAAGGGAATGTTTAACCCTTGAGACCCCACGGTGTCCTGAAAGAGAAGCAAAAGGTATGGAACTGGCCCCTCTATGGTATTTTAACTTCCTCATTCTGAACAGGAATCTGTTGACCAGAATTGAATGCAATGATTGACTGTGACCTAACTAGAGCTTTGTCAAGGGTCAGCATCTTTTCCGTGAGTTTGTTATCATTCCCCCATTAAGGAAGCCCAGCATCCCATTTGTTTTACTCAAAACACTTTATGTTTTCTCTCCTTTAATGATTGGTACACATTGTCCCCCATTCCTGCTGTCCTGATCTCTGTGTCTGTGCCACTCAAATATATATTCCCTTTCTACATTGCTTCTCTCAAAATGCATCAACTTACTGTGTATTCTAAAGAAGAGACATATTCCACTCAAAATATTATCTCTTGCTCCACACATTCTACCCCCTGGAAAACCGAGCAGTACAGCACCGGAATAATTGGCCCACCATGTGTGTGCGGAGCATGATGCTATTCCAAACTAATTCCATCTGCCTGGACATGATCGATATCCCTGCCAACCCATGCCTGCTTAGGTGTCTGCCCAAATGCCTCTTAACCGTTGCGATTGTTTCTGCTTTTCCCATCTCTCAGTAAAGTACATTCTTTTCACTTACCACCTTCTGCATAAGAAACTTGTCTGACACAACTCCCTTTAAACTTGCACATGTTGTTGGAAATGCTCAGCAGATCTTGCAGCATCGTGAAGAAAAATCAGTTAATGTTTTGGGTTCTGGTCACCGTTCCTCAGAAACGTTAACTTTAATTTATCTTCATAGAAGCTGCAAGACCTGCTGAACTTTTCCCGAAAATGCTTTTGTTTCTAGTTTATGGCATCTGCAGTTGTTTTGGATTTCATTTCCTTTAAACTTGCCCCCTCTCCCCTGAAATCTATGGCCTCTACTATTTGCCATTTTCACATTGGAAAAAGATTCAGATTATTCACTCTGTCTGACACTTTCAGATCACCCACAGCCACTGACTTTCCCAAGTCAAAAATCCAAGTCTTTCCAACCTCTCCCAATCCAGGCAACATCCTGGTAAACCTGTTTTCACGCTGTCCAAAGCCTCCACATCCTCGTTTTTAAGTGGTGATCAAAACAGCACACAATATTCCAAAGGTGGCCTAATGACAGTTTTATATTCAGTCCCTGACAAAAGAAGGCAAGTATGCCTAACAGATCCTTCACCACTTTCAGGGAGCTGTGAACTTGCCCCTGAAGATCCCTGTGTGTATCAATGCTGCTGAGAGCCCTTCGGTTTCGTGAATACATTCCTCTTGCAATGAACCTCCCAAAATATATCACCTCACACTTGTCTGCATTAATATCTATCTTCGTATGGGTTTTCCAATTTATCTCTTTCTTGCTGTATCCTTTGACAACATTCTTCATGATTCACAACTTCATCAATTTGCACCATCTAGAAACTTGCTAATTAAATCGTTTACATTTCCATGCTAATCATTGATATATGTTACAGACAATAGATGTTCCAATTCTGATCCTTGTGGAAGAACACTGACTACAGAACTCCAGCCAGCAACATGCTGTGGAAGGAACAAATTTAATTTAGTCAGTCAGTCGGAAAGCATTTCAGGTATTGGTGTGGCACTAGATGTTCCAAGATATTCACAATCCTGGTTAAAACACCCTGGAGCAGATTTTCAGTTTTAGATTAGATTAGATTAGATTACTTACAGTGTGGAAACAGGCCCTTTGGCCCAACAAGTCCACACCGACCCGCCGAAGCGAAACCCACCCATACCCCTACATTTACCCCTTACCTAACACTATGGGCAATTCAGTATGGCCAATTCACCTGACCCTGCACATCTTTTGGACTGTGGGAGGAAACCGGAGCACCCGGAGGAAACCCACGCAGACACGGGGAGAACGTGCAAACTCCACACAGTCAGTCGCCTGAGGCGGGAATTGAACCCGGGTCTCTGGCGCTGTGAGGCAGCAGTGCTAACCACTGTGCCACTGTGCCACCGTGCCGCCCACCTGGGGACTCCCCCAGAACCAAGTATAAAGCAGTAAACATTATCTCCTGCTGTGGAAGGACAACCTGTGTTGGTCTGAGCATGAACACAGAGCAGATTTACCTTAATGATAATTTAACCCCTGAAGACAAATAACCAGAACAAGTTAAGCAAGTACAAAAAAACGTGATATGGCACAGAAAGGGGCCCATCAAATCCAAGCTGGCTCTCTGCAGCAGAATCCCTTATTGTCATTCTCCAACTGTCCCCAAAATCCTGAAAGTCTATTTCCCTCAGATCTGATATAATCGTATTTGTTAATAATTGATCATCTCTACTTGCACCACCATAATAGGCAGCATGTTCTGCATATTTCCAGCCAATACAGTCAGCTGTAAACTTCCTCATCTCCCACTTTCTCAAAACGTTATATCTAATCTTAAATTTTGAGCCATCACCTATCAAGTGCAATTTATTTTATTGTCTGCTCTATCTAGATGTGTTATAATCTTATCCATTTTAATCTATCAAGATATATTCACCTTGATTTCTTCAAAGAAAATAACATTTTCTTTTCCAAATCAATCCCGTGACTGCATTTTCTTCATCAGTGCACCACACCAGTAAGTCTGTACTCCACACCCTGAAGATCACTCAGATCCTTCCTGAGTAGGAATCTGTTGACCTGAATTGGATACAATGATTGACTCTGACCTAACCAGTCAATGAAATTTTTAATGAAACCCAGGCTCCCATATGTATTGATCAAAACACTTTCTGAACATAGTAACAGAAGTCACAAGGAAATTACCTCACCGCACCCCCCACTCCGGAAGAGGTGCTAACTGCCCTTGAGTGCTTTTTGTTCTCGATGTGAAGAGCTTTCACGCCTGAGTCACCTTCACGTCTCTGGTTGCTGAGTGAATCACAAAGAAGGAATTTCACCAGAGCTGCAACTGCCTCACTTCTCCACTCGCCCTCCCCGTTTACATTTTCCTGCTCGTCAGTAATTTAAAGAAAACCAAATGGATGCGATGTCATTCTGTAGCCTCTCTGTCGATTCCTCCGTTTCAGTTCCAACATGACTTAGATCTCGGGGCGGACCTTAATACTAGCGACGCTATGAATGCGCAAGTCGAAAGGTTCCTCTGAGAGTGCAATTTCTTTCATTGCTGTTGCTGATTGAATGAGCCACTAACGTGCGAATTGCTCCAAAACATGATTCAGGATATCTGGTGCCAATTCTCGCACGTTGAATCACGATTGACAGCTTCCAAATGAGGTCTTTCTGAGACGACCTTGGGGTACATTTGACAAACAGACAAGTTCAGGAATTCGTGGTGCGCTGTGACACCAGAGCATCTGCTTCTTTCCTGTCTTTGAACCGAGCCGCCTGCGCAAGGAAGGCAAATGCGGTACTGCTTTTCGTGGAAGGATCAGAAGGCGGTAACTACACTCTCCAACAGAATGGCATATGATCAGAACCAGGTTGGAGAAAAACTTAACAACGCTTTGCACTGTAATTAAATGGAATTGCATTACATTTCACTCCCAGAGCAGATTTGTTCAAGCAAATTCGAAGGCA